>NW_022111373.1:45841152-45859346 GCF_000313985.2 Echinops telfairi | reverse complement strand
AAGTAAGTAAGTAAGTAAGCTTAAAATCCAGCACTAGTCTGACACTTTGTTCTATTATGGTCCCTTGTATGTTGCTGTGATGCTGAAAGCTATGTCATTGATATTTTAAATACCAGCAGGGTCACCCAAAGTGAACCGGTTTCATTAGAGCTTCCAAACTAAAAATAGACTACAAAGAAGGGAGAGCCTCTCAATTTCAGAGGGATTAGCCTCTAAGAATTCTATGGGTAGCAAGGTAACAGTCAGTTACTGAAAACCTAATGAGTAGAAGCAGAACAATGTCAGAGATAAAGTCAGAAGATGGGCCCCTGAAGTCTAAAGACCCGCAAAATACACCTGAGGTAGAGCTGCCTTGCAACGTGGAGTTGACCATAGTGACCTGGATACAATAAGTCTAAGGGAGTAAAGCACTGGAAACTTTATTTTGCTTAAGAGCAAGACTCAACATGAGAAGAAACAGCTGGAAACATCAACTAATAATTAGAACATGGAATGAATGAATTGTGAACCTGTGAAAATTGGAAGTCTTCAAAAATAAAATGGAATGCATAAAGATCCATAACCTAGTGAATTATAGATAATCCATAAATTAAAAACCAGCTATTAGTGAGATGAATTGGACAGGTGTTGGCCATTCAGAATCAGAATTTCATACGGTTCACTATGCTGGGAGTGACACAATCGAGAGGAATGGTGTGCTTTCATTTTCAAAAAGAACATTTCAAGATCTTGGTAATGTCTATTTTCATACAAGAAAAGTCAATCAACACAAATATTACTATTCAAATTTATGTATCAATCACTAAAGCTAGTGATACAGATATTGAAGAATTCTACAATTGTGTTGAGTCTTAAATTGATCAAATATGTAATCAAGATGAATAATTGGCATTTGGAATACAAAAGTTGGAAACAAAGAGGAAGGAGAAAAATATGACCTTCATGCTAAAAATGAAGCCAAGATTCCATGATTGAATTTTTCAAGACCAATGATTTCTTCATCACAAACACCCTTTTCAGCAACACAAAAGTTAACTACACACGTGGACTTCTTCAGATAAAATACAAATAAATCAAATTAACTACATCTGAGGGAACAGACCATGGAGAAGCTCAGTAACAGAAGCTCAATATCAGGCCAGGGGTTGCCTGTGGAAAGATTACCAATTGCTCATGTGCAAGTTATGGCTGAAATTGTAGATAATAAAATAAGTCCGTGAGAGTCAAAATATGACCTTGAGTATGTCATACCTGAATTTTAAGAACATCTCAAGAACAGATTAGAGGCATTAAATAGTAATAACAGAAGACCTCGGGAGCAATGGGATTAGAACAAAAACATTAATACATGAAGAAAGGAAAAGGTCATTAAAAATACAGGGCACCAGCCTGTGTGACCACGAGCTGTCAAAGGAATCAGGTATCAAGTATCAAAGAACAAAAAATCATGATTGTAAATGTGGGTGAGTGCAGAGTGGAGATTCAAAGCCCATCAGTAGGCAACTGGACACCCCCTTACTGAAGGGTTGTGGGGAGGAGGTGAGCCAGTCAGGGTGCAGTGTAGCAATGATGAAACATATAACTTTCCTCTAGTTCTTAAATGCTTCCTCCCCCCCACTATCATGATCCCAATTCTACCTTACAAATCTGGCTAGAGCAGAGGATATGCATTGGTACAGACAGCAACTGGAAACACAGGGAATCCAGGACAGATAACTTCTTCAGGACCAGTGGTGAGAGTGGCGATGCCTGGAGGGTGGAGGGAATGTGGGGTAGAAAGGGGGAACCGATTATAAGAACTACATATAGCCTCCTCCCTGTGGGATGGACAGCAGAGAAGAGGGCGGGGGAGACATCGGACAATGTAACATACGACAAAACAATAATAATTTATGAATTATGAAGGGTTCATGAAGGATGGGGGAGTGGGAAGGGAGGGGGAAAATGAGCAGCCGATATTAAGGGCTAAAGTAGAAGGCAAATGTTTTGAGAATGATGATGGCAACAAATGTATATATGTGCTTGACACAATGGATGGATGTATGGATTGTGATAAGAATTGTATGAGCCCCCAATAAAATGATTTTTAAAAAATACAGAGCGGGGGAGGAGGGAGGAAAGTTCTAAGTGGATGTCAGAAGAGAATCTGAACCGTGCTCTTGTTTGAAGAGCAGCTGCTGCAAATGGAAGAAGTGATACAGTAAAAGACCTGAACAGAAAATCTCAAAGCGCAGCTTGAGTAGAGAAAATGTCAAATATTATAAAGAAATGTGCAGAGACCTAGAGTTGGAAAACCAAAAAGGGCACACATGCTCAGGATATCTGAGACTGAGAAAAGTTCCACTTGAATTACAATATTGAAAAATTCTATGGGAAAAATATTCAATAATGAAGGAAGCATCAATAAACGATGGAAAGAATATGTAGAGTCCTTGTACCAAAAAGAACTGGTCAGCATGCACCATTTTGAGAGGTCGCGTATGAGCAAGGACCAGTGGTGCTGAAGGAGAGATCTGTCCCTGGAAGAAGACAGCCCGCGTGGTGAAGTTGAGAAAGTGGAAGGCCCTTGACACGAAGGCATGCCACAGTGGCTCAAGTAATGGTTTCAGGCATAAACACAATTGTGAGAACGGCACAGGACCAGGTCATGTTTTGTCCTGTTTTGCATAGGGGCGCTATGAACAGGAATTGACCGGATTGCACCTAACAACAACAGTAACCCCGATGGCATTGTATTGGGAATTTTCATGGTTTCTAAAGAACAATGCGGCCCTGTTGGCTGGGTGTGGGGCTGCCAACCACAAAGCCAGTGGTCCCAAACTACTAGCTTCCCTAGGGAGAGGGATGAAGCCATGTGCTCCCTATAAAGATGTTCAGCCTCAGAAAGTCTGTATAGAGACTCTCTGTGTCAGAATCAACTCGATGGCAGTCAACTTTTGATTTTTTATTATTTTATAAAACTAGTTACCTACTTGTGACTACCGGTAATCCTTAACTATAATATTTTATCTGATTTCAAAGTTATTTCCTTTGAGATCTACGCATAATTGCTTATGACGTGAACCATCAGATCTTCAGGGGACTTCCCGTATTTGCCAATGCAACTAAAATTAGTTTCCTATCTATTTTTAATGCACATTAGATCAAAATTTAATATATATGTTTTCTCCATTCCAAAGAAAAAGTTATACTGTAATAGGTACAAGAACTTGAAATTTAAAACATCTAATGTGTATGATATGATCTCTTTCTCGTGGGCTATTATTAGGTCCTTTTCATTTCATCAAAAGTAAACCAAACACATATCTCATCCAACAGCTCTCAACTATCAATGAACAACAAACCTCTTTGCTAAATTGCAAGAGAAAATGCAAAAACATCAACATATACTAGCATACTCTAATACCATGTATATGGAATAATAAAGTCAATTTAGTTCAACATATCAAATATAAACTTGCTATTAGTCTATTGAGTTTGATAATTAATTTTCAATAAAAAGTAAACTTAAACTTCATATAGAATAATCTGATATGGTGATAGTCATAATCTATATACAACACATAAAGTCACACCAAACTAATAAATATAAAGGAGAAATATTAATATTTTTCTGCTTAAGTAGCATATCTAATCACATTGCCATTTGGTCTGTAAAAGACAACACACACGTACATACAATTTGTAAGGATCTTATCATTAACACATATTCACCTTTTCTTACAGTATTAAAATTATTATAAAACTTTCTCTTCTAGGATAAATGCAAACTTGGATAATACACAAGAATATGTTATCATAGCTTAAAATGTCCTTCACCTCAATAATATTGGTATTAATGTTAAATTTAAATATTTCTTCCAGTTTTCTACTCAAAAATAAAGCATCTTAGAAGAAATCGGGATTTCTAGGAACAGAGGAAAGCTCACCTTATTACAAAATTGTGACTGTCAATCTCCTTTCCACATTCGCTATCTAGAAGAATACCAGAATTTCCAACAACTGCACAGGTCTTAAATCTGCGATTTTTCATTGGTGAAACTTCAGGTAGGAGGCTATGCAGATCATGGGAAATATTTAGTGTCCGACGCCTGTCGAGCACATAGTGTATGACATCACCAGGCTTAAAACTGCTCTTGACCACGGAGACATCTCTTTCGGCATCTAGGAAACGAAGTATGTTCTTCCTGCATGTGGAAAACGAGCACATTAATGCCAACATGCCCTAGAAGTGGTGATGGCATTTATAAAGGAAGACATGATGAAATATAAATAGGTAAACCACAAGTTTTAAACTATAATTACCTGATATTTTAACCAGGAATTTAGTAGACATCATGGGGAATGCCATGCATTTTTAGAATCATTTACACAGGGTTTGTTAATGATTTTATAAGCAGATATAGAATAAATACCTATTTTTAAAGCACGAAAGAACACATCATCTAGCACATATAGGGTGAAATCAGTTTAATATATTAAATGCAGTTGCTAAAAGTTGCCTTTATATGAGCAAATATTCTGCAAGCTTTAATGACACCAGTTTGTTTATTTTTCAGCCATCTGCTTATTTTAATGCCACGTCATTAAGATAACTTGTAGTTGGTTAGCTTAAGTCGTGTCAGCTCCTCGACCATCGAGTTGACTCTGATTCACAGCAACCCTAAACAACAGAGGAGAACTGACCCATAGGGCTTCTGGCGCTGGAAATATTTAAGGAGACGGATTATTTCATCGCACATTCACAACGTAGCTGGTGGGTTTACTTAACCCACTGTAACACCAGGGTTTGTTCATCTCCATTAAGAGGATTAAAATTGCTAATAAACCCACCTAAAGCAATCTGTATATTATATATATATACACTATGGATATGTGAAGCATAAAAAGTACAGCCCCCTAAGTGCATATGAAAAGTATCCTTCAAGCTTAACAAACAAGGAGATTTGAAGAAAAGATTTACTACACTAAGTATGGCAGAGAGGGGTAATTATTCCTTCTGTCTTTTCTTCTCTTGTCTTTAGAATTTGAGTGTTCTTAGTTTTATTTTGGCACTTGGCTTCTCATCGAGGACCTTTACATTTCTCTCTGGCTGTTTGATCCTTTCCGTTTGTTTTCTTCAATGGCAATGTAAGTGGATCGGGACGGTGTGGAAGAGAAATACATTTGCTTGAGACACTCTATTTTAAGTACTCTTGTTTTGCGTATCTCATATCTTATAAAACTTGATAACAGATGTGAAATGCTACACAAACAACGAAAAGCAAAAATATGTCATCTACTAAATTGTTACACGATGGAAAATGAGAGAAGAGACATAGGTGGCATGAAAGCTAATGCCCTTTAACATAATAATAATATTATATTATATTACAGGAAGACACCTGAAAAAGTTGTTGAATGCAACATTTTAGGACCTGTCCCCTGTAGCGAATAAACGAGTTCCCTTTGGAGAAGTGGTTGCAAAGTGTTTGTATGCTGGGTTATAGTGGTTGCTGTTTTAGCAAGGCATTAAAAGAGATGAAGTCAGGCATGTAATAGCCAAGTTTCCAGCAGAGATGGAAGGGAATACATCTCTGGAAATGACCTGCAATCTAAACTGTGTGAGAATCTAGCAATTTGGACATTCCAGATGTACCCCAATTAGCAAGAGATATATCTGTCAAATGTAATATTTTAGCATCAAATAGGAAGTTGCTTTACCATCCAAATGTATAGTTGGAAATGACTTATGGATGTCCTGGAATAATTAGAGGAATTAGAAGACTTAAGAAGTGTGTTCAGAAGGAATAGTTGAATAGGATGAAGTGCAACTATCGAAAAGATAATGGCCAAGAAGCCTAATACGTTTGTTTGATTGTTTGTCTATTTTGCAGAGCAACCACAGACTATTAAATATAATAAAGGAAGCACACACGTTGGAAGACGGAAAAGATGACTTGGAGTTATTAAAAATAAAACCCATATGCATATCAAAAACTTCATTAAAAGATTTCATGGAGGAAAATTGGGGGGAAATATTTAGTAGTGACATAACAGATAAGGGACTAATTACTAAAATCTATAGAATTTTGCAACACCTCAAAAAGGAAAACAACAACAACAGATAATCTAACAGTTGAGCAAAGGACTTGAATAGACAATTCACAAAGGATGATACTCACGTGAATGACTAATAGACATGAGGAAATGCTCATCATCACTAGCCATCTGGGAGATGCAAATTAAAACAGCAGACCACACCCCCGCCTCTCTCAGACACACACAAGAAAACCCACCCTCAGTGCCACTGGGTTGATGTCCGCTCATAGCCACCCTGAAGCATAGGACAGAACTGCCCCTGTGAGTTTCTGAGACAAAAACTGTTTATGGAAATGAAATACCCACTCTTTCTCCCAGGGAGCAGTTGGTGGACCTTGCCAATTCCAGTCCAATGCATAAGCACTATGCCATAGGGGATTGTTTGGGGAAAACAACAAAACAAAAACAGAGACCAACAAATGCTTGAGAGGGTGTGAAGACATTGGAAATCTTGTACACTGTTTGTGAGCTTGTGAATATGTACAACCATGTGGAAAGTGATATGGCACCACCTAAAACAACTGGGAATAGAAATACTACATGACCCAGCAAGACATCCACGGGGCACACACCCAAAATAAATAAGAGACGGCAGAACACACATATTCCGTGCTCATTGCAACACAGTTCACATATGGCAAGAAGCTATGACCAGTCAAAATGCCCATCAGTAGAAGAATGAATAAAAACACTGGTACATACACACAATGGAATACTATGCATCCTTAAAAAAAACTGATGAAACCATGAAGCATCTCATGACATGAATAGGCCTGGAAACCGTTTTGCTGATGAAGTTAGTCAATCACAAAAGACAAATACTGTATGAGTGCACTAAAGTTAAACGTCAAGCCAAAGGCAGGTTTCTGTTATCAGAGGATGTAATCATCTAAACTGTTCTCCCAAACAATGAGGTAGAGGGCCTACCTCGCATCCTTGAGCCATAGATCATCCCTATATACGTACATCTTAAAAACCATTTAAACATAGGAGACCTCATCTCAGCTGAGGTCAGATTTTAGTATGGGAGGAGACAACACTGTGCTAAGGTCACACCAAACCGACAGACATCAGAGTGATGAGGCAGGATGCAGAGAGAGGGGCATGTATGTCTTGGGAGACAATTACATTTCAGTTGGTGAGTAAACTGGGAGAAGCAACCTCCCATTGGGGGTCGTAGGAGGGGAAACATCTAATGAGTTTTTGAGAGAATTATATTGCTAATGAAACCATGAACCTGGCTCATAAAATCTGGAATTGTTTTACACAAATATATACAAGCATGTAGTCATAAGAAGTCATCTCAGACATTCTAATCTAAATTGAAAGGTGGATGTTTAAGTGTCCTTATTGTAAACATAATTTAGAAGCACTAAAAAGGTGTCATTATTAGAACACTAGTGATTTTTGCCTCGAGGTAAAACCTCCCCCTCCCCCCACCCCAGTGATTTTCCCCTGACTGCCATCAAATCTATTCTGACTCATAACAACTCAAAATAGCTTTAGAGGTAGTGAACCTTTACCAGAGCAGGCAGCTGCCCCTTGCAGTAAACACCTACAGAGCCATCAGGGACTCAAAAAGTATCAGTATTATAATATTTGCGATAGAATATTATATTTTACCCACCACAATCTTGTGCTATATGACTGGCCACTCCACTAGAAGAATAATTCTTCAATTTACATTTATAGGCCAGCACCACTACTATCAAATAAGTCTATAAGATAATTAATTCCTGTCTCTCTGTTTTATTGTTTGGCTTTGCTTGCTTGTTATTCCTCTACAGGTAACAGTTCAGTGTGTGATCTAATTAGAAAGGTAAGCTGTAAACCTGATTTTGCCACATTGTATACACAACACACATGCTCGAGAGCTCTCTGATAAAATAATACCCTTACTGCTTTTTGCCTCAATTATTGAAAATATTAAGTTGAGGAGAAATGGAATTTACATTAGAGAAAATCTGTACAAAGAACTAGCAAAGAAAATCACAAAAGCAGATAGAAATACTATCAGGGAGCATGGTAGTGAATGGTAACATAAGACAGACAATATAAGAAGATAATTATCTATGAAATCAGAAACAGAGGATATCTATAGTGCAGAAATTTGATAAATCTTTCATTTTATCAAACATTTAATGGTTTTCTCATGTGAACAGCTAACACTAAGAGTAATGATATACAGAATCTTTTCAAATAGTTAACTACTATTTTCTGTGGGGCTGGCGGGTGAAAACTAAGTAATGTCTGACACCTGCATTTAAACCAAAATTTTGATTTCCTGGGACAATGATGGGTCTGGGTCTGAAATAAAGACTTCACAAATGTGGTCATCTCCCTAAATTTGCTGGTGTTATTTCCTATGAACATAATTTAGGTGTGTTTGAAGATGTGCATTTTCAAGTAGTGGCATGGTACAAACTTGAAATGCATAGATTAGGGGTCCTGGTTTGGAAAAAGACTTAAATTTTTTTTTTTATTAGCACATTATCCATATAACATACAATTCAATAATTCAAACATCTCAAGAATAGTTGTACAATCATTACCACAATCAATTTTAGAACATTTTCTTCTCTTTGGCTTGAAAATTCAAAAAGGGAAAATCCCTTGTATGAGTCAGAAAGTTGTCATAAATACTTGTCAACTGATAATAGATGGGGATTTCCAATAACAGTATCTTTGCTGTTTTAGAGAAAATTAGCAGCATAATATATTAAAGAATGTCTTAAATTCCCAAGTATTAGAATTTAGGGAAAATCAATAATAAAAAGGGATCTATAAGCATTTATAAGAGTGTTAAAAGATGTCATATCATCTAAAAGGTAAAAAATAATGATTAATAGGACTATTAAGTGCAGATGATATCAGTCTAGATGGTCTTCCAGTGATGTGACAGAGGCTCAGCAGTGTTCAGTAAGGGATAATACCGTAAAGTGTACTAGGTAAAACACAGTAAATTTCCTTTGCAAAAAAGAAGAAAAATTAGAAAGTTACGTAGACTAATCAAAATATAAATATGTAAAAAGTTATTAGGTGAAACAGAACAACTGCGTATAGATTTTCCCTTTTGAAACTGATAAAGAAGAAACCTTGCCTGACTTCAGTGTGTTCTCTTTTTTATATTGAGCCAAACTTGCAGTTTCCATTTTAGGGCTGAAATCTATGCATGGAAAACTATCTGAGCTATGATTCCTGGTGCAGATTGCCAGAAGATTTTAAATAATTATTATGAATCAGTCATATTGTGACTTAATATTCTTTGGAAACAGTAAAGGGAGGTTTGAGTTTTTTGTTTTTGTTTTATTTCCCTCTAGGAAGTTATGAGCATTTTTAGACAAGCGATGTAATGAACTATTAAAACGCTCTGTGGGTTTGTCAAGGCTAGTTGTGTTCAGATGGAATATCTATGAAAAATACAAATTAGCGCTTAAATAAACTTAGCTTAATGCCATTGGAAAAACTATTGTAGCTGCATGAAACTGAAATGACACTGTATCACCATGTGCTCAGAAGATAATTGATATGAATGAAAACAGCAGGTTAAAAGAAATTACTTCACAAGAGAGAGAGGAACAGAATAAAATTCAATTGAAGTCCTGGGTTCTAAACCTAACATGAATCAACAAAACTAATCTTTAATATGCAATTGGTACAAGCACAAGTTTGTGACTTTGTTGTTTTTTGTTTGCCGTGTGTGGTGTGTGGTCAAGTTATTACTAGATATTCAAAATGGAAGGTTGTGTTTGTGTGTGTGTGTGCAGGACTTAAAAGAACCAAAGCAAAACTCCACAGATCTTTGAACTGTTATTTTCAGAAAATAATCTACCTTTTGAAACTCCATGAACTAAGCAAACACCTAAACTCAGCAACTGCTTTAATGATAAAGACAACTGAAAAAAACTAAAATTATGTTTCACTCTCAGTGAGACCAAAAATCCTAGTCATAGCAATTATTTTTGGCTAGGCAATGTTGCCTCAAACTGAAAGGTTGGTTGAGACAGTTGAACTGACAAAAATAGATGCAATACAGAAACTTTTCAATTAAATTTTAAATTAAAACTTCCCTTTCAGCACCACTCATCACTTGAAATAGTAACTACAAAGTCCTGGAGAATTATGCTACTAAGCATTGTTTTCACTTGCACACTGTGAAATACAGCTAAGCTAGCACCAGGTGCAGCTCTCTTCTCTGAAGGTTCTGGTCAACAAAACGCTCATGCACTGTGGCAATTAAAATTAATCAAGTTACATTGCTGACCCCATCAGAAAGTATTTTATGTGTCAAACCTTCAGGCAGAATACAACATAAGCTGAGAAGCAAATAAGAAATCAATTGTTGTAAACCTTAGATAGTGACTTCTGAATGAATGCTAGGGAGCACTATGGCAAATCTATGATAAAGCTATTGTAAATATATTATAATAAAACAGTAACAAATTGATTTGTTATACACAGTCTTTTGGAATGCCATGAGAACAGATATTTCTGACTATTGTTTACAAATATTAACTTGGTATAGAAATAGCATTATGAAGAACAGACAAAAATGTCACATAATAAAAACTGAGAAGAAAATTCTTGTTTTACTAAAAAACAAAGTCACAATAATATAAGTAGAAGCCAAACTAAATGACTAGGAGACTCTAACCATTAGGTACATCAAAGTTTCAGCCCAATAACAAAACAAAACAAACAAAAAAACACAAGACAAGGGGGAAAAATTGGCACCAATATATATGGCACGTGACTAATCTCTAAAATATATAGAAAACGTCTACACTGCCAATTGCAGAAAGACAAACAATCCAGCTTAAAATGTGTACAGGAGACATAAGCAGAGACTTCACCAAAGAAGACATTCCGTCCTCCAACTGAAGGAGTGTTCTCAAATGTCAGGCAGGAAAAAACACACTCACTGCCATTCAGTCCACACAGACTCTCAGTAACACCACAGGACAGGGGTGAACGGCCCCTGCGGGTGTCTGAGATTATAACTTGGTACGGGAGTAGAAACCCCCATTTTTCTTCTGAAGCTGGTGGTTTTGAACTGCTGACTTTGCAGTTGGCAGCCCCCTTTGAAACCACTACCCCACCATGGCTCGTATTACCCATGAGCACTCTCATCCACTGCTGGCATAAAATGTTGAAATTAGGAATACCATAGGATCCAGCAATTGTACTGTGCTGTATATATTCTAGAGAAATAGAAGCCATGATACAAATAGATATATACACCCATCTGCATAGCAAAAAAAAAGATGAGAACTCTGTAAAAGCTCACCAACTTAAGAATGCATAAACAAACTTTGATACATACAAGGAAACACTATGCCATGCTGAAGAATAGTTATTCATCTACAACACACTGAGAATGTGGATTAACCTGGAGGCTACCATGCTGAATAAAGTAAGACAATCACAAAGGACATATTTGTATGAGATTACTATTATAAAAAGTCAACAAAACATTTTCATACACAAAAAACATTCTTTTACAGTTACTGGGAGTGGTGAGGAGGGACAATAAATGACTAATTTGAATACAAGAGAAGGCGATATTCTTGAAGAGAGAGATCAGCAAACTATGATGGAAGTCAATGAGATGAGTATAAGAAGACAGATCTGAACATGAAATAACACAAAAGGTTTAAATGACTATGACAACAACAACAACAAAATTATTTTAACTCATAGTAATATTATATAGGGTTTCAATGCAGTAAACCTTTTCAGGAGCAGGTAGCCTGTCATCTTTCTCTACTGATCTGAAGGTTAACAGTCCAATGTTCACCCAATAGCACCCTTAAGTCTTCTCAGACCTGCTGCTTAATAATTAAGCATTGGAAAATACTTAGTTGCAAGAAAGTGTTTGCTATGCCAATCCTGAACAGAAATACTTGAAGATTAGCTCTTCAGACTCCACTTAAAAAATCAATAGGCAAAACAATTTTTAAATAACAATTTTTCTAAAGGATATTATTTTCAATCCTGGTTTCTATTTTTGTTAATCATTTTATTGGGGGCTTGTACAACTCTTACCACAATCCATACATCCATCCATTGTGTCAAGCACTTTTGTACATTTGTTGCCATCATCATTCTCAAAACATTTGCTTTCTACTTGAGCCCTGGGTATCAGCTCCTCATTTTTACCCCTACCTCCGTGCTCCCCCCTTCCCCCGGAGCCCTTGATAATTTATAAATTATTATTATTTTGTCATATCTTACACCATTCTATGTCTCCCTTCCATCCCCCAGGGAAGAGATTATATGTAGATTCTTGTAAGCTGTTCCCCCTTTCTCCCTCACCTTCCCTCTACCTTCCTGGTATCACCACTCTCACCACAGGTCCTGAGGGGGTCATCTGTCTTGAATTCCAATTCCTATCTGTACCAGTGGATATCCTCTGGTCCAGCCAGATTTTGTAAGGTATTATTCTTAAAAGTCTAGTCTAACTAAGTTATTAGCATCATAAAAACAACCTAAATTATGAATTTTCATTGTCTTCTAAGCAAACCCATTTTGGAATTCTCTTGAGTAAAGACAAATACACTATTCTAAAGTCTGATTTCATACTAAGTAGTTCAAACTGACTAGTTCTATACATGATTTATATCTAAAGACAAGTTCATTCTAGCATTGGTGGTCAAGCAAATTTAAAGAGAAAAGAAAGTTCAATTCTAACACAAGCATATAAAATTAATTTAACATATCAATGCAAATAAAATATTTGGTTAAAGAATAAGTGTGTTGCAATGAGTAGTTAACATGTTATGCTTCATTTTATAACACATTTCAAAAAGTTGAAATATTATGGATGGTTATTAATTCATACAACAAACATACACAACACAGAGGCTGTCTTCTCTTTTCTTCTAATTATAAACTCTCAGTTATAAGAGTGTATCTCTCATGTTCTTTTAGTAATGTCACTATCAGATAAAATGCACTGATGCAATAGCTACAACAACGGGCTCAAAGAAGAACAATTTTGGACAGTATTTCCATCTGTTGTACAGCAGGTAGCTATGAGTTGACAGCAATTGGAAGACACCTAACAACATCATGTTGATTTAACTGATAAACCTTAACCCCCAATCCACTGCAATTTACTGCAACTCCTTAGGACAGAGTCTAACTCTTTCAAAGGATTTCCGAGGCTGTGAATCTTTATGAAAGCAGACAGCCTTGCCTTTCTCCCACAAGGCAGTTGGTGGTTTCAGACCACAGAACAGAGGTCAGCAGCCCAACACTGAAACACTGAGCCAGCAAGCTCACTGCTATAGAGTTGACTCAAATTCATAGGCAGTGGGGTGGGACCATAGAACTGCTCCTTTGGTTTCCAAGACTTCAGATCTTTACATTAGGCAGCCTCATCCTTTTCCCTTGGAGCGATAGTAGTTAGCACCTTATGTGTAGTCCATGTACCACCAAAGCACCCTGTGCTTGCAGGACTCCTTAAATGCCCCCAGAACACCTATGCTGCCAGGTAAACCAACTGAAGACAAATGTGTGCATAAGCAAATGTGGTGCAGAAAGGTCTTGGCGCCCGGCTATCAAAAGATATAGCATCTGTGGTCTTAAAGGCTTGCAGGTAAATAAGCAGCCATCTAGCTCAGAAACAACAAAGCGCACATGGAAGAAACACACCAGCCTGTGTGACCATGAGGTGTAGAAGGGATCAAGTATCAGGCATCAAAGAACAAAAAATCATTTCACTGTGTGCCCACCTTCCCGATATGATCACTGAAGACAAATGTGTGCATAAGCAAATGTGGTGAAGAAAACTGATGGTGCCCGGCTATCACAAGATATAGCATCTGGTGTCTTAAAGGCTTGAAGGTAAATAAGTGGCCATCCAGCTCAGAAGCAACAAAGCCCACATGGAAAAAGAACACCAGACTGTGTGACCACGAGGTGTCGAAGGGATCAGGCATCAGGCATCAAAGAACAAAAAATCATATCATTGTAAATGAAGGTGAATGCTGAGTGGAAACCCAAAGCCCATCTGTAGGCAATTGGACACCCCCTTACTGAAGGGTCGCTGGGAGGAGACGAGCCAGTCAGGATGCAGGGTAGCAACAATGAAACGTGCAACTTTCCTCTAGTTCTTAAATGCTTCCTCACCCCCCACTATCATGATCCCAATTCTACCTCACAAATCCGGCTAGACCAGAGGATATACACTGGTACAGATAGGAACTGGAAACACAGGGAATCCAGAGCGGATGATCCCTTCAGGACCAGTGATGAGAGTGGCGATACTGGGAGGGTGGAAGAAGGGTGGGGTGGAAAGGGCGAACCGATTACAAGGTTCTACATATAACACCCTCCCTGGGGAATGGACAACAGAAAAGTGGTTGAAGGGAGACGTCGGACATTGTGAGATATGACAAAATAATAATAATTTATAAATTATAAAGGGTTCATGAGGGAGTGGGAAGGGAGAGGGGAAAATGAGGAGCTGATATCAAGGGCTCAAGTAGAAAGCAAATGTTTTGAGGATGATGCTGTCAACAAATGTACAAATGTGCTTGACAAAATGGATGGATGGATGGATTGTGATAAGAGTTGTAAGATCCTCCAATAAAATGAATAAAAAAAATAGAAAAAGCCTAAGATACGTGAAGGGTTGCATTAACAATAAAGCAACTCACTGCCATGGCATCAGTGCGCACTCACGGCATTGCTATAGGACAGGGTAGAATTGCCCTGATGTGTTTCCAAGACTGTAACTCTTTACCAGAAAGCACCGTTTTTTAACCCCCAGAATGGCTGGTGGTTTCAAACTGCTGACCATGAGTATTGCAGCCCAATGTGTAACCAAAACCCTACCAGGACTACACCAAATTAAGTCAGATATGAAATCTTACCCCTACCCTACACCTACTTAAGTCAGCTATGCAAACTTTGTTTCAGGGAACTTGCCTCCAAGCACTAAAAGAACATAATATCTAGCTTCTTCTAAAAACAAATATTATTAAGTGGGTCTTAACACATACATCATTTCATTCCATAATTCAATCATGCCCAGCAGAATTGTACATTTGCTACCACAATCAGTTTCCAAAGATTCCTTTTCTACATGAACTCCTTGACATTGTCTCCCCTTCAGCCCACCACCACACTGTACTTCCTTCCCCCCCAAACACTTATTCTAATTGCTAGCTCTATAGGTTCATCAATCCTGGGTTTCGTATAGCGAAACATGAAAAAATATATATAATACATCTTCAAGACGGTGAGCCCCACTGACCTAACACCTCTGAGATACAGCCTAATATATACAAACAAAACCCAAACCAAACAACAGAAACCAAAAATACAGACAAATTTAAAATAAAATTAGATCTAGTGTGCATGATAGGGAGGATCTTCTAGCTACGTTTTAACTGATCAAGTCAAATGTATGCCTTTGATCTTCTGTAATCAACTCTCTAATGCTGTCTGTTCAGCAACCACTTTTCTCCTATTACCTCAATTGTGGCGAGAGGGAGTTCGCTGGAGGCTTATTTCCTATGTAGCTCTAGCTTCCTTTGGGCTTCTGAACTAAGGTCTTGTTTGTCATTGAAAAGATATCCTAGTAACAAATAAGAAGTCCTAAACCGCCATAAACAAATGAAAAGACCCTCGCCTGATATTTGGCCCAGTATTTAGTAAAATTTTACAACAAAAAAAGTTTCTTCCATTTTGTTATTTTAGAGCCGGTAGAATGTCATTTATTCCATAAAAGTGCATTTCATACCACTTCTTTTAGTAGAAGCTCTGGTAGAGTAGCGGCTTTTTATTGGTCTGCTAACCACAAGCTCAGCAACTCAAAACCAATGCCACTCAGTGGGGAAAAGATGAGGCTTTCTGTTCCCTTAAACCAACAGAGGTAGTTGTGCTCGGTCCTAGAGAGCGGCTGTGAGCTGGAATCGACTTGACGGCAGTGAATTTCATTTGAATGTCTGTTTGTCTGTTTACTATAAGTAGTCTGGGTGGCATCATAGTTACCCATTGGACTACTTACCACAACCTCAGCGGTTCAAAATGTTGGCGTCAAGGAGAGGCTTTCTACTCCCATAAACAGTTAGTCTTAGAAACCCACAGAGACAGTTC
Organism: Echinops telfairi; assembly: GCF_000313985.2. Lineage (NCBI taxonomy): Eukaryota > Metazoa > Chordata > Mammalia > Afrosoricida > Tenrecidae > Echinops > Echinops telfairi. The sequence goes on along the minus strand of NW_022111373.1, from coordinate 45,843,158 downwards.
TACACTGCCCTATCTGGTCAGTATGGGTCAGAATCAACTCAATAGTGAGTTTTTGTTACAAAATATAATCCTCTAAGGAGTGCATTGAGTAATAAAGAACTGACCCACCATTGTGAGAGTACTGGACTTAAATGTTGATCCTACCAGTAACAAGATTTGTCATTTCAGATTAGCTTTTGGCTGTGGGTAAGTACTGTTGAGCATATTTTACCTCAGAGTGGCTCCATGTGGTACAGGAGAACTGCCCCGCGGGGTTTCCTAGGCTGTAATCTTTATAGGCACAGACGACAAGGTCTTTCTCATAGGGAGCCGCTCAATGGCTTTGAACCCACAACCTTTCAATAGCATTAGAGTGTTTAAGTACTGGTTAAGCGCTGGTAATTTATTGAACTAGAAGATGGTGTCAGAAATGTACGAGGACTTTTTTCTACAGCAAACCTAAACCTGACGCAAAATTATTTTTGACAAATAAGCATATCCTATGATAAATTTGCAATTAAATTTAGTTAGCCTGAAAATCGAAGAATTTGGGTATATCATGTTTCTAAGAGTTGAAAATATTTTTTTCTAATAATGATATGATTAATATCTTCTGATGGGCAGCTGAACGCATACGTATCTATACATTCATATTTGGTATTTCTGCTTCTTTGGATTTCCATTCAACATATTAAAAGTGAGAGGAAAATACATAAAAGTAACCAAAAGATAGAAAATAATGTTGTGCCAAGTATTGAACACGTAAACCAATGTCTGTGTACACTATTCACAGATTAGCTCACAACAGGTGACGCATCTTAAGTGCATCAATTTTTTAGCTTTCAGTGATAAAGATCGAACTTGACCTATCAATAAAATCAAATCTTTAAAGTCAAGTTAATTATTTTAATAGCGAAGTTATCTGCAAAATGCATGAACTCTGTTTTGATGAATCTTCAAGGTACAAAGAACTAATACAGGGAACTATCTTTTTAGACAGCTTCCCGGAGGTATTGATATGTAATGAATTTTTATGAATCACTTCTGAGTATCTTATGAAAATAGCAGAGTGTGGGTAGAAATTAATAAGAAAGATAATTTGTCAGTAAATGTAGGGGACAACAATTTATCTTCAGTGACTATTTTATATTTTAATGTAAATATATAATCAATACTCTAGGAATGTCAAAGAGCATTTTAAGTTTCAGGAGGTGTTTTAGTTTTTAGGTTTGGGGGATGGGGTTGAGAAAAATGCAAGCATGTTTCAATTATAGACGATTAAAAATCATTAGTGGTAATGCTTTTATCGCACCTCTGGTGATGTAGTGTTTACACACTGGACTGTTAAGTGCAAGATCAGCAGTTCAAGGCCATCAGTCACTCTGAGGGAGAAAGTCAGGCCTTTCTACTCCTTTAAATAGTTGCAGTCCCGGAAAAGCACAGTGGGTTTTCTACCCTGGTCTATGGAGTTGCTATGAGCTGGCATCGATTTGATGGCATGGTGGCAGTGAGTCTGTTGTTGTTGTTTTTTAAGTGTCTTTATTGAACATTCCAAACTTTAATTTTTAAAACATTTGTAAGTTATACCTAAACCCATGTAACAACACAAAGTGATATTGTTCTTCACAGTTGCTAGAAAGTTGGTGAAACCAAGAGGAACAATGATTAGCCCAAATGCTCCATGATTTGTTTTCCATATAATTAAGAAAAAGAAAAACCTTTCAAAAACTAAGCCAACAATGAGACACTTTTACATTATAAAATTTGTATTACGGGTGTCAAACTGATTAGGACTTACTACTCAGTGTCTCTTATAGGCAATTATAATTTTTTATGAAATGTTTGCACCTCATAGAATGATAGTTTCATAAATTATTCCTTCCTTGAAGGAAACTGACAACTTTGTATATATTATTCAATATTTACTCAATATTTTATTGTTTGCTTTTTTATCTGCTAATGAGAAGCACATAAAAATGGTACTAAAAATTCATTCATATCACTGGCAGGTATAACTGAAAATATAT
>NW_022111373.1:45836892-45840200 GCF_000313985.2 Echinops telfairi | reverse complement strand
CATATGAGGCAACTGAAAATACCATGTCTTGGGTGCACCTTAGTCCTCAAAATGACATCCCTGCTTTTCAACACTTTAAGGAAATATTCTGGAACAAATTTACCATATATTGCATCGTTTAATTAGTTGACTGCTTCCTTGAGCATTGTGGATCCAAGTTAGTTGATCTGCAGTCTTATATCATTCTCACCCTTCCTTTATTATTCCAATATTAAAATTAGTGCTTGTTCTTATAGAGCAACTCTTGCCATTTAAAAAAATCATCCATGTCTTCTCTCTTTTCAAACTACCCTAAGAAATACAGATTCTTACCCTGTTCTAAATGATACCTGTGTTTCTCTCCCCCATTGGTCCCCAAAACTCACTGTTTCTTCAGAATTATCATAAGGATGTCAAATTTAAATGCAGAGAAGAAAACACGAGGTGGGTAAACTGAGAGAAGAAAAGCTGGAGAAAAAGATGTTGATGTTAACATGGCTACTGTTAACTTCAGCCAACCAATACTTGGGATGAGTCTTATCACGCTGTTAAATCTTTTGATTTCTCTGTCATTGTTGTTAAGTGCCATGGAGTTGGCTCAAACCCATAGCAGCCCTATGCACAAGAACAAATCCCTGCCTCGTTCTGCACCATCTTCACAATTGTTTCTATGCCCGAGTCCATTGATAGAGCCACGGTGTCCATTCAGCTTGTCAAGGTCTTCCTTTTTTTTTTGCTTCCCCTCCACTTTACCAAACATGATGTCCCTTCCCTAGGGACTGGCCTCTCTTGACAACATGTCCAAAGTATGGAAGAAGAAGTTTTTCAATACTTGACTCTAAGAAGCACTGTGGCCTGCCTTCTGCCAAAACTTCTCATTCTAGCCCTTTAGCAGTCCATGGTACTTTCAAAATTCTTCCCAGCACCACAATTCAAATGCATCGATTCTTCTATAGTTTCCTTATCCAATGCCCAATTGACTGCTCTAGTGTCCCTTAAAATCAGGAATTTTATGAGAAATCTCTTAATTTGGCTCCAAATTTATTTGATTGGTTTGATTTCTTTTTCCTCTGTTATTGTTCATAAGTGCTGTCTAGTCAATTCTGACTCAGATCAACTGCACACACAACAAAGGGAACCACTGCCTGGTCCTGTGCTATCCCCACAGCTGTTCTTACGTTTGAGTCCCTTGTTTCAGCCACTGTATCAGTCCATCTTGTTGCGGGTCTTCCTCTTTTTCACTGCCCCTCTACTTAATAGAGCATGATGTCCCTCTCCAGGGACTAATTTCTCTCGACAACATGTCCAAAGTGTGTGTTTTTCCTTTATGCAATTGAAAGAAACTTTCCTTAATAGCCATATTCTATTCACATGATGCCAATTTATAATCTCTGCAATCAGACTCTACTCTGATCTTCATCCTTGCACTTTTTTGCTCACAAATATACAAAACCTTGTTAAAGCAAAGAGCAACCCAACATCCATGATTACAGGCCAGGCTGCTAACCACTTGACATTGCGATAGTTTGATCTCATGTTTCCCTTTCCAGTCACTTCCATCTTTTTAAACAAGTGATCTAACTTTCTGAACTTCCCTGATGTCACCTCTGAAGGAAGAAAGATGTAGCAGTCTTACCTGGTTAAAAACTACAGCCTTGGAGACTTTGCTTGATAGGATTGCTAAGACTTGGAATATGTTAGATAGTAGTGGGATTGGTTTTGGTTTAGGTTACTGCAAGAAAAGTCCCAATAAAATGATTAAAAAAAAAAAAGTCTTGAGGGACTAACAGGGAAAGTTATTGTGATAAAGAGTTTGTTACAAGGAGGGGTTGATTCAATTGTTTCAGGCAGATTTCAATTGTGAAGGCAGATTTACACAACAATATAGAGTAAGTACAGATTGGCTATACTATATATTCCCTTAACCACTAAGCTACTTTTACTAAAGCTATATATCAATAATCAATATTGGGAAATTAGCATTTCCTATATTTGTATGAGGCAATCGTGTTATTTTATCAAAGATAAATTCTCTCAAACTTTCAATGAGTTTTGATTTACTGAAAATCTCTAGTTTAGACATAACCAACACAATAATTTAACTATCGAGAAGAATAATCTGCTTGTCTCTTCCACAGTTTAGAAAGTCTGATCTTAACTGAGATGTAGTCAACTAATATGGTCCTTCTGGCCATAATCCCTTATGCTATGGATTATAAATGCTAGCCTCTATGTGTGTGGTTACAATCTCATTTTAGAAGGAGTTCTCTGTTATGCCACTTAAAGGATTAAAGAGGACTGTATTCTGAGTCTGCCTTAGTAGAGGATGTAAACCAGGTCATCACCCTTTTCCTTGGGAATGTGGTCTGCTGCAACTCGAGCAGAGACATTCTTCTGTGTATATGATGCATCTCAGAAGGACACATAGAGAGAAGTCCTAAGACTATTGGAAGAAGAGCCACCAGTGGAGCACATTGGGGTTCTCATTTTGACATGTCAAAACCCAGAGGCTGCAGCAAGGAGACCATGGGAGAGAGCAAAGGACCCATGGTGACTAAGACCTAAGGTGGAGGCAAGGAGACCCTGAGAGAAACCAGAAGAGATGTGCCAAGACTATGAGACTGTAAGGCCAAGCAGCTGGAGGGGTTCCTTGCCGGTGGAGACAGAGGCCATGGGACACATGACTAAGCTGAATGCTGGGGAGGGACTTGGCCACTATGACTGATGAGAGCTGACGCTGTGGAATAGTGATAGTATCTTTACTGTTTCCTGATCCTCATATCTGGTAACCTGTTAAATTCCCTAAAAAACCCCTTTAATCAATAATATTATCTATTTTAGTTCTCTGTGGCAATTGCACCAAAGTATTGAGACCAAAAGGAAAATTTAGTGTCATGGGAGGAGCAGCTGGTGTCAGAATAGGCTAAAAAAGGACAGAAGGTAGAAGCATGGCTGCCCTCTGCCTTACAGCAATTGGGTGGAGTTGGATTTTTCTTCTACCTTGAGTAGCCAGAGGAAGTCAGATACGGCTCAGCTGTTTCCACGTATAATTTTTAATTAATATTTGTTTTCATAGAAGAATATGAGATATGATGGATACAGCTTAATAGAGTTTGGTTTTATGGCTTTGTTTCACTTAAAAATGTCTAAATCTTAAAAATAAATATTAGTATTCAAGAACCTTATTTTATGATATTTAGCCACTTGGGATGTAATTATTGAAATTTGTATTACAGGTGCTCACCTGGATATACTCATCCATAGGAAAGACAAAATTTATTTATAATAAATTCATGATATCTACCTTCCCAACATGATCGCTGAAGACA
>NW_022111373.1:45833274-45835774 GCF_000313985.2 Echinops telfairi | reverse complement strand
TTAACAGAAGTTAAATATAATTCTCAACTTACATGTCTACATTGAGTAAGAAAAGAAAATGTTGGTAAATATTGGTACTCTTTTGAAAATTTTACTTCATTAGTCATAAAGCCAATGTATTGAAAACTCACATATTCATTCTTGTTTCTGACTGCCTAATGATTTCCCTCTCAGATTCACATTCTTCAGTGAATGATGTTAAATAAAGTTGGTTCATTCTTTCATTAAAGTATTCACACTTAAACGATAAATCAAGTGTTCAAAATAATTTCGCCAGACCCAGCATATTCGTGAACTGATGAGAAATTTATTATGGCATCTATAAGAAACTCACCTTATCTCCAGAACTAAAGAGGAATTGATCTTCCAATCTTCTACAGAGTGCTGGAAGATTGACGAGCCAGTCTTTCGAATAATTTTATCGGAACTATTGACAAGTGATCGACTCAAACATAATTCACCCTCTCTGAAACAAATAAACAAAATAAGACAACATTGTTAAAGGTAGAAACATTTTGCTTAAGTGGCATAAGGAGATAATTTATGTATAATACTGGTGTACAGATACAACTTCATCTATGTAATAGATGGGGAGATAAAAGCATAATTTTTTAATAGACAAAGTGGATGTAACTATTAGAGCAAACACCTATACTTACCTTTTTGAAATGCGACTATTTTCATTTCAAGAATGTATTTCTGGAGTACTTCAAGAAAAAAGTTTAACAAAGCCCTGCCCAGATGCCCTGGCCCATGTCACCCCTCCCCTTCACTTCCCAGTGTAGACAATAGAGACAGGATGTTTGCTCAATTCCTCTGCATCTGTATTATTGTTACACTCAAGATTGTATTTTTTTAAAGCCTTGAGAAATAATGGGAATCGCTTTGTTTGTGGAGTAAGAAGACCTTGGAAAATCAGCGGAACTGGGTTTGTTCATAAATCTATCACTTACTAGTCTAGTTCTCTTGGACAAGCCATATTCTTTTTTATAATTCACACTAACTAACTTCACCTTATCTTGACATTGCAGTAACGTTATTGTGGAACTCCAAATGAAAAGTCATTTAGAAAACACTATTACTGAAGTGCCAAATTTCAAAAACAGTGATGACCTCAAAACATCTCATAAAGATGCTTCCCTGACAGTTAGTGGTGGGCGGGGAGGCAGAGAACAGAAAATCCACTCAGTAGCTATAACAATAACTAGGGCTGCCCTGTTCAACCAAGTGTCAGGCTAATTTACCATGTGGCATGTTTGTACCAGGAGTGCTGACAATAGGCAGTCATGATGGTAATAGATATATATGATATCATTTATATCACCAGGTCACTTGCAGCTGGACCAATGTATTGCTCCATGGAGTTGATCTTTGATATGTGTGTGTGGAAATGTTTAGGTGTGAAGGTCCCTGGGTGGTACAAGGGGTTTGAACCTACCTAGTAGCTCCCAGAGGATAAAAATGAGACTTTCTATGCCTGTGAAGAGGTAGAGTCTTGGAAATCCACAGCGGCAGTTCCAACCTGTTTAATAGGGCTGCCATGAGTCAGAATCCACTTGATAGCCGTGAGCTGAGTGGCTCCTTGGGGGGAAGGTTTGGCAATCTTCCATAAAGCTGACAGCGAAGAACAGGCTCTGGAGCCCTGCTACTCTTCCACACAGGAAGTTCTCAGGAGTCAAAATCAACTAGATGGCAACAGTTTCTTATAGGCCTGAACACAACCTCATGGAGTCAAACCCTTCCATAATGTACAAATGATTGTTTACGTGTCAACGTTTAGTGTTTTAGAATATCAAAGGTATAGATAAGAAGTAGTGACTCTTGGCTCATTACAATGTTTAAATCTGTGTTTATTATATAGGCCAGCCTCTCTTATTCATCAAAAGAAAATTTGATGAATTCTGTGATTGGAAGCTTACAGTGGGATATTTTGGTTCACATTCTTTTTTAAAGATGCACTTTAAATTTGCAGCAGCTTGAAACATCACATGCAACCCTGTAAAATTTAAACCCCATTAAAGTTAATATTTTAGGGCTATCCTAATAATTAAAATGATACATTTACATGCTGATGCATGGCTAATAGTAATCATTTTACAGAGGTCACCTAAGAAACAAGGAAAAATGGACTGCAATTTACAACTAAGTACCTGAGAAATCAACTTTTATATTACATCTCTAATATTGGTAATGTTGTCCAAATGAAACTGTGGATGCAGGAAGAAGATACAGCTCACTTCTAGGGATATGCCTTCAAGATGGTCAATACAAACCCTCACCAATTCTAGGGGTGGAGATCTGTCCAACCTTCCTCCTTTCAACAACCACAAATACCATCTGTATTTAAACATAAAGTGCTTTGATTGAAATAATTATTTTCACCTACAATCAGCATTTGTAGAAAAAACAAAAACTTGCATGGGCTAGTTTGTTTTTGTTTTTAATCTGTGGAAGACTGCTTTTCTGACTTTTGTGGTTGAAAATATATTTTCATCTGGCA
>NW_022111373.1:45831836-45833174 GCF_000313985.2 Echinops telfairi | reverse complement strand
AACAAAAACTTGCATGGGCTAGTTTGTTTTTGTTTTTAATCTGTGGAAGACTGCTTTTCTGACTTTTGTGGTTGAAAATATATTTTCATCTGGCAGAATGATTGCTATCGTCTACTTGATGTAAGAACCTTTTTCAGAACCTTTAAGATAAGAAAGGAAGAAAGATGAGGGGAAGGAAGGGAAGAATGAAAGGGGAGAGCGAAGGAGGAATAGAGGAAAGAAAGAGAGCTAAAAAGAGATTTTTAAAGGTTAAGTCGGTTCTCTATTAATGAACTGCTACCATGCTATTGTGCTGTTAGTATTATTTTCATTAAGACGAATTTTAGACTTTCATCTTTAGAAACTGTGAATAAAAGTAACTACAGGATACACGCTTCTTCCCATTAGTTAATGGAATTCACATGTAAGAAATCAATGGTGGCAACAGTCACCAAATCAAACAAGGTATTGCCTGGGGCAAAAGATGAGACTTTGAGCACTATGGTTGGCCTGATCAAGCCATGGTCTTTTCAATTGCCTCGTATGTATTGCAAGCTCAAAAATGGGTAAATTAAACTAAAGAAGATTTGATGCATTTGAATTGTGATGCCGCTGATGGAAAATACTGAATATTCCGTCAACTGCCAGAAGAATAAGCAAATATGTCTTTGAAGAAGCACAGCCAGAGTGCTTCCTAGAAGTGGGGGGTAGAAAAACTTTGTCCTGCTTACTTTGGACTTGTGAAGAGCAGGAAGCAGTCACCGGAGAAGGACTTCATGCATTGTAAAACCGAGGGTCAGTTAACTGAGAAAGATGCTCAATGAATGCCCAGACACACTTGCTGCACAGTGGGCTCTCACGCAGCAATGGTTGTGAGGATGCCACCGCATGGGACAGGGTTTTGTTCTGTTGCGCATGCATCAGCTATGAATTGAAACCATCTCAAGGGTCCCTAACAACTTTTGAGAAGGCCAGGATGGAGACAGTTTGATACTCTAAAGCAAATTTCTTTGCACGAAGTTAAATGAGCCCCCAAAGAGTTTTCACTGGTGACCTTGTTAACATTCTGTCTTAGAAGAGGCTTTCATTTCTTGTGAATGCAAGGAATAAAGAATGTTACAATACCCTACTGGTTTCTCATAGTGAATAGCCCATGACTTCTAAGGAGCTACACTGAAGACATTTCTTGCATAGGTCACTCAATTTCTAAAGGAAAAATAGCATAACACGTCCCAGAGGGGTCAGAGCATAACATAATATATTACAAAGTATTACTTCACGTCACTTAAGGGATACAATTGTAGAGACCTAGTCACTAGTTATACTAGGTGCTGTTGAGGTTCTGACTCACAGTGATCC
>NW_022111373.1:45828900-45830924 GCF_000313985.2 Echinops telfairi | reverse complement strand
CCTGACCAGTCAAGGATCGATCACTTAAACCCCTGAATGCCTTTTGAGTTAAACTTGAAGACGTCATTATTAATAGATTTATGTGGAAGGAAATATCAATTTTAGATGTCCAGTAATTGTTCCTTGACCTATACTCAAACAATGACTTATAAAACTAAGTGAGGCATGCCTTGAGCTGTTCCCTAGAGATGTGAAGCTGAGGGCGGCTGGAGGAAAAGGTGGGTTGGTTTTCTCTCTTCCTTTCGCAGAGAAGGGCCGCTCAATGATATAAGCCCAGCCCTGCTGCACTAGTTCCAGATGGGACCCTCCATGCCTGAGGAGTTCAGACAAAGGAACTGCCAGTTGCAAATTTGGTAACATAGAAGCGAAAAATGAGCCCGGAGGGATGTTCTTAGATCCAAAGACTGGAAAACCCTTAATTAAACGTACTCCCCACCCACAAGGTACACAGTGCCCCCCAAAGGCCAGAGTTTGTCTCTGTTCCCTCACTTTTGAATGCTGGCCCTGGCCCAAGCTCTGGTGCCAAACCTCCACTCCAGTTTACTATCCCAAAATTGGCTTCCCCATGTGGCTGGGTGAGGGAGTCAATGAGATGATTAGATTGTTTGATGAGTCAACTCCACCAGACACAGACACACTATTGGGGAGTTTCAAGGAAACCATGAACTTGGCCTACAGGGTTTTCTCAGTGACCATCACATGCTGAGTAAGAGGGGGACGGGCAAGGGGGTAGTTGTCACCAACTCTGAGGTCTCCAGAAGCGCCTGCAGGTAAGAAGTGCAATGCTGGCAGTCAGTTCCAGTCTGGCCCCGCGGAGCTGTAATTGTGGGCTTTAATTAAGGAGGAGGAGCTGGATTCTTGACTGAAGAGTGAAAAGTAATTAAAATACATATTTTTAAGGGGCCAAGGTGGGTGGTGATTCCCTCGCACATTTTCACTCGAGGAGGAGAAGACAGAGCCTGTGTGCACCTCTCTTCCTGTTTGGTTAACTCAAGAGGCCGCCCCACGGTTTCCCAGGGAGCTGGGAGGAAACCACAGCCCAGCCAAAAGGGGCGCGAGCGAAAGCCCAGCCAGGTTAACACCACCAACCGCGGAGCACGCTCCCGCCTCCTCTTCCTCCTCGCCCTGGGCTGCGCCCACCGGCCCGCGGCACCGGGAAAGGGTCGCGCGAGAAATGTCGGCCTGGAATTGTGAAGTATCCCAGCCCACGTTTCCTCTGAGAGGACCCAAGGTGTCCTCCTAGGACCCTGGATGGGGAAGAAGGAAGCCCAGAGAGGGCGCCCCGCGACAGCATGCGCCCCCAGCAGCCTCCCAGGCCCCGCCCCCTCGGGCTCTCAGGGATCCCAGGCCAGGCCCGAACCCTCAGAGTGCTGGCCAAGCTGGGTGGCTTTGTCCTGGCTGACGTTTGTCCTTAGAACCCACCAGCCAAGAGGGAAACAAAGAACTTCAAACCCTATGTCCCCCCACCCCTCCGCCTCGCACAGGAGCCCCCACGCGCCTATTCATCACCTTCCTAAAGACCCCTTTGTCTGCCTTGGAAGCACAGGTCTGTCAGCGCGGTCGGTCCACACCCGGCCCAAATGCCTTCTGTTCTGACAATTGAACTAGGCAGAATTTTCAAACCACCCACCTCTGGGGCTCAACCTCAAACATTTTGAGATACGTGACACACACACACACACACACACACACACACACACACACACACACACACATCCAGAATAGACTGTTGAGATTTGTAGATGTGCAAGGACCACCCGGTCCAGTCCTCTAAGCGTATTCATTCTTTTTCAGTCCCTTTCGACTCTAGTTCTACTATTTTTGTTTTCCATAAAATAGCAATTTATTTCGTAAGGATAGCCCTGTCTCCTGCTCACTTCAACGCTCATCTCTTAGGGAGAAACAGGGGTATTGAGAATCGGAGCTCCTGAAGTTTAAAGCCTGTGCTTCCATGTATTCCAGCAGTTTCTCCTCTCTCTCTCTCTCTCTCTCTCTCTCTCTCTCTCTCTCTCTCTCTCTCTCTC
>NW_022111373.1:45827631-45828593 GCF_000313985.2 Echinops telfairi | reverse complement strand
GCGGGTGCAAGAGGAGGGGGGTGAAGAAAGGAAGTGTGGTGTTTAGAGAACTTAATAGAGGCGTGGGGGCTTCCTGAGCTCATCTAGAGAAACTAAAGAAATAGCAGAAATTTAGTCTGCGTGAAGCTACAGTCAGTGCCCATTTCCAAGACTGTAACTATGCCACCCTTGCATTTTACCCATGCCTCTAGCCAAGGAACAGCAACTAAGGTATTGGAGTTCCTAATGCAAATTACGGGGGGAAATTTACCCCAAGCCAGAGCAGAGTAGAGAAACAGAGGAGCCACAGCCCTGTTTTCTGGGTTTTAACTTCAGGCTGCCAGCTTTCTGGATTTCCGTCGAGTTGACAGGACCGAGAAAGCACAGGAAAAGCCACCGGATGGTGAATAAAGACATCTCCCTGGAGTTCGGCACACGGATTAGAAGGACAAGGGCACACGTTCTTTGTTGACTTTTTTCAATGACTTCTCCTTTGGTTGGAGGATACCTGGGCGCCAAGACAACTGTCACCACTACTGCACTCACTGGGCAAGTTGAACTCCTGCCGGGCACAGCATGGAGAAGGCGCACACACCTCCACCACAGCCTTTGTTATTTCATTCGCAGACCTAGCACACAGGCGCTCACGCTCAACACCCACACTACCCCAACCCGCCCTCTGTCTGTCGTCTCATTCATTAATGGCCTGACTTTTCGTTATAAACCGAAATAACGCTTTATATTTACCCAGCGAGTTGCGTTTCCTGGTGCTCCTCAGTTCTGGCTATTTCTTTTGTCTTATAAAAGATCAGGAGCAGACTTATCGTGCAGATCGTCAACCGCTTCCTGATGGAGCGCATTTTGGGTGCCCGGGAAAGTCTTGGTGGCTCCAGCTCCCACACCTTCTCTGGAAAGAAAGGCTCCGTGTTGGGGAGACCCGGCACTGGGGTCGATCTGTAAAAGGCGACGAGGGACGCGTGCAG
>NW_022111373.1:45822029-45824388 GCF_000313985.2 Echinops telfairi | reverse complement strand
GAGTTTATTGATGCCTTGGAAACTCCTCCTTGAATCAATGAATTTTTCGAACACTGATTTCCAATTTAGCACAAACTATAAGAATAATACAACTTCTTAAGTTAAAAAGGAACTGGGGTGGGGTAGTGTTTGTTAGGATGCTAAATCCTCTTAAGTTAACTTGGTTTATAGATAGTAGATATATTTCTTCGGGATTTAAAATATCACATGAAAATCTTAATTAATTGATCACACAGATATGAATTAAATACATCCAACATTTCTTGAACTGTCACTCCATGCTGGACAATCTAAGGGGTATGATCATAAAGGCATCCATAAAATGTATCAGCTAACCAGACACAAAGCTCATTTTCCTCCTAAAGTGAGCTGATTTTAAAGGATTGCAATATGTCATCTGAAGTGTGTACTTGGTTAATATCTTGGGTATAAGGGGATGGGGTGATTGCCATTTTGGAACAGGAAGTGGAAGCTTCATGGGGAAGGGTACACATAACACGGCATAACACGTAACACACAACAAAGCTGAAGTGTAAGGCAAGTAGCTGGAAGAAGAACATTACTAGCAGAAGAAAAGGTATGCATAACATCAAAGAGGATTAAAACACTGGTGTTTGGGGAACTTTGGGACAGTTCAGTGCTGTTATTACAGGTAACAGAAGGAAGGATGGGAGGACATAACTTTTCTGTGCAATCATATAATACACTACAGCTACAACACAAACCATGCTCTAATGGAAAGCCTGGAACAGCAACATGCTTTTCAAGAGGATAGTGAGATTGTCATGCAATCAATTGTAACTCTGCTCATTTGACCGTGAACAGAAGACAGTCAATGCACCAACAAAACCAAAACAACCCCTAAATTTCATGCTATAAAATTAACTGCAACTCATACTGACTCTCCAAGACAAAGGAGAACTGGCCCTGTGGGGTGCAAGACTGTAACTCTTTATGCTTCCTCTTTCTTCTGGCAATGGCTGCTGATTTCAAACTTCTAACTCCCAGGTTAGCAGCCTAATGCATAACCCACTGGTAACCCACTCTGCCAACAGGAATCCCTCAATGCACCAAGAGCAAGCTAAAGAGAAGCAAGAAATAGTTACATAAATACCGAAGACAAATTAAAATATCCAGTAGAGAAAAGGCTTACCCTCTCCAGTTGTATAATGAATTTATAATAGTATATCCCATTTTATATTCAGTTGAATATGTCTAAAAGAATGATAATGGTTGAGTGAGCGGCAAGGGATTCTGCCCCTAGTCTTTGAATAATTTAATATTTATTCTGTAAGTTTTTCCATTTGTTTAATATTGTTAGAATCATGAAAGGTTTCTATATCATAATTTGCCAACTTAAAAAATTGGCTTATGCTTAGGTCAATTTGAGAACAGTCTGATTCTTCCCAACTTATGATTAGATCCAAAACCTATAAATTTATGTAAGTGGCTTTATACACAAAATCAGTCTTTTGGACTCACCTCCTTCCATTAGAATGTCCATTTGGATGTTCCTGAGCACTTAAAGTTGTTTATAAATTTCTAGTCTATCTTTGGACTCCAAGTTCCTCAATAGGGAGAACACACTTGTCTTTATTCAGCACAACTCTGCAATCCCACAGTACTTTATGAATAAATAATGCACGTTATGACACCTGAGGGTGAGGCAGAGGCACATCAAACACAGGACCCAGAGCCCATCATTTCAGAAGCCACAGCAGGTCTTCTTGTTTCTACCCAAGCCCAGTTAGGAAATAGAGGCAATGTGTACCTGAATCAGCATGTTTACCCCACAGAAAAATGGTGCTTTCACTTGAGCCCTCTACCAAGGTAATATCAAAATTGTTGTGGTGGTGGTGCTGGCTAGGGGCCAATCACTTCTGACCCATAGGGACCTTATACATAACAGAATGAAATTCTACCCACTCCTGCACCATTCTCACAATTCTTCCTAAGCTTGAGTTTGTTTTTGCAGCCACTCTGTCAATTCTTTTCCTTAAGGGCCTCCCTCTTGTTAGCTTTCCTTCTACTTTACCAAGCAGGATGTCCCTTTCTAGGGATTAGTCTCTCCTTGACACTCTGTCCAAATTATGTAAGGCAAAGTCTTGTCATCCTTGCCTCCAAGGAGCACTCTGGCCATACTTCTCCAAAATAGACAAGTTTGTCCTTTTAGCATCCATGGCACTTTCAATACTTTTCTCCAGCACCACAGTTTAAATACATGGATTATTCCTTGATTTTCTTTATTCAATGTCCAACTTTCACTGCATATGGGGCAATGGGGAACTCATGGCTTGAGTCAGGTACAACTTCATCCTCAAAGTAACAGCTTTGCTTTGCAATACTCTAAAGAGGTCTT
>NW_022111373.1:45806885-45821731 GCF_000313985.2 Echinops telfairi | reverse complement strand
GCAGGGTGTGTCCTTTGCTTACCACAGATGGTTGATAAGCCTGCCTCCAAGCCTGATACTATATTCTTTATCATGGAAACCAAATTCTCTGATTATTTGCTCAGCATACAGATTGAATAAGTATGGCTCCTGATTTTTAACTATGCAGGATTCCCAGGTGGGGGCAGGTACGTCAATGATACCCTCAAGGAAACCCACATCCCCCACCAAGATCCGCCTGCAAGCCCACATCTCTCCCGTCCATCAGCATAATAGAGAATGCCCTCTCCCCCAAATGGGACCACAGACACAAGCTTATGCAGTGCAGAACTGTAATATATCATAGAAAGAACCATGGATATAAAGGCCATAACAATTGACCATAACACAGACCATCCCTGGCACAACAGTTATTTGCATGTGAAATTAATGAAGTGTGAGACAGGACTCACCTTCTTCAATGGAAACAGTTGAGTAGAGTCAATAGCAGCTCTATTATCTATCTCACTTTTACTATTTTAATTTTTGCTTTTGTTATGCTAGAAATGTTTACTAATTTATATGATCTGTTTAAAGTAAAATAAGGTGATATAAACTTTCATATTTACCTGGCTAATATGCTTAACATCTAAGAATATCAGTTCTCATATAGTGAAAACTTTGGAAAATAACTTGTGAACCCAAAATATTAATACCAAGTACAGCAATGCTTAATATGTCAGCAGGAAAAAGTTGCTCTGGAACTATGAATCAATAAATACTTATTGGAGGGAGCCTTTGGGAAAAGGGAAAATAATGAGGCTAATTCACATCTGACCTGAGCCTACCAAACATAATACAAATAATTGATCCGGACTAAGAAGCATCATAATCCACATGACACACCCACTGGCTTGTGGGATCTCTGCTCTCTACTTCACCGATCTAATGGCCTGAACTACATGTCTGAAGAGGACTCGGGTTAGCATAGTATCTATAGACTTGAGATTGACAGGGCTGGAATGCCTTCTTAATATAAAATTGCTTCTTGGTATAAAGTATTTTCATAGATGATAGATGATAGATAGATAGATGATAGATAGATAGATAGATAGATAGATAGATAGATAGATAGATAGATAGATAGTGATAAACATGAGTGTCACTAGTTTTGATTCTTTAGATGATCCAGGCTTATATCTGCTACCTGAAAATTTTATCACAGTGCTATGGATGACACAGATATGTATTGTGACTGAATACATATGTTCATAAATGCGATAGCAGATGCAAATTTTATAAGCTTATATTACTTGCAAATATGATCTTATCATTGGAAAAGCAAAGAAATTAATTTTATATTTTACCAGGACCTTTTACAATGTGTACAGACTTTTACAAAATATCTCTAAGTGTCCTTGGAGATGCAAGTGGTCCCGCAGAAGACCTCAGAAGACATGCCTGCTCACCTGGTGTATGTTTCTGGAATGTTACACGCGTGAGAACTGTAAGGATCACAGTTCTATTCTGACACACATGGGGTCAACAGCAGTTGCAGTCAGCTATTAGTATAACTCACACCAACAAAAAGTGTAACTTAAGCGAACAACTACTTACCTTTTGTCCACATGTCTTAAAGGCGAGTATGAAAAAGAAAGTAAAATGAGTTGACTCCTCATAATATTTTGGGCAGAGCGATACATTTACAAGGAATTCTCAGGAGTGGGGAGGATTATTTTAGCATGGAAGTCTACCATGTAGAATTCCTGCTCAGACTAATATAGAACCAGTACAGTGTCTGAATGCTTGTACCAAGTATTTCAGTCCCCCATTTGCTGAGGTAAACAAAGGTATTTGGCATAATAAATATTCTCATACTTGAATGCTGAGATCTCTTTGAGGACCCTTAATAGTTCTGGGGATTCACTTTCTTCCTACTTCTGAGATTGTACACAGGGGAATGGCAACTAGCCTGACCAATTCCCTCTATTTCCATAGTCTCCCCACCAATTATTTGGTGGGAGTTACAGAGACATGGATAGAAGATTTGTATCAAGACATTTCACCTGACCATATGTATGGAATGGAGTTGATTTTTTTTTTTGCACAGAGCATTTTCATTGGGACTCGGTAGTTTCCTGCGTTTTCCGGCACACCTCTCTACTCTTTGTTCAGGTCTAGGAAGTTCTCTCTGGTCATCTCCTGGACAATTGTTTCTTTATTGTTTTCATGGTGCTCTGGAATTCCAATCATTCTAACTTTAGACTTCTTAACTGAATCCCAATTTTCCATTTATGTTTTTTGACTTTTCTTATTCTTTCCTTTGAGACTTGATCAGTTCAGTTAGTTTTCTAGTTCATCTGTTTTATCTTCGGTCTTTTTAACTCTGTTGTAAGGGATCTTTCTTGCTTTTGTCTATTTCAATTGCTTTATTTTTCAAGCCCAGTAGTTCTCATTGGTTGTTTGCTTTGACATTTTTAATTTCCTTGTGGAATCTTTCATTTTATCCTTCCATTTGAATACTAATCTTCTAAAATTTGTTCATCCATTTTTTTCTAGCTTTATTTAAACACATTTTAACCTTATTCTGAATTGTGTTTGAATAATCTAGCCTCCACAAGAGAAATTTCTTTTTTTTTTGATTCTTTTGTTTCTGATTGGTTCTTCTGTTGTGAATTTGGATATTTTATTACATTTTGTTTAACTTAGGATTTTTTTAATGTTAAATTTTAATTCTACTTTTTGCAGGAAATTTTTCTAATGTGATGTCCTAGTGATACATGGACATATGCCCAGCTGCCAACCAAAAGGATGAGCCTCACACCAACAAGAAAGATTCAGAACCTGTCCTACAAATATAACTCAGAAATACTAGAGATCAGCTCCTCTTGCCCACAGGATCGACACAAATCAGCATCGACCCGATGCCAGTGGGTCTGTGTCTTCTCCTGACCCCGACTTAAGGCCACAGTTAACTTTATATTGTTTCAGTCAGTGCTTTTTCAGGAGTTGTGGTGCTTGACATCTGGAATTCAATATGTATGCACGCATGTGGAATGGGGTGGGGCTGAGCGATTTGCAAATGCTGATGTAAGCTGCGGTTGTGCTCAACTTATCTTTTTCAAAGATGGGATGCTTTCTACAGCCACTCACACATGCACTAGCTGTTTCCTGATGTCCTGCAATTGTAAGGGAGCCAGCTTTTTCCGTTTGCTGTCTGCCTGTCAGAAGTATTCCCATTAGCTTCAGTTCCTCCCAGTTCTAGACGCTATCTATTTTAGGTCGGTTCTCCCAACTTTCATTTCATCTATGCTAGTCCTTACTGTTCCTCCACTTTTTGACTAAGCCTGACTCTTCCACATGTTAGTTATCCTCAACAATTTTGAGATCTCACTGTGTGTTTGTTTTTTAGCCATTGTTTAGTGGGCTTGTGACCAGTGATGTAAGGGAAGGACCTGCTCATGTAATTATATTATTCCGCTTTCATTATTTTTGTTCCCTCGCCCCCAAATGCAGTACATAATTTTAATTAGTTGACTTTATTAATAATAAAAATGCAAAATAGCAATGGCTTACACTAACATCTATACTTCTTGCTTCAATTAGTTTGCCTCTGCTTCACGTGTCTTCATATTCCACATTCCAGACTCCAGAAGAGGGCCATATTTAGGACATACAGCAAGACAGCTGGCAGGGACTTCTGATGCCTTCTAAAGTTTCTGCTCAGATGTTCCTTTAAGTTATGTTCACTTGCATTCTCTTGGCCGAGGCTGGCAATATGCTTAAGCCAAACATCAGTGAAGATCCTTGCTTGTTACCAAAGAGGCAAGAAAAGTCTTTACCAGGAAGGAAAAGGAGATAAAACTTAGAGACAAAAATAAGTTGTACCACTGAGAAGTAGCACTGAGAAATCACAAAGGATAAATAAATAAAGAGAGAGACAAACACTCAGAGGTTAGAGCCATTCTGGACTGGGGAACATTTTAAGTAGTGGATACTATCTATTGGGTCCAAAGGACTTTATGGAAATAATAAATACATTTTCCTTATATCACAGTCAATATAAGCAGGTGAAACAATGGGATCAAAATGGTGGTTATTAGAACAGGGAAGTTCACCAGCTTGCGTCCCTAAGATACTCACAACTTGATAGTTATTCTGTAGTAAGTTTTTCATGACCGGATGCCTGGTCACCAATGTTACATTTTTTAGTCCTGGGTAGTTTTCAGTTAATATGTATGCTTCAACTTGCTGATTTACCTTCATCCTTTTTTATTACTCAATAGCATGTCAGTGAATTAATGTGTCTCAATTTGTTTATTAACTTTCTTTGTGATGTAAAATGGGATAGTTTCCATTTGGGGAACATAATGAATAAAGTTATGAACATTTATGTACAAGTCTCTTACACCAATATAATCCTAGGTATTTTCCCAGGATAATATTTTCATTTAGAATTTATGGGTCACAGACAAGAAATTCATGGGTCACACAAAAACATTTGCAGAAAACAGCAAAATAGTTTTTATTTCCAAGGTGTTAGTGATATTTTATACCTCTTTTGCATTGTAAGAAAATTTTCAGTTTTCTCACTAACATTTGATATTTTCATGCAGTCTTTTACGAACATGAGACCTTCTGTTCATGGCACTGTGACTTAGGCAGTAGATTGCTAGCCCCAAATTAGGTGACTGAAACGCATCTGTCAGATCCCTATTTATAGCCTTGGAAACCCTATGTAGGTCGCCAAGAGTTGGACTTGACCTGGTGACTGGGTTTCATTTTGTGTGTGTGTGTGTGTGTGTGTGTGTGTGAGAGAGAGAGAGAGAGAGAGAGAGAGAGAATTCAATCATGTTTTCTATTTTAATTTTTTTAATCATTTTATTGGGGGCTCATACAACTCTTATCACAATCCATACATGCATCCAGTGTGTCAAGCCCATTTGTACATTTGTGGCCATCATCATTCTAAAAACATTTGCTTTCTACTTGAGCCCTTAGTATCGGCTCCTCTTTTCCCCCTCCCTCCCCTCTCCCCGCTCCCTCATGAACCCTTAATAATTTATAAATTATCCCTTCAGGACCAGTGGTGCCAGTGACGATACTGGGAGGGTAGAGGGAGGGTGGGGTAGAAAGGGGGAACCAATTACAAGGATCTACATATAACCTCCTCCCTGGGAGATGGATAACACAAAAGTGGGTGAAGGAAAACGTTGGACAGTGTAAGATATGACAAAATAATAATATTTAAATTTTCTTGATTGTAAAGAACTCATGTGTTTACTGACCATTTGCAAATATTCATTTGTGAATCATCTAAGTCTGTTTCAATTTTTCTTGGGTTAATTATGTTCTTTTATAATATTGAGTTATAGAAACTCTTGAGTGTTCTATGTAGAAGTATTGTGTCAAACATATGCAGGGTGTATGTTATTTGTGCTATTGTCATGTATTTCCCCTTGGCATGTAATATAAACCCCATAGCACAATGTTACCGGGTTTTCTTTAAACAGTTACCTTCTTTAAAATTTAAGAGAATATAAAATAAAATTTTTAATATGTATTCATATATTTATGAGTCCCTGAAGATCACAGATGGTTAAACACTCAACTACTAAGCCAAACATTGGCAGTTCAAATCCACAGAGGGACTAATTCGAATCTGAATGATCAGAGCATTGAAAGCTATATGAAACTGTTTTACTTTGCACACGTGGGTCAGACTCTGTGGCAACTAACAATAAGAGCACAAGAACACCCTCTGTATATTTATTATTTGGGGTACTCTTTGCTACTTGCACATTGTAAATTTTCATGTAGTATTATTTATCATCTATCGGAAGCACTTACTGTAAGTGTTTCTTGCTGAGCAGGCCTGTTGAAAGCATATTAACCTTCATTTATTTACAAATGACTTCACTCTAGGTTAAACTTTGAGGTATATTTTTGCTTGACACAGAGAATGTGTTGATAGTACTTGTCGTTGATGATGATATCGTGGTTGCTAGTGTTCCGGGGCTTTGAAGATGTTATTTCAGTATGTTGATTTTTCCTGAGAGCGAGGCAGCCATGCTTCATTCATTTGTTCCTCTTCAAGACTGTGTCTTTACTTTGACTGTCTGTATCAGGTTTTTCTTATTTTTAAAAGTGTGATTATTATGTATGCTGTTCTGGTAGTGTAATGGTTAAAATCCTTGGCTACTAATGTAAAGGTCAGTAGTTCAAATGCACTCACCAGCCCCAGAGAAGACACTATCTGGCAAGCTGAATGCTGTAAAGATTGTAGCCTAGAAAACCCTATAGGGCAGTTCTACCCTATTCTATATCACCGTAAGTCAGAGTCAGCGGAAGGGCACACAGGCACAATGCCACTGCATATCTTTCACCAAGTTTTTAGAACCAATAAACTAAATTTGGGAAAGTTTTGATTATTTTTGAACCCATAAACTTGTGGTGAGGAGACCATAACCCAATACCACACCAGAATTTAGCAACATATACTTCATCTTTTCTTCCTTCTGTAGTATTTACTTTATAGTGCCCCCCCCCTTTCTAGTCTTTCTAATGAACTTTTAGTTTCTTCATGTATGATGTCCTTGATGTCACCCCACATTTCATCTGGGATTTGGTTATCAGAATTCAATGGATTCAGTCTCTTCTTGAGATGCTCTCTACAATCATGTGGAATATACTGTAGACATATTCCAAAATAAGCTCAGTATCACCGAATTTTGTCCGTTCATTTTATTGTAATGTGGGGGGAAATGTAGAGGGAAACAAATGGGAGTTAGAAACCAGAAAAGGGAAGAACACTGCAAACTCAAATGAAAGAACTGAGGAAAAATGTTAAGCCTCAAGTTGCAATATTCAAGGATCCTAAGGGCACAATAAAGGCAAGAAAAGATTAGTCTGGATGTAAGAAGAGATTCTGGAACTTGCCATCAATCATAATCTGCTCAAACAAATGGAAGAAATGATGAAATGAAACAGTTGAATAGAACATTTCAGAGGGAATTTTGAGAAGATGAAGCCAAATATAATAAAATGTGCAAACACTAGAGTTAGAAAGCAAAAAAGGTAAACACATTCAGCATATGACTGAAAGAACTCAAGAAACATTTTGCGTGTCTAGTTGCAATATTGAAAGATTTCATAGGCGAAATATTGAATGATGCAAGAAGCATCTAAAAAAGATGAAAAGGATATACAGAAACACTGCATCAAAAATCTAGTTGACATTGCACCATTTCAGGGGGTAGTATACGTGCAGGAAACTGTGGTGCTGAAAGAGAAAGTCTGCGCTGCACTGAAAGCTTTACCCAAAAACAGAGCTCCAGAAATTGATGGAATACCCACTGAAATGTTTAAACAAGCTGATGTAGCATTAGAAGCACTTTCTTGTGTATACCAGTAAAATTGGAAGATAGTTTCTTGGCCAACTGCCAAGAAGAGATTTATGTTTGTACTCATTCCAAAGAAAGGTGAGCCAACAGAATGCTCAAATTCTAAAAAACTATCATTGATGTAACATTCAAGTAACTTTTTTTTCTGGAATATCTTCCAACAAAGGTTGCAGCAGTATATTGACAAGGAGCTGCCAGAGGTTCAGACCAGATTCGGAAGAGGACATAGAACAGGGAATAACATTGCTGATGTCAGATTAATCTTGGCTGAATGTAGAGAACACCAGAAAGAAGTTTTCTTCTGTTTTATTGACTATTCCAAAACATTTGGATGTGTGGATAATAACAAACTAAGGATAACCTTGAGCAGAACAGGAATTCCAGAACATCTAATTGTGCCCATGAAAACCTGTACATGGATCAAGAGGCAGCTGTGCAAACAGAACAAAGGAACACTGCATGGTTGAAAATCAGGAAAAGTGTGTGTCAGGGTTGTATCCTCTCATCACAATCAATGCTCATGTAAGCAACAGTCACGAAATCATAAAAGGTATTACATTGGGTAAATCTGCTGCAAAAGACCTCTTTTAAAAAACAAAAGCACACTGCCATTGAGTCAATTCCAGCTCACAGGGCCCCTATAAGACAGAGGAGAACTGCCCCTGTGGGTTTCACAGACTAACTTTTTCTGAGAGTAGAAAACCCAGTCTTTCCCCCAAGGACTAGCTAGTGGTTTCCTAACTGCTGATCTTGAGGTTAGGAGCAGGGCTTCCACAAGAACTCTTTAGAGAAAAGGAAGGATGTTACTCTGAGGACTAAAGTGCTGTGCCTGACCTAAGCCCTGGTATTTTCAATTCCTTCATATGCATGTGAAAGTTGAATATTGAATAAGGAAGACCAAAGAAGAATTGATACGTTTGATTCATGGTGCTGGAAAAGAATATTAAAAGTAGCGGTCAGGATGTTCTTTACAGGCAAGG
Source organism: Echinops telfairi (assembly GCF_000313985.2). Classification (NCBI taxonomy): domain Eukaryota; kingdom Metazoa; phylum Chordata; class Mammalia; order Afrosoricida; family Tenrecidae; genus Echinops; species Echinops telfairi. Next base: position 45,813,390 of record NW_022111373.1, on the reverse strand, counting down.
ACACATGTCTTACTTACTTTGGACATGTGCCAGGAGGTACCAGTCCATGAAGAAGGACAGTTTGCTTGTAAATGAAAGGGAGAGGGGAAAAGAGGAAGAGCCTCAAGGAGATGGGTCAATGCATTGGCTGCAACAAATAGTTCAAACATAGCAACAATTGTGAGAGTGGTGCAGGACAGGGCAGTGTTTCATTCTGTTGTGCATATGGGTCACTATTGACCATAATCAATTTGATGACAACTAACAACAACAACAGGGGCAAAATTTTTGACAAATCAGGGAACATTAAAGGAAGATGAAAGGACTATACAAAATCAATGAATTAAAAATAATTGATCAATGTACAGCGAGCTATTTCAGGAGGTGGCATGTGACCAATTTCAAATTATCCTGAAGGCATTTGTGAAAAGTAACTGATGGGATACCATTTGAAATGTTTCAACAAATGATTGCAGGGATGAAGTTCTCACTTATCTATGCTAAGAAATTTAGAAGATTGCTATCCAGCCAACAAATTGGAAGAGATTCAAACCCGTGCTAACTTCAAAGAAAGTTGTTCCAACAGCATGCAATGTGATCAAGCACTATTATAAGATACCAATAAAATGTTGCTGAAGATAAAATAAAAACAGTTGCAACTGTACCATGAAGGATATTGCCAGAAATTTAAGACAATTTGTAAGAAGCTTATATTACCATCCCAATATCACAGGGATTTTAGTTGAGAGAAGAGAGAGTACCGGAAATATGTTTACTTGTGTTTCATTGACTATGCAAAGGACTTTGCCTGTATGGATCAGAATATATTATAAAATTATCATAACATTGCAAAACAGAAATTCCAGAAGCCTTAATTGTGCTCATGTGAAAACTGTACATAGGTAAGGAGGCAGTCAATGAAACAGAACACAAAGGTATGACATAGTTTGAAATCAGGAAATATGCACTGTTCTCTTTCACCAGGTTTATTCCATCTGTACGCTGAGCAAATAATCCCAGAATCTGTATTATAAGAAGAGCCTGGCTTCAGGATTGAATAAATAACAACCTGCGATATGTATAGCTGTTCTTACTGAAAGAAGGAAAGACTTAAACCACTTGTTGGTGAAGATGAAAAACCACATCCTTCGGTGTGGATTGGATCTCCACATCAACAAAACAAAAGCCCTCACAACAGGACCCATAGAAAACATAATCAAAAAAGGAGAAAATAATGAGTCATTCAAGGATTTCAATTTACTTGGATCTATAGTCAACATGAATGGAATTAGGAGTGAGGAAAATAATAATATATTACATTGAGGAAATATGCTACAGATGATCCCTTTAAAGTGTAAAAAGCAATGATTTAACTTTGAAGACTAAGGTGCCACTGACAATCCATTCTATTTTCGATTGCTCCATGTGCACGCAACTTCTATAGAATGAATAAGGAGATCTAAAGAAGATTGACGCCTTGGAATCATGCTGTTGGTGAGGAATATAAAATATAACATGGCTGCCAGAAGAAAGGAAAAATCTGTTAGGGAAGAAATACAGTCAGAGTGCTCCTTAGAAGTAAGGATGGTGAGTGTTTCTATCATGTAATTTGGACACGTCATTAGGAGGTATCTGTCTCTGGAGAAGACGTCATGCTTAGCAAAGTAGAGTGTCAGTTACCTTAAAATAGATGGATTGACCAAGTGGTTGCAACAATAGGTTCAAACATAGGAATGAGTTTGAGGATGGCTCCTGACTGGACAGTATTTCAATCTATTGTACATTGGATCTCTATTAATTGCAATCAACTCAATGGCACCTAACAACAACAATATTGATAATTTTCTCATGATCACTAATTTCCCTTTAGCTTTTACTTGGCCTCAGTTGGTCTCTGTAAGATCTTGTGAAGTCTCATTATACACGTGGGCAGTCTAGCTCTTTGGCAATAATACATGGTGAAAATACACATTCTATTATGAGTCTACTGTTAAGCATTTTTATAGGTTTTCTCTTACTCCCTCTTCATATTCTAGCCTCTGTATATGTCTAGAGCCCCAATATTTGCACTAAAGTTCAGCAAAATATTGTTTATAATTTTGCTCTGCCTTTCTTGCTACAGCAGGATTTCATTCCAATTGTCTCCCAACACTTCCTAGTTCATACTGGTTCCAGTTGAATCCACTAGAAATGTATACCGTGTGTCCTCACTTGCCTTTGGGGTGTATTTCTTCATCTCCTAGTTGGCAGAGCACTCCAAGCAGAGAAGTAAAGAAAGGAGGTGTGGTCAGAGACTGAGGGGAGCTCATGATGCAGGTGAGGCAGATGTGTTTGCATTCTTTATAAAGCCGTGGAAGCATGTTAACCTTTATTAGGAAGACAAGAGTCTCTTTTCAAGTCTGATTTTTCAGAAAATCTAGGGTTTATGTTTTGAGGTTAGTCATCCAGCTGTCTGCAGCTCAAGCCTCTGGATCCCATTCATAATCAACTAGAGACTGATCACTAGTAGAGCCTTTGTTAGAAAAGCTGAGAATTCAAACTGCTTTGGTGCTGTGCTGCTATTATAATTGATTCTGGTTCTTGATTCTCAATTCTTTCTTGCCTTACAGCTTCAGGAGATAAGAGTCACTTTATAAACTGCCAAGGAGGCCCCTGAATTTTACACTTCACCTTCAATTGGTAATTAATCACCTGCTGCCTTTTATTGGCCTTCTCCAATACCTCAAAGTCACTCAATAAGCGGCATCTGATTCAGTTTTCTCTGATTAATACCTCCCTCAACCACTCAAGAGCCTAAGATAACTGCACCTGTGAGCAAATCCACTCGTGCCAATAGCCCATTCCAAGTCACCACAGGTGAGTGTATAAACAATTGCACTGCTGTAATTGCAGCTCCACCTTTTGTCAAAGATGAGGGTCTCATTACCAGCCAGCTGGCAGAGGATTCCATTTTAACGTTCCATATTAAAACAGTTTTCTTAAATCAGTGCTGAGACTAATTGTCTTAAGTCAAGCTCCTTAGAAACAGAATGTAAGATTGAGATTTGCATATGAAGCTTACTGAGGCATGCCTATAATAAAAATATTTTGTGGAAATGAAGACATTAGATGTGGTAGAAGTTGAATTTCAATGCATTTACAAGGATGGTCTTATATGTTGTTGCTGATATCGTTAGGGGCCGTCAAGTCAGTTCCAACTCATAGCAACCATATGTAGAACGGAACAAAGCAGCTTGCCTGGTATTGCTTCATCCTTACCATTTTTTAATGCTGAGCCCATTGTTGGAGTCCTTGTGTCAATCCAGCTCTCGAGGACTTTCCTCGTTTTCATTTCCCCACTACTTTACCAAACACATTGTCTTTCTTCAGGGAGTGGCCTTTGCTGACATGTGCGCAGTATGTGAGACAAAATCTCCCCATACTTGCCTCTAAGGAGCATTCTGGCAGTACTTCTTCCAAGACAGATTTGTTTGTTCTTCCATGGTACTTTTAATATGTTTTGCCAACATAATAGTTCAAATATATCAATGTTCCTTTGATCTTCCTTATTCAATTTCCAACTTTCACATGCATATGAGCCCATTGAAATGACCATGGCTTGGGTCAGGTGCACTTTAGTCCTCAAAGCGACATCCTTCCTTTTCAAAATGTCTTGGCAGCAGATGTACTCATTGCAACTTGTCATTTGATTCTTTGATTGCTGCTTCCATGAGCATGATTGTTGGTGGAAGTATGGGATCTACATCTATATGAGGATCGAGATGGCCTTATATACGTCCGTGCAAAATGCTGGAGCTGGAATGTCTCTTCAGACTTCTCTGCCCTTGTGACAGAGAACTATAGTTTTATACCCCTTCATTCACAATGGGTAGGTCTCCAAGTTGGGAGGGGATCTGACTATGGCCTTAGCACTGAGGTCCTTCTCAACGAAAGGAAATTCATAGAAGAACTTAGCAACTGACATTGCCAAGGGTGAGGGTATGAAGACCTCATTACCATGGGGGAATCTGGGTAGCACATTTCTTTATTTACAACGGAAAGTGATGTTGGACATGGTGTTGCTCAAACCTTCTATTCTCACTACAACCTGTTGTCACTGAGTTGATTTTGGTACATGGCAATCAGTGGGTGTTAGAGTAGACATGTGTTCACAGAGTTTTCGAAGATCCACTTGGTTTACTTTCTTTTCCTTTTTTTTTTTAATGGAGTGAAGTGGGGGGGGTCTTTCTTCTTAGGCCATTTCTGGGTGGACTGGAACTTCCAAATTTTCTGTTATCAATCCAGTTTGTTAACTATACTGCCTAGAGACTCTACTCTCTTAATGGTGTCTTGATTTTATATACTTTAGGATTTTAGAGCCCTTTATCCTGCTGTATTTGGGATTATAATTTCTGGTGATGTTAAGTAATTAAGTTGATCTTATTTCTGTTTTTTTCTCTACTGCCATTAATGGTGACACTTATGAGTGCTGTGTTAAATGAAACATGCTGGAGTTTTGTTATTTAGACTTTCTATGAGACTTATTCATTGTCATCGAGTTGATGTCAACTCACAGTGACCTTATAGGACAGGGTAGAACTGCCCCTGTGGGTTTCTAAGACTGTAACTCTTTACAGGAGTCGAAAGCCTCCTCTTTCTATCTTGGAGCAGGTGGTGGTTGTGAATTGTTGCCCTCACCTATAGCAGCCCACCACCAAGCCATCATGCTTGGTAAAGAGGAGTGGTAGTGAAAACGAGGAAGGCCTTAGATAAGATGGATTGACACAGTGGCTGCAACAATGGGCTCAGGCACAGGAACAATTGTGAGGATGGAGCAGGGCTGTGCAGTGCTTTGTTCTGTCGTGCATAGGCTTGCCACAGTCGGAATTGACTTGATGGCACCTACCAACAATATGAACATTATAATATATGTCTTCAAAGAAATCCAGGATTTTGTAGCAAACACAAAAGTTTATTTTAGATAAGAACTCCAAGGGCCTGCATTAGAAAAGAGTATATTTGGAGTCTCAGAAAAATGTGATTCTAAAATTAATTCTTGGAGGCTAAAAGGAAAATAAAAAGAAAGAAAGAAAAAAATATTACTAATTATACTTTTATGTTCACGTTATTCCTTCTGCTATTTGAAGCAGCCCATTGTTACTTTTGGAAATCCTTCATAATATTTAACTTTCAGTTCACCTTTAGAGCTACTGAGATTTACTATCTAAATGAAACCATCAAAATAAAAGGCATAGAAGGCCAAGCATCTCTGCTTCACTTTATGCTGTAGGAAAATAAAGCTCAGGTCCGTTGATCTAGGTACCACTGTATGAGAGCACGCCATGGCTCATAGCACAAAATCTCAAGGATGATATGTGCAGAATCACACTCTAATATTGTATTTAAAAACCCCACAGTAAGTAATGTATAACATTATGGTTTGGAGAAAGAATATTTTTATGTGAGAGATTGCACATTCAGACATATTGAATGCTCAATGTGGCATTTATTTGGATGGGCAATGAACGATTCATCTAAATGTTCATGAATGATCACACAATTGCACATAATGTTCAGCAATGCTTACCTGAATGTTTTCATATCGCTATGGGATGCATTGATATACAAAGGCTGAAAGCACACATTTGAATGTATGATTAATAAAAATATACCTGGTGGATATTATTCTGGCGTCATCTACTCACCCTAATGTCCTTATAGGCCTTTTGTTATTGCTTTCCCATACAGAAGTATACTGTGAGATGAGAGCTGCAAGAATATTCTTCAGATAATTCCAAAAAGAATTAATAAATAAGAATACAAATAAATCGGGTCTCTTTTGCTACTTGTGCAAGTTAAAGAAACGTAACGAACAAAGCAAGCCATGTGGCCTCGAGTCCATTGCAGCTCCTGGTAATCCCGTGTGTTGTGGAACTGCGCTTCACTGGGTTTCCAGTCACGGAGGGTACGGCCGCTGATCACCAGATCTTTCCTGCCAGAAGCACCTACATGTGAGTTTTAGCTGTTTGTGTCACTCAAGAAGGCAAACCAGCCACACTTCCACTGAGTTGATTTCAACTCACATTGACCTCATAGAAGAAGGAAGTATAGCTTCATGGATTTCTAGGGCTGAAAATTCTCCTGGGTATCGACAGCCTCATAGTTCTGTGGATCAGCTACCACCAACGCTCCCTTTGTGCAAACCAGGAATTCCTTAAAGAACCATAGTGAGATACAGTTTTTGAATAAGTGTTTCAGAAACGTGTGGAAATAGATGGCTGTTTTATAACGTAGGAGTGTTATATATGTGCTATCAAGGACACAAAAAGGTATCAGGTTCCATTTCTTTATTCCCTCCATTTCAACCAGTGTGGCTGGATGGCTGGGTAAAATGTTTCTAATCACCGACTAAACACTTAGGTTTCAGCGGGGCTAGTGGGGGTGGGGGGGCGGGGAGGGCACGGAGATATACACTGCCATGTAATTGATTCCAGCACATATCAACCCTATAAGACAGAGCAGAACTGCCCCGGTGGGTTTTTGAGGC
>NW_022111373.1:45783639-45803563 GCF_000313985.2 Echinops telfairi | reverse complement strand
CTCTCTGCTATGACCTGCTTCTAGAGTCATGACTGAGAGGTGAGTCTTTGCATGCTTTATGTTGTCTCTTTAATTTACCCCTTAATTACACAACCACCCTTTGGACCCATTCAGTTGTGGGGAGGCTGGTCCCCCACACAGTCTTGGAAAGCCTAAGCAGCAGTTCTATTTTGACCCATAGGATCACTCTAACTCGGATTTAACTCTATGGCAGTCATTTGATTGATTATCACATAGATATAGTATTTTTACATATTAAAATTTGAAGTTCCTAAAGTTATTAGTGCTAATGTGCTACTGGTTTGTCATTCCTTTGAGACAATGGTAGATATGCCAGAGACGTCAGAGAATTCAAAACAAAACAAAACAAAAAACTACACAACGATTTCCCCTATCTCTACTTCACAAGTGTTTTCTATTCCAATACATTTCGCTCACCCATCACATTTCTCCATTAAGTCCTATTAAATAGTTACATTTTTGGTTAGTTTATCAGTTATATATATTATAAGTTGCATATCCATCTTCTTGTGACTAATTTAACAAAACCAAAAGGATTCATATAAAGGCTATCATATATAACATGTCCAAATCATGTAACGAATAGTTCAGCAATTTAACCATTATTGTATTGTTTGCTCTTTCCTGTGACTTTATTTCAGGTCTCTAAATGTTCTCTTCGTGAGGAGCTGAGCTTGCTTAATGGAGAGATTGTGTCTCTCAGTGCATTGCCACCCAGGTGTTGAGCACACAGCAGCGCTCCCTTTCTAGAAAGTGAGACAAAGGTGGTTTATCTCCTGCATTCCCCAGGTTATAACAAGAGCAAGTGGAAAATGAAGAAAGAAGAGATTAAAATGATTGCAAATATTAATATGCCTGTTTTAGAGAGAAATAAGAAAAATGTGGCAATATGTAGATATAGAGCAGTTAGATAAGATAGGACCAACCAAGTCAGTATTAAAACTTAATCCTCCTCATATTTTCTGCTTAATAGTTCTCTGGTTGGAGGGAACAGTCAAACAGGCAATGGTATTTTGTGCAGTAATTTTTGAAATGTAATTGTGATTTTGAATCTCTGTCAAGTGGCACCTATGTATAATACTTAAGAAAATCCTGGCTTTAGCAACTGTTTTTAAGGTACAGTTTAAAAGCAGAACTCTACCATCTTAAAACACTAAGAAATGTCTACAGTCTTTTGACCTCTTATAGATTGTGTGATGAAATAGTCATTTCTCTCCAGCTCTTTTTTCTTTTTGTAGAATTGTCCCAAACTTTTCTTCAGAGAGAATGTGCAGAGGCAGTGAGTTGCTTTTTTAAAACACTTATTTAAAAACTACCTAGAAAACTTCTGGTACAAGTCTTACTTTGCTAGACTGTCCCCATGATGGAGGCAACCGCCACCCTTTCCTCCTGCCAGAGCGGCTACTGCGTTGCCACCGGTGACAGCTCAGTTAGCAACTGAGCAGTTCGACAACTTGGACACCAGGGCGCCTTCTTCCATCTGCAAACAACTAAAATTAAATTGCACATTTCCGGCAGTTATACGTGGTTGTTAGAGCAAAGAAGTGAAAGAGGTAAACTTCACAAAACCCAGTTTTCTGTCGTGGGATGCTTTGGTTTATGTACTAATTTATAGCAACCCTACGTACCACAGAACTGAATATTGTACCCACAGCACACTTGTTATTTTTGAGCTCATCGATGCAGCTGCCCTGGTACTCAATCTCAATGAAAGTCTTCCTCTTTCTCACGGACCCTCTCCACTACCAATCATGATGTCCTTCTTAGGGAACCGATCACTCCTGATAACAGGTCCAAAGCACATAAGAAAAAGCCTCACCATCTTTGCTTCTAAGGAGCATCTGGTCATACATTTTCCAACATAAATTTCTCATTCTTCTGGCAGTTCAGGCTATACTTAATCTTCTTTGCCAATGTCACAATTCAAATAATCACTTCTTCCGTCTTCTTTATTCATTATCCAGTTTTCATGTGTATATGAAGTGATTGAAAATATGATGGCTAGGTTGAGGCATATCTTAGTCCTCAAAGTAACATTTTTGCTGATTAATTCTATAGACTTTGGCAGAGGATTTGTCCAAAGATACCTTTAGAGTATTAGACTGTTGCTGCCACATGCATTGGTTGTGGATCCATGAAAATGAAATTATTGACAATGTCAAAGTTTTCTACATTTATCATGATGTTACATATTGGTCCAGTTGGAAAGAGTCTTGTTTTCTTTACATTGAAGTGTAGTCCCTACTGAAGGCTACCGTCTTCGATCCTCATCACAGGGTTTCAAGTCCTCCTCCTTTTCATCAAGCCAGAACAAGTCATCGACATACTGCAGGTTGTTCACGGGCCTCGCCCAGTGCAGGTGCCATTCTTTATGCAGTCCAGGTTCTTGAATGATATGCTCAGCATACAGATTGGATATGTATGGTGAAACTACATATTCAGTGTGCCCTTGTTCTTTTGAAAGACTGCCTCTTGGTCTTTGTGTAAATTCCGCATGGGCACATTTAAGCAGTCAAGAGATCAAAAGACCCATTGCATTAGGTAAATCTGCACAAGACATTTAGAGTATTGAAGGAAGTTACTTTGAGGACAAAGATATGCCTGACCCTAGCCATGGTATTTTCCATTGAATCATATGGATGGATGTGAAAGTTGGACATTGAATAAGGAAGACCATAGAAAAATTGGTGCATTTGAATTGTGGTGCTCGAGAACAATATTGAAAATACCATGGACTACTAAAAGGACAAGCGGATCTGTATTGGAAGACGTAAGGCCAGAATGTTCCTTAGAGGCAAGGATGGCAGCCTTCATCTTACATATTTTGGACATATTGTCAGAAGAGACCAGTCACTAGAGAAGAACACTATGCTTACTAAAGTGAGGGGCCATGGAAAAAAGGAAGGTCCTCCACAAGACGGCTGCATTAATGGGCTCAGACACAAAAACAATTGTGAAGGATGGTGCAGGGCCCGGTAGGGCTTCGTCCTATTGTGCGTAGGATCACCGTGGGTTACAGCTGACTGGATGGCACCGAAGAACAACAACAACTCTCAACATGTTTTACTGCTTCAGCAACCCAAGGTCGCAGTTCACCTTTGTCCAATAAGTGTATGAGTTCAAGTAGCTTCCAGTGCAGTGGGTTTATATAAATATATGCATGAACTCAAGTATGCTATCTGATGCATATATGTGTGTATGGTTTTTATCATTATTGTACCAAAATTATATATTATAGCACTTACTGAAATGTCCTTTTTCTTGTGTAATTCTTAGTGTCTTCACTAACCTTGGTCAAGTTGTGTAGACTTTACCCATTTTTAGCATTTCTGTTTTCATCACCAAGATAAAAAAATGTCTATGATCAAGAAAGCCACCGCTTTTTTATATTCGCATTACTAGAAACCATCATTGCTTTTGTGTTTATCTCTATTTTTGATATTTTTATAATAGGAGGACCATACAATATTTACTCCTTTGTAATTGATTTATTTACTTCTGTGCTCCATATTCATCCATGTAATATAGTTTGTTTATACATTCATTGATGCACACTTAGGTTGTCTGAAACATTACTGTGAATAACTCCGCAGTGAACATGGTAGTGCACATTTAGCTTATATCTTATATCATATATATATAAAATGAGTGGGATTGTAAGGAGGCCTGGTGGCATAGTGGCTATGTGTTGGGCTGCTAATCACAAAGTCAGCAGTTTGAAACCACCCACCACTCTGAGAGAGAAAGATGCAACATTCTCATCATCTAACGGTACGGTATCAGAAACCTGTAAGGGCAGTTCTACCCTATCCTCTAGGGTTACTATGAAGCAGAACAAATAGATCGCAGTGAGGTTTTTGTTGTTGTTGTTTTAAGGGGGATTACTGTATTACAAAGTATTTCTTTTCCTAGTTTTTTTGAGGAGCTTGTATATAATTTTTCATAATGCTTTTTTACCATTTTACACTACCACCAGTAGGGTATAATAGCTCTAATCTCCCTAAAACCTTGTCAGCACGTATAAAACCTTGTCAGGACTTGTATTTGTCTATACTTCTTCCAAATAGTTATGCTTGATCTTCTGACAGCCAATCATATTTTCTTTTAATTATTATTTTTAAAATTATTGAAAAAGAATAAAGCTTTATACAAATTCCCATTCTAAAACAACAATAAACAAAATGATCTATTGATCTGTTTCTAGCTGGGTAGCAGAGAATAACGGTCCCCAGATGGTGCTATAGCTAATGTGGTTGGCTGTTACCCCAAAGGTTGGCAATCCAAGTCCACCCAGAGGCAAAAAAGAAAAAAGAAAGCTGGACTTGAATCCAAAGGAAAGAAAGAAAATGCCATGGAAAACTTTATGGAGCAGTTCTATTCTGATATGACCCACATGGGTCATATTCAAGATAGAATTGAAGACAACTTTTTGATGAGTATACACAATATCAACTAGAATAAATTCTGGTGTAACAATTGTGTTGGTCATTTGGGGCTCCAGATGTTTTAATATAGATGTTAGTAATGGACACAGGCATGCTCTTGCATTGAAACGTCATTAGGGTCCGTTATATGGCACCATCTCTTTGAATTGTATCTTCTAGTAGCATGGACTCTCCGGTTTGGAAAACACTACATCTGCTAGGTCATGTGTTCCTGTGATTCAGATCTTTGGGTTATTTTCCAGATGTGGTTGTACTATGAACTACTGTTTCAACACTCACTATTCTAGCAGTGTTAACTCACTTCCGAAAGCAGCAGCTTTGAGGGGAGTACTTAGCAAACAGGACTTTAAATATCCTTGGTTTCTATGGTATTGCCCACATTTACAGTTACTCTAACCATTCAATTTGAACATTAATGCACAATTAATTAGGATCAAGGCAAGAAAGTTATATCCTAAAATCCTTTTCAGTAATTTGAAAAGTAATTTTAAAATCTAGGCACTGGAACTCCTCAGCAGTGTGAGCACAGGGCTTTTCGTGGTGTTAGACTGCTCTTACTGTGGTCCCTGAGAGGTTGGAGATGGAGGCGCGGAACAGAGAAAGAATTTAGCTGGGAATGTGAAGTTGAGAATGATTTTATTGAGGCAGGGAAAGAACTTCCAGGAAGGAAGGGAGAGCAGAGAAAGGGACGGGGATATCTTGAGCCCCCAGGCAGGTTCTGAGACCCAATGAGTTAGGCCAGGTGGCAGTGAGGCAGTTGGACATATATATGGTTTGAGCCAAAGATGTATGTACTGATAAGAGGAAGGGATGTGGTCTGTGAATAAATCATCCTGGAATGCTGATGGAAGGGGCTGTACAGACCCATCCTGGAGAGATAAGCTCCTTGGAACGCTGGAGGCAGGGACTGCACAGTCCAGCTCTGCAGCTCTGGCCCTGAGAGTCAGGGGGAAGATATCTTTCAGCAGGCTATCTTTCGGGAGAGCTGGGGGAAGTGGCTTCATGTCCGGCCCCAGCCCAAACAGTCCCATCTCTTTGGGTGTTCACAACAGAAGTGAGGTAAACAGGGCAGAAATCATCAGTCTCTCCCCCACCCCAACCTATTTTTTTTTTAATAGATGAAGGAGTAGCTTTAGGGCAGCCAAATACCTTGCCCAAATTCATACAGTAACTGATAGCACCAACACTCAAATTCTGGTCTCTAGATACCATTACATCACTTTGCTGAAGCAAAGTAGCATTTTCTATAGACTATAAAACTAAGAACAATTGTTTAAATTGACCAGAACTCCAATGACATGCTAGTCACAGCTGGAAAAACAGAAAATGGACACTTAGAGCAAAAAAAAAAGGTGCTGAAAGTGTGAAAGACATTTGGGTACGTTTTGTTCATTGACTTTCAAACAGCCAGTTGAGCAAACAAAACACTAATTAGACATAGTTCATGTTCAAAGAATGAGAGTAATATCAAATTATTAATGCATCACCTTTACCAGTTAGTTTAGTATTCTTCTCTCCATTTGACAGATGGGGAAAGAGGTAGAATGTTAAAATATTTGCTTAGAAGTTCAGAGAACACTCTTTGTCACCAGGTTATCACTCCAGAAAGTCTACCCCTTTTTTATGACAAACAGGCCACACCTCTCTGGGAGCAAGGTAAATGACTATACAATAATTACATATGGGAAAACCAATACAGTTAAGGAAACAGGAAGAACAAGGTAGTTTTAGGGAAATATAAAACTGTGAATAAGTAGCTTAGCATTTTAATAGATAAAACTGTTACATCTAGGAAAGCAGGGCAAAGCTACACAATGTAAGCTACACAATGGGACCAGTATTTTCAATGTAAGCATCATTATTTGTTATAGGTCAGAGTACAGGGATCATGTGGGAAGGTCAATAGGAATGTGCTGCTCTGACCATGAAAAAAAACCCCAAAAGATAAGCTCCTGATGCTCTCGTGTCTAACAATTATCTATGACTTTTTATAGGCTTATAAAATATGTTCTCTGGTCTTGGGTCTAGAAACCAGCCTAATGGAAAGCGAGTAAGGACCTGGAGAAGGATATACTAATGGAAAAGTAAATGATGCAAGTTTATGGGACAGGGAGAGGGCACTAAGGAGAAGGCACATGTGAAAAAAGTTTTAAAATGTTAAGAATTAATACTTGGTAGAGCAGCTTCCTGTGTGAAAGATAAGGCAGTCTACTCCTATAAAGATTTATAGCCTCAGAAATTTCTAGGATATCATAGAGATTCACTATGAATTAGAATCGATTCAATAGCAGGGTGGGTTAGAGTAGATTAAATCTTGTGTCAAAGATAGTAAAATCTGATAAGGGAAGGTAAATGACATGTGACCCATTCGATTACATGTAGAAAGAAGAAACATTAAAATATCAACTGCTTATTTAATCATTATGGGATTAAATATACAGTGTCCCAAATTTTTAGAGATGTTTAAGAATGCTGGCGCAAACATAATGAGATTAAGAGTTTTTGCCATCAACATTTTTTTCTAGAAAAACATATATTTTCATATCCATATGTATTTTTTATAATTAAATACTTTTATTGAGTGCTCTTAAATCTCTTATCACAATCCATACATTCATCTATTGTGTCGAGCACATTTGCACATATGCTTCCATCATCATTTTCAAAGCATTCTCTTCCCACTTGAGCCCCTGATATCAGCTCCCCATTTCTTCCCCTTTCCTCCCTGGCCTGCCCTCCCTCACGAACCCTTGAGAAGTTATGGACAGTTCTGGCTGTTGTTAGGTGCCATCCACATGGTTCTGACCATATTGACCTATACACAACAGACCAAAACAGTGCCTTATCCTGCACCATCGTCACACTTGTTCCTATGCCTGAGACCATTGTTGCAGCCACTGTGCCAATCCATCTCATCTAGGGTCTTCATGTTTTACACTCTCAGATCATCTGCATGATGTCCTTCTCAAGAGATTAATCTTTCTTGAAATGTCTAAAATATGTAAGATGAAGTCTGGCCATCCTTGCTTCTAAGGAACACTCACTAATAAAATCTACTAGGCATTGTGCCCCAAAGACTAAAATTATGTCCAGTCTATTCTTTCAGTAATATTGGAAAAATATGGGGTACATAAAGAATATCTGTTTTCTAGAAACCTAGAAATTCTTGATTTGAATATTGATTCTAGTTTTTCTATTTCCTAGTTATATTGTCTAGCCTGCGTATGAATTTCAAACTAAATATTTTCTTAACAAATTCTTCTTTGTTCAAATTTACATTTGTTTATTTGCAAGCAAAGAATTCTAAGTGATAGGAAAACAAACACAAAACCAAAAGAGCCCTCTTTCCTGGCATAGACTATAGAGAGACAAAAAATTCTGTGTGACTTTGACCTAAAAGAACAAGGTATCTCACTGTAGATTTTATCTCTTTATTACTTTTCCTGTGTTGACTAGCATAGCCTTAGGAACGCCGGTTTCTAAATGTGTGTTCTACTTTGATTTGGACAGTAGGCAAAATTTTCCTTGAAACAACCGTCTTCTGAGCGATGGAGGACTTGTCTCCCTTTTTACCAAGACCATTTTCTTAATTTATTGCTTTAAAAAACAATGGCATGGTCTGTGCCTAGGACAAAAATAATAATCACATAATGTTTTGTTTCTTTGTCATTTCTCTTCTTAATATCTCTTAGTATTATGCACTTGCAACTTTTCTGGGCTTCTTTAATTCCTTTCCATTCTTAGTTGACCTTGTCATACAATACAAGAATAGTCTACAACAATACAGTCCATTCAACATATAATGTGAATCTCAAATTCAAGCTATACGTATAAATTAAATTTTCTAAAAGCATGATAAAAATCAGAGAATTAATTTTAAGAGAAACTTTTTTTTAATTCAATATAAAAATATGATCATTTCAAAATGTAATAAATTAATCATGGACTATTTGCTTTTCCTTTTGCTTTTGTACTTTGTTTAAAATACAGAGTGCATTCTATGTCCCACCTGGATGTCTCAAATGTCAAGTGTTCTTTAGTCACACAGACCTAAAGGTTGTTATGCTTAACTGTGTAAATCTACAGAAATTTTATATTTTTAGTGTGAGTGTATATGTCTTGTTTCATTCCATGTAGAAAAGAAATCTTATTCATGTTATTTATCAGCATAGTAATAGCACCTGGCAAGGAGTTTGGCATAAGATAATAGGAGTTCAAGGAAATTTTATGACAAAACAATAATCTCATTTACCTTTAGAATGAGTTACATAGTTCATCTTTTATTTTTGTTATTTTAACAAAGTTTATGAAAATATTTATTATTTTTAAAATAGTTTACTAATATAACCCTCTGAGTTATTTTGCTTTTCTTTTTAAACTAATTTTGCAATAAATTTTTCCATCTTGTAGTGTTAAATTTTCTTTTATCACTCCATGGTATTTTCAATACTTTTCTCCAGCACCACAATTCAAATGCATCCATTCTTCTTTTGTCTTCCTGATTCAATGTCCAACTTTTACATGCATGTCAGGCTTGAGTCAGGCACATCTTAGTCTTCAAGGTAGCATCCTTGCTCTTCAGTACTCCAAACGGGGGTGTGCAGCAGAGTTACCTAATGCACGGCATCATTTGATATCTTGACTGCTACCTCCATGAGCATTGATTGAAAATCCAAGTAAGACAAAATCCTTGACAAACTTCAAACTTTTCTCCATTTATGTTGGTGTCACCTACTAGTCCAGTTGTAAAGATATTGGTCTTATTTACATTTAGTCACAATCAAGACTGAGGATTGCAATCCTTGATCTTCCTCAGCAAATGTTTCAAGTCCTCACTTTGAACAAGCAAGGTAGCGCCATCTGCATGTCACAGGCCGTTAATAAACTTTCCTCCAATTTTGATGCTGCACATTTTGTCATATAATCCAGCCTCTCTGACAATTTGCTCAGCATGCAGATGGAATAAGTTTGGTGAGAGGATAAAACCCTGATGCACATCTTTCTGAATTTAAAAGCATGCAGTATTCCATTGTTCTGTTTGAACAACTGCCTCTTGGTCCATGTACAAGTTCTGCGGGAGCACAGGAAGTGTTCTGCCATTCCCATTCTTCTCAAGGTTATCCCCAGTTTATTGTGGTCCACAAAGTGAAATGCCTTTTCATAGTCCATGAAGCACAAGTAAGCATCTTTCTGGTATTCTTGGCTTTCAGCTTTGATCCAGCTGACCTTAGCAACCATGCCCCTTGTTCCAAATCCTCTTCTGAATCTGGCTTGAACTTCTGGAAGTTCCCTTTCAATGTACTGCTGCAACTGTGGTTAGATGATCTTCAGAAAAATTTTATTTGCTTGCAATATCATATAATATCATTCTATATAGTTTGAGCATTCTGTTGTATCACCTTTCTTTGAAATGGGTACACATATGGATCTCATCTAGTTGGCCAAAGCTGTCTTCCAAATTCCCTTGCCTCGGTGAGTGAATGCTTCCAGTGCTTCTTTAGCTTGCAGAAAAATGTCAGTGGGTATTCCATCAATTCCTGAACCTTGTTTTTGGCTAATGCAGTCAGGGCAGTTTGAACTTTTTCTTTCAGCACCAGTGTTTTTGAAACTTATGCTACCTCCTGATATGGTGGAATACTAACTTGTTCTGTTTGGTACAATGATTCTGTGTATTCTTTTCATCTTCTGTTGATGTTTTCTGTATCACAATTTAATAATTCACAATTAAGAGTCATTCAATGATAATAATCATTATTATGATTGTTATTTTTAAATCTTCTGTTGCATTGACTATTGCGTTTTCTCAGTTGATACCATTAAAAGAATCCTCAGATTCAAAAACTCTGATCCTTATTTCTAAGTGATTAGTTAGTTATTAGTGATCTTATGATTTTGTTTTTATATGTGCATATCTATTCAGTAGAGATTTTAATTAAATGTGGCACATAGAAAATGAGGTATTTTTTAAAATCATTTTATTAGGGGCACATACAACTCTTATCACAATCCATACATACATCAATTGTGTAAAGCACATTTGTACATTCATTGCAGAAAATGAGGTATTTTTAAGAATCAGTCTCATATTTGATTGTTCTACTTATGCATTTTCACAATCATTTTACTATAATCATCATTGTTTTAATTTAACAAATACAGCTTACTATGTATCCTGCTGGATTTTTCTAGCTAACTAATAAAGATTATATTCATTGAATAGACCATTCCTTTTGTTTTAAATACTTATATATCCAACACATTCAGTTGGAAGAAAAAAATATATATTTTAAACCTAATTTTAATAATGATTTTTGAAAAGGAATGTATTGTGATTTATTTTAGTAGATTTAAATATTAATATAACATTTTTAGTCTTTTGCGAATTAAGTAAGTGAGATAGTCTTAACTGAAATACTTAGCCACTCCTATACATGCTTTTATCATGATTTGACCAGCACTATATAGGGTAAAGCAGAACATCATTGAAAAAGAGGAAGATCCTATATGAGACGGATTGGCACAATGGCATCCTATAGAGATGGTATGAAATCAGGCAGTGTCTTGTTGTATTTTAAATGGAGTTTCTGAGTAGGAGCTTATCCAAATGTCACCTAACAAGAATATCAACAACATGTTGCCTTGAAAAAGAGCACGGATTAAAATGGAATGAGACAGATTAAACAATTAAATTTTAAAATTTGTTTGAGCTATTAGGCAAATTCTAACTGTGTACTTCAGTTTGGAAAGGCATAACACTAATTGTGCCAGGTGGTACATTTATTTTATAACAGTAAACCTATTACTACATAAATATAATTTACTGTAAAAGAATGCCAATGATTCTTATCTTGTACATCACCAATTTATTTAATTATCTTATTAATGTGCCTTCATTAGCAACACATGCTGATAAAAAACTATACAGAATTAAATGCTTAAATAGCATTGTGCAAAAAAGAGGAAATGTTTAAATTACGCAACAAGCATTTTATATCTGATAATATTCACTTACACAAATAAGAGAAGAGCAAAATGTATTTTGTTTTAAGGAAATTGATAGTAATTTGTATTTTAAAAGTATAAGCAATACATGTGATCACAGATTAAATATTTCAAAATGTTAATGTATTAATTACCTTCTAACATATATTCTGCCTCAAAATCTTCTTATATACTCTGAAACATATTGAGGAGCTACAAACATGTCATAAAAATATGTTGCCATATATGCTACAGGAACAAAGTTTCAAGAAATCCTTCCCAAGGATTTAATTTTTTTTAATTGAAAGGGTTTGAAGTGTCAACCTTCTATGAAAGCAGGTTTCATTGGCTGAAAGACTATGGGATACTAGCTTAATATTGTGGTTGGGAGCCCCTGAGTCAGTCCCCACCCCTCTGCCCAGCAGAAGGAAACACTGCCCAGTCCTGCCCCATCCTCACAGCTGTTCCTGTGCTTGACATACTGTTGCAGCCACTGTCTGCAAGCATCTCCCTGAGGGTTTTTCTCTTTTATCCTGTCCCCCTGCTTTATCAAGCATGATGTCCTTCTACAGGAACTAGTGTTTCCTGACAACAAGTCCAAAGTATGTAAGACAAAGTTTATCACTGCCATCGTTGCCTCTCAGAGCATTCTGGTTGTACTTCCTCCTAGACTCGTTTGTCCTTTTAGCAGTCCATGGTGCTTTCAATATTTTTTCACAATTTCATAGTACAAATGCATCAACTTTTTTCTTCTTTATTCAGTGTCCAACTTTCACATGCTTGTAAGATGATTGAAAATACCATGGCCTGAGTCAGATGGATCTTTGTCCTCCTAGTAACATCCTTGCTATTCAATACTAAATAGGCCTTGTGCAGAGATTTACCAATTGCAAAGCATATTTTGAATTCTTGGCTACTGATTCCATGTGCCAAGCAAGACAAAATCCTTGACAACTTCAAATTTTCTCCAGTTATCATGATGTCACCTATTGGTCCAGTTCTAAGCATTTGGGCTTTCTTTACCTTGAGTTGTACTCCATCCTGAAGGCTGCAATCCTTGATCTTCATAAGCAAGTGCTTCAAGTCCTCTGCACGTTTAGCAATCAAGGTTGTGTCACCTGCATATTGCACATTGTTAATAAGCCTGCCTCCCATCCAAATAACACATTCTTCTCCATATAATCCAGTTTCTCTAATTAGTGGCTCACTATGCAGTTTGAATAAGTATGGTTACAGAATACAACCCTGATACACACCATTTCTGACTTTAAATCATACAGTATTCCACTGTTCGGTTCCCATATCTGCCTCTTGATTCATGTGTAAGTTCTGAATGTGCATAATGAAGTGTTCCAAAATTGCAATTCTTCTCAAGGTTAGTTATATTTATGATTCAAACTGTCGCACTGTCAGTGAAACACAAGGAATACCATCTTTCTGGTATTCTCTGCTTTAAGCCAAGAACCATCTGACATTGACAATGCTCTCTCATTTCCCATCTCTTTTGAATGTATTCTGAATTTCTGGCAGCTCCCTGTCAATATACTGCTACAAACTTTTGGGGATGACCTTCAGCGAAACATTGCTTGCATGAAATATGATACTATTCTGTAATTGAGCATTTGGGGGATCTTTTTTTTTTTGAATGCGTACAAATATGGATCTCTTCCACTATTGGCCAAGTAGCTGTCTTCCAAATTTCTTGGCATGTTCCCAGTGCTCTATCAGATTATCTGGTGTCTTGTATTTGGCCAATACTTTCACTGGACTTCTTTCAGTGCCATTGGTTCTTGTTCATTTGTTACCTACTGAAATGGTTGAATGCCTCCTAATCCATTTTGGTGCATTGACACTGTATTCCTTCATGTTCCTGCAGCAGTCAATATTTTGCAAATAGAATCTTTCAATATTGTGCCTTGAGGCTGGACATTTTATTTAGTATTTTCTGTTTAAGATATGCTGGATGTGTTCTTCATTTTTGGTGTTCTAACTCTAGGTCTTTTCACATTCCATTGTAATAGTTGACGTTGTCTTTGTAACTCATTATGAGTTGTGCCCCCTCAGCAAATGAATGTCTCAGAGGGTTTATTTCCACAGGCTTCACTTCAATGGTTTATTACGGTGAACTTTACTTTGAGAAGGCAGTCCTTCTTCAGTCATATTTTGAGTGTTTTCAGATCTAAAAGGCTCATCTTCTGGCACTACCTCTGACAATGTTCTACTTCTAGTCTAGCATCTATATTCATAGAATCTAGTCTCTGATGCTATCCCTAGGGTTTTCAGTGGCTAATTCTTCTGAAGATATTTCTTCTTCATAGTCTACACTTAGTCTGGAAGCTCCACTGTACCCTGTTCACTTTGGGTGACCCTGCTGGTATTTGAAACACCAGTGAGTTAGCTTCCAGCATCACAGCAACACACAACGGAGCACAGTAGGACAAACTGACAGACTAGTGGTGGATCTCTTCCAATGAGCAATTTTTCATCTATTCCACAGTCACCGCTTGGCCTCTTTTAGCTACTGTTATTCATCTGCTTCATTGTCTCTTGCCACAGATATAGTCAATTTTATTTCAGATCTTTGACATCATCGCTTCTTCTGTGTGCATTCACTACTCCATATTTGAGAGCAAGTTTCAGAGTGTCTTCTGTAATTTACTTTTATCGATTCTTTCTTCCTGTCTTTTCAGTGACTGCTTTCTTCATGAATGATCTTCTTAATGTTTTCCCATAGCTCATCAGGTCTTCGTTAATTTCTGCTCAATGTGCCATATTTGTTCTTGAACTTTGGGTAGGAAAGACTCAGCGTCGTATTTTGGCTCTTGTGGATTTGTGTTAATTTTCTTCAGTGTCAACCTGAAGTTACATATGAACAATTGATGGTGTGTTCCGCAGCCAGTTCTTGGCCTGAATTTACCTGTGATATTGAGCTTCTCTTTTATCTCTTCCCACAGATGTAGTCAATTTTATTTCTGTGTATTCCATCTGGTGAAGTTCATGTGCATAGTCAACATTTGTGCTGTTGAAAAATGGTATTTTCTAATGACAACTTGTTGGTGTTGCAAAATTCTGTCATAGGACTCCAGCTTCATTTCTACCACCAAGGCCATATTTCACAGCTACCCTTCCCTCCTCTTTGTTTCCAGCTTCTGCATCACATTGGGCATCTTGATTACATGTTTGATCAATTTCAGACTGAAGACATAGGCAGAATCCTTCACTTTCTTCATCATGAGCAATATTGATTGGTGCATAAATTTGAATAATAGTTGTATTGATTTGATTTCCTTGAAAATGGATAGATATAATTTGATTACAGATGCACTTCAAGATATATCTTGAAAGGTTCTTTATGGATATGAATGGGATGACATTCCTCTTAATTGTGTCATTCTCAGCATATAAAGTCATATTATTTTTCTCATTCAAAATGGCCAATACCATATCTATCTGTGTTCCATTTCACTTTTGTTCCATTTTAATTTTTCTAGATCCATACGTGACAGAATCCAAGTTGTGATTATTGCTAGCTTTTTTTTCAGCCGTTTCTTCCCATGGTTCTTTTGAATCATGCTCTATCAGCCAAAAGAAAGTGCCAGGCTCTTTGATTCTCACAGGCTTGCCTCCATTGACATCATTGTGGTGAACTCTACTTTGAGAAGATTGCTCTTTTTCAGTCATAATTTGAGAACCTTCTGATCTGAAGAGCTCAGCTTTTGGCACTGTATCTGACAATATTCTGATTCTATTCAACATTCCCATAATATTCAACAGTGCTTTCTCTGGCTAAGTCCCCCAAGTGGACAGCCTTTTCTTTATAGTCTGTTCTTATTTTGGAAGCTCTATTGAAACCTATTTGCTGTGGGTGACCCTCTTGATATTTTAAATACCAGTAACATAGCTCCCAGCATCACAATAGCACATAAGCCTCCATAATATGACAAACTGACAGACAAGTGCTAGACAGGGCAATCGTTTTTTTTTCTATGAAAATATGATAAAGAAATAAGTATAAGAAAATTATGTACTGTGTATAAATAAAACATATTTATGAACAATTTTACGTATACAGTAGTAATAAGTACTTTTTCCCATAAGAATACTGTAGCTTCCAGATCGAGCTACTCAATTCTAAACCTAATCTGCTGATCTCCTTGACCTATGAAAGAATGGGATTTTTTTTCTTTTCTTCTATTGCTAATCCCTTTTCACCTCTTCGTTTTTTGATACCTCAAATTAAAGTGAAGTGTGCTTGGGATCTTGTGTTGTGCCACAAGAGACAACAATCCCATCATTGTCTTAAATTGCTTGAAGATAACGGGCAGCTTATTCCTGCCTCAAGCATGCCCTTGAGTGAAAGAAATTGGATCACCAAACATGTGATGACCTCCACACTCCGCTGCCTCCTTTCCAGAAGAAGTCAGTATCTTGTGATTGTTAATTCAAAACTACACAAACCCAGTCCCCTTACCTTCCAGCTCTCTCTGGTGTGCCTACCCTTTATCAGTCCTCTTACGGGATTGGCTGAAGTTTAGGTTTCTTCTGTACCAATTCCTCAGTCTTCTCTCCTGAACTCTGCTTATTGTTTTGTGCCATATCACCCCTAAAAGTGTGCCTCGAAAAATGAGGACCTAATGTTGGGGGTTTAAATGGAGAGAAAATGTTTTGAGAAACGATGTACAAATGCGCTTTACACAATTGATGTGTGTATGGATTGGGATAACAGTTGTATGAGCCCCTAATAAAATGTTAAAAAAGAAAAAAAAACAAAACAAATTAAACATAAAAAAAACGTGTGCCTCGAAATTTTCCTTAAATACAAATTTCCGTTTCTGGATCTATTTTCCAAGGAATTTGTCAAAGTGAGTATATGAAATTGTGCACAGCTATGTAGCAAGGTAATAGTTGAATCACACAGAAACTACTGCAGCCCTATGTAAGAAAGGGGACCCATTTTCAATTCAGACTGAAAATGAAAGGACACTCTTTTGCCCTAGGACATAGCATGACTGATGGACCCAAAAAATGTAAGACATTTTAGAAGACAGAGCTGTAGCCACAGCAGACAGAGATACACTAATGCTGTGAAAACCTAGTGAATCAAATAGTCAGCATATTGTAGAACATCTCAGAGGAAAACAGAGTTGTGAAAATGAGTTGATGTAATTCTGCATGAAGTAATCTTTAGGTTTTATCATTTCAAAAATTATTTAGTGGTAATACCTCATAAAACCATTGTCAGAAAGAAAAAAATCAACAAGCTGGACAGTTTAATTGAATGCAATTAAGCAAACACTTATTAAATTATTACATTTTCCTCACATTGTTCTAGATGCTGGGGACATAACAACAAAGCATGTAAATAAGAAAAGTATTACTTTATTCCTGAAAAGCATTAAAGTAGAAAATAAGGCCAGGAAAATAAATATATAAGGATTTGAAATTTTATATAGGCTAGAAAAAGGAAGTTTGTCAAAGATGATATTTGAAGAAACACCTGACTAAATTAACTGAATAAAGCATTTAGATATCTGAGGCAAGAAAATGAAAGATGTTTTAAGAACGATTTGAGTACAGCTTTTGTGGAAATATTGTTTGTTAATGTTTCTTCACTTCTTCAGTAAGGTAAAAGGCTGAACTCTTCGCTCTGTTGCTCACTCACTTCTCATTTTTGAAAAGCTCTGCTCTACCTGGTGTCACATGAAGCTCTCTGCCGGCCTTGTCTCTACCGCTCTTATCTGAGGGATCTGGGATCCTAGCACTCTGGAACTATGGCACTAACTGATGCTTGGTTCTGAGTCTCCCCCAGAATTGGTTTTGAGTACAACCCAGCTGATCCATCGGGTTTTCACTGGCTGATTTTCAGAAGTAGATCTAGAGCAACTTAGTACAAGTATATTAGAACCTGTTCAATATCATTGCAACTCAAAAACTTTCACTGACGGATGATAGTTGGCCACAGATGTAGCCCAGGTCATCCATATGGAAGTAAACATCCTCACTACTTAATGAAACAGCAACAACTCCAATGTAGTTATTCCAGCTGAAGTGACACTACACAAGGTTCTGAGACTGTATTTTTTTTTACATGAGCATACAGCTTGGTATTTCTTCTGGGGAATGCCTGATGAGTTTGAGCAACCAACATTTTTCTTAACAGTATCAGCCTATCCCATAGTGCCCACTCACATATTTATAATTCTTCTGATAATACTTTCAACATCATAAATCCACATCATAGATAGGGTCACATTTTCCTTGAAATATATCTATCCCAGCCGATGGTAGAGAATTTTAAAATAAATATAAATGCAATCCTACTATCTGAGTCTTCCATTGAGCACAGCAATGCTTCCCTTGATGCTGAGTTCAAGAGCTGTTCAAAATAATAGACCATGTTAACTTCTGAGGCTGGTTTGTATCATAGCACAATGCATTGAGATATATTTATGTTATATGTAGCATTGAACTGTACTACATTGTACAAATATGTCAATTTTGTTTATACATTCACCTGTGCAGAAAGTTTTGGGCTGTTGCAAGTTTTTAGTTGTTATAAATTATGTTGCTATCAAGATTTGTGTACATATTTTTGTGAGAGCATAAGTTTAATCTCCATAGGATAAATGCCTACAAGTGAGATTCCTGAGTCTTATGATAAGTACAAGTTAACTTATGAAATTCCTAGATCACTTTCCACAGTGGCTGTAGCAATTTAATTTTTATCCCAGTCAGTAATGTATGAGAGTTCTAGATGTGCTGAGTCCTTACCATTACTTAGTCCTATCAGTATTTTTAAGGTTATTCTAGCTTTTCAGATGGATATACCCTATTTTGGTTTAAAATTGCAGTTTTCTATTTACTAGTGATGTTCAGATATTTTATGTGGTTAGCCACAGAGTTCTTTGGCAATTTGTTCAATTCATTTGCACATTTAAAAATTGATTTCTGTGTTCACTTGTGGAATTTTGAGTTCTATTTGGATATAAAACTTTTACTAATTATACACTAGGAAAAATAATGTACCTAAACCAATAGCTCATTTTCTAACAGTTTTAATAATTATTCACAGAGCATAAAATTTTAATTTTGAAAAGACCCAACTTATCTTTTTAAATCTATCATGCTCTGGTGCTGTTTTAAGGATATTTTCCATAGACCAGGTAAGTGACTAGCCTTGTTATCATGAAGACTTCAGTGGAAATCAGATTATTGTACAAACAATTAAGCTAAAAATTAACACGGTGTCATACGATCTCCTCTTTGACCCATTTAAAATTATTTCCAACTTTCTTCTCTCTGTTTTACTTTGATATTATTATTATATGTTTTTCTGTATACCAGGATAGGTTAATTTATAGAGACAGTGACTGCATTAATGTTTTGTTGTGTTTGGGAGGGATGGGGGTTAATGACATGGGAGGTTGAGGGGAATAGAGAGCTAATAACAATGAATTCAAGAAAGAAGAATATGTTCTAAAATATGTGGTGATGATTGTACAACTCTTTTTAATATTGTCAAACTTTTGAGTGCATGACATGTAAATTATATGCAAATAAAACAATTAAAATATAGAATCTTACAAATAAAACATATAGAATTATTTTCTTAAATTAATATTCTAAATATTTTCTCTTTAATATAATTTTATATATTTCTACTTTTGAATTTGGGTCTATGCTCTACTTTTACTTATTTTTCTCATATGATTTGAAGCATAGCTCAAAGTTAATCTTTGACTTATGAATATCCAATATGTTGTAAAGTCTATATTTTCTCCAAAAAATTGCTATATTGTATCTTTGTCAAAGTGAATTGACTGTATACATGTGGGCTTACATTTGGAATCTTTATTCTGCTGCATTGACCAAAATCCATCTATATTTTCATCAATATCATATTGTTTTGATTAATGTTATTTTTTTTAATTTGGCTTTCAATTGAAAAGTGTGTGTTGGTCACATTCCCTTTCTTAAAATAAAGGCTAACAAACAATCCTTGAACTAACTACAAGCTTTTCTTTCTTGTGTTTTGTTTTTTGTCATTGGTTTGTTGTTGTTGTTGTTGTTGTTGTTGTTGTTGTTTTGTTGTATATTGTTGCTTGGTTTTGCTCAGTCTTGTTTTTGTGCAGGCTATTATCTCTGCAGGTCTGTCTAAATAAGATAGGCTGGATAAACAATCTGGAAGAGAAAACAATGGGACCAATAGTTCCGGGGGACATGGGAGATGGGGAACTAGGGGGAAAGGTAGTGGTGTCAACAAACCCAGGGAAAAGGGAAAAACAAGTGATCCAAATCGGTGCTGAGAAGGGTGTGGGAGGCCTGGTAGGGTGTGATCAATGATAATGTAACCAAGAGCAATTGTTGAAACCCAGGTGGGGACTGAGCATGATAGTGGGATGGGAGGAAATTCAAAGGAAATAGAGGAAACAGCTGGGAGGCAAAGGGCATTTATAGAGGTCTAGATAAAGACATGT
>NW_022111373.1:45766214-45782389 GCF_000313985.2 Echinops telfairi | reverse complement strand
GAATGTACAAATGTGCTTTACACAATTGATGTATGTATGGATTGTGGTAAGAGTTCTATGAGCCCCTAATAAAACGATTAAAAATTTTATTTGACTATTAAAGTCAATTTCCCTTCCCATTTAATTTTTAAAATCATGTTTTTTATGTAAATATAATCTTGCTCAGATTTTCATTGGGATTCTGTTTAATTTGTAGAACTATTTGATTACAATTGATACCATACCTAGTTTGAATTTCCAATCCATAGATCATGTATATATATATTTTTTTGATCATGTATATTTACATTTATTTGATTTTCTTTTATTTTTTTCTTCTTTTGTTTTATTCATTTTGTTTCAGGTGTTATTGAATCACTTGCAAATTACAACCACTCTTTCATTTACCAAAAAACAAAAACAAAAACTAAAATGTCTGCTCCTGTGCCATTCTCACAATGCCTGAGCTCATCTGTCTCATTAAAGGCCTACCTATTTTTTTCCTGACTTTTCTCAGAAGGTGGCCTCCTTCAGGGAGAGGCTGCTCTTTCTAAATGTCCAAAACATGTGAGACACGTCTTACTAATATCTCTTGTGTAATTCTGATGGTTTTTCTTACAAGACTGATTTTGCTCATTCTAAAAGTCTATAGCATAGATAATATTCTTTACTAATACTGTAAATTATAGGCATCAATTCTTCTTTGGTCTCTTTTATTGATTATCCGGCTTTCCTTTTTTTAAAAGTAACTGAATATACATGGCTTGAGTAACACCCACCTTAATCATCACAGTAGCATTTTACTTTTTAATACTCTAAAAGATATCTCTTTACCAGATTTCTCAGTGCAGTATGCCATTTTATTATTAACTATAGGTTCCATGACAGTTTACTGTTGATTGAAGTAAAATAAAAATCCTTGACAATGTCAACTTTCCCCCATTTACTGTACTAGTACTTAATGGTTTAATTGTGAGGATTTTTTTTTAACCTTAAGGTGTAATGCATTATTGTAAATGATAATTTTCTTTAGTTCGTAGTTGTTCATTACTTTTTCCTCTGACTTTGCTAAATCTGTTTGTTATTCTTGGGCTAGCTTTTATATTCCTTGAGATTTTCTATGTAGATAATCATGTCATCTGAAAATAGAACATATTTAGCTTATTTTTCCAAGTTTAATACATTTTTATTTTCATATATTATTGAGTTATTACAATTTCTTGTTTTATTTTTCATAATTCAATTTTCTCTGCTGATTTTTAATTTTATCTCCTTATATAATATTTTTACTGGTTCCTCTACGTGTTTCAATTTACATACATATCTTGTAAATGTTTTTAAATTAATATTTTTGCTTGGTTAAATACAGCACAGAAATCTTTCATTCATACTGATTCCTGTAACTTCCTCTTCTGTGTTTTATTTGACATATTTAGTATTTAATACTTAGTATTATAGCAATACTCATGGAAATCTAGAGTGTCTAAGGTTAAAATAAGCTTATTAGCTAAAATCATGGTATCAGCAAGGCCCTACTCTCCAGAAGGTCTAGGAAATGATCTGTTGCTTGCCTTTTCCAACTTCAAGTGCCTGCCAGAATTCCTTGCCATAGAACTGCATCTTTTCAATCTGTTTTCATCTTCACATTGTCTTCAAATATGTGTGTTAAGTCTTCTTACAAGGAGTCATGAGTGCAGTTAAGACTCATCTGAATAGTCCAGAAAAGTCCCACCATCTAACAATCCTCAGTTTAATCACATATTTCCAAATATACCTTTTTTTCCCCTCAAAAGCAAAATTTACAGTGCAGAGACTAAGATCTTGTATGTTTTTCCAAAGGCAACCTCAGACTGGAAAAAAAGAATAGATGTCTACGTCTGAGAAATTAGCCACTGAAAGTCTTATGAGTAGCTATGGAACACTGTCTCAAAAGATGAATCCCTCCAGTTGGATGGTATTCAAAATACTACTGAGCAAGAGCTGCCTCCTCAAAGTAAGGTTGACATTGATGACCTGGATGGAAAAGGAACAGTCACAAATAGCCATTAGTGATTGCAATGTGGCATATGAAACATCCGAATCTAGGAAAATTTGAAGTTGCTATAAACTGAAGTGGAACGGATACAGACAGATATCCTATCCATTAGTGAACTGAAATGGACTGAATTGGCCATTTTGAATCGGTTTTCTGCATCAAGAGTTGTAAATTCATAGCATCACATACATTGTCAAGAGAAACATTTCTTGATCTATCTTGAAGTACAGTGCTTTCATAGGATAGTATCTATACACCTACAAGGAAGACCAGCTAATACCATTATTATTCAAATTCATGCACCAACCTTAAGTCAGTAATGAAGAAATCGACAAATTCTACAAACTTATTATGTATGAATTTGTGTGCATGCAAAAATGTATGCAGTAATTTCTACCACAGCAAAAACATGGAAACAATTAAAGACCCCAGCTACAGAGAAATGGATAAACAAACTCTGGTACATTTTGCTATGGATTTGTGTGCGTTAGTAAAAAAATAATGACAAATCTCTTAAGCAACTCAAGACATGAACAAAAATAGAAAACATTATGTTTAACAAACTTAGTCAATCATGTAAAGATACATATTTAATATTACCATTGTTATAAAGGAAAACAAAGAAGGAATATGGGGTAGGAACAGGGAGAGGGGAAAGTTAAATAGGATAATGTTGATTTCATTTCCTGAGATAGGCTGTATAAATATACATATAGCATATTTCATTTTTAAAAATCCAGATTCCTTGTCCCTCAAACCTAAATGGTGGTTTGAGTGGCTTAAAAAAAGTAGAAGATGTGAAGTAAAATTGAAATGGACTTGGAGTCTTTATTAACAACCAAGTTTATCTTAAACAAACAAATGAAGACGTTTTATGCATGCATTTAACCAACAGTTAGGAACAGAAAATTAGGGTAATGGAGTACAAAATGGATGTAGACACTTTTTTACTACAGACTGAATTGAATGGGACTCCAGTCCCCATTTATATTCCAAAACAATCCTTATTAAGTTTTATTCACTAAAGTATTTTTATTTCACTTGAGATGGTTCTTCAGTTCACCTATTACAGTCATTAGGTTAAATGTTCTATTCTTGGTGTATGTTCATCACATGGACCAGCATACTCCAAATATAGATAGATACAGTTATCTGTCTTCTTTCTGCTTGCATCTAGCTTGTTGAGAGATATAGAAGAATATCATATCATAAAAATACAGTGTTTCTACAGTAGTGGTATTGAATCCAATTAGGTCAAACTCCACCAGCCTATACTTATTTCCTAGACCTATGATATTTTCCTAGTTACATTACTTACTAAACATTGCAGAATGTGATCAGTGCTCTAGAGTTTCAGCTGTTCCTAATTTTCAGAAGGCTTTCCCTGTCTATTTACAAAAAAGAGATATCCTCTGACAAGAAACGTTTACCCTCCTAATATTGCATCAGCAAATCTATCGCAATTTCAGTCAACCTCATTCTTGGCCTTCAGAATACACTGGACAACTCTTGTAGGCTTACCTATTAGTTATCAATCTGTCTTCTTGTTCCACAATCACTCTCTATTATTTCTTTCCCATTGTTCTTTAAACAGTTTCTTTTATTTTTCCTTTTAAAACACAAACTGTCTACTGAATCTCTCGCTTCTCTCTATTTCCATGTTTTTCTTCCATAAATAAAATTTCCTAAAGAACTGTCTGAGTTCACTGTGTATATCTACTTTAACTCGGTGGCATTTAGCTTTTATCTTTTCCATTTTTAAAAATTGGTCTCACCAATAGGATCCATTATCTCTCTGGTGGCAAAATCCAAATGGAATTTGAAATCACCCCCTTTTTTCCTTTAAGTCTCAGCATTGTAAACTATTTCCTTTTGCATATTGTTTTTCTATATGTTTTTGAAAGATAAAATTATGTTTCCATTTTTCAATATATTTTCAGAATTTGGGCTTGAGTCAAGTTCCTAGTAGTTGCCTGTAAATATTTATTTGAAAACTTAATGATGTCAGGGTTTGTAAGTAGTTTAACTATATTAACATTTTATCATATTTGTATGCATCAATATAAGATATATCATATAAATATGAGATAAAATATTTATACTTTACCAAGCATGATGTCCTTATCAAGGAACTGTACTCTCCTGACATGTCCAAAGTTCATGAAAAGAAGTCTCACCATCCTTGTCTCTAATGAGCATTCTGGCTGTACTTCTTCCAAGATCACACAGAAAGTAATGAAACAGAAAACAGTAACAATAATAGTAATAGTAATGGTGACTCTATGAGTAGGTGCCTGTATAGACACAGGATGAAACGGTGTGAGAAAGAAGAGGTAGTACAATACACCTGCCAATGATACACACACGCATCTGTGATAGTTCAGGTTTTATAACAGTTTGCTCCACTAGGGTCTCAGTGGTTTAGCAATTAAGGTCTACTCCTTCATAATGAGATCACTGGAGGGTGTGGCCTGCTTCCAAGATAAGTAGATGCTGTTGAAAAATTTGCTTTGTGTTTTGGCGGGTCTGGACCCGACCTATGACTCATAGTTACTTCTAGTTTTTTAGCCTGAAGCCAGTGGCCTGACATACTGGATGCCAATCCTAGGTGGTATTAGGCACCTGACATCTAATTTGTTGAGATTGGACTCATTGGCCTTTTAGTCTGAAGCCCACTATGTATTGTTGGCAGATACTTTCTATTTCCATAAATATTTGCAGCCTCAGAAATTCACAGGTGCAGTTTTACTGTGCCCTATATGGTCATGATCCATCAGAATCGAGTTGATAGCAATGAGGTTTTTGATTCTCTGTAAACCCTTGGACACCATTATGTCCTTCTGCTAATGGTTTCACTCATCCTGATGATGAGTCTTAGCCTTGTCATTTCCCATTTAAGAAAATAAATGTTCTCCTTAAATTATATTTGGGATTTGGGGTCTCTTTTGTACCCTAGCAGCATAAACTCAGCTTCCATTAAATTATTTCTGATGATTTTACTGGCAGTGTGAATTAACTTGCTGTCAAGCAAGGCATTAGAGAGTGGATTGTGTCCAGTTCCTTAACCAGTCCAGGGGACTGAGCTAGTTGTTAGGGACTTGCCTGGGTGTACCCTTAATGGAAATTGGCATGGGAGAGTCACGAGTTAATTCTGACTACCTTGATTGGAGGGAAGTGAATTAATCTTGTAAGCTCTTCTGTGTAGCATAGTGTAAGTAGTTTAACCGTGGCCCCAATTCTGCTTCTGTAGTTCCACTTTCAACTGCAAGGTATCAATCTGACACAAATTCTGCTTTGGGGCCAGTTTGCTTTGTCCTCACAAATCCTGGTTTAGAGGTACCCTTTCTGTAAATTCTTTTAAATTATATTATACTTTGAATTAATATAATTTAAATTTATATATATATTATATTTGAGATTTGAGATTTCTTTTGGTCCCCAGAAAGCTTTTTATTTCATGGTAAAATAGTGGTTTGCAGAGTGTGTCTTTTGAAAACAGAATTTGCATATTAGTGTACATCTCATAGTAAATTAAAGTATTACAAACCCTGGAGTGCAAAATTATAGTAGTCTTTATATGCATGTAAATAAGTTCCAAAACTATATTTATTTTAGTTAGAAGAAACATAATCTGATAATTTTCGAGAAAAATCTGTCATTTAGGAAATGAATTTAGTCCCAGTAACTTTTTTTGGTTTTCTGTTAATTATGTGGAACCTCTGCTTTTATAATTACACCTATATCTATATATATCTATATAACTTTACTTTCTAGTGTTGGATATATTTATTTCATATGAGTGGCAGGGACTTAATTTACATTATAATATATTCTCATTGTCTCTCTGACTCTGCCCTTCATACGTATGAGTGTGTATATCAATACCAGAGTTAAATAGCTTCAACTAATTTGGTTCAGCTTAGAGTGATGTAGGTGTCAAAGGGACAAAATTTTGTATTCCAAAGTAATTTTAAAATAACTTATATGTTAATTAGAATTAGTCAAGTATGCTAAAAGGGAAACATTTTTCATTTTATATATCCAGTGTTGTCCTCACTTCAAAGCTGCTCTCATTGCTCACACTTCACATTCTCTTGCTTTATAAAACATGAAAAAAGAAGCAGCGCTGTAGCCACTAGGCCTGGTCCTTGGCATCTGTAAAGAACAGGCTACTTCTTCAGTCTGTGCTCTTAGTAAACCATCATGCTGTTCTTTACATTCCAACCTGTTTTTACTGTGTATTGAAGGCCAGACTACTGTCTTTAATGGAGAAAATTTGACCAATGTCATACATTTTCTTTAATGACCAGGTGAAAATAAGATTTTGCAGACTTAGTTTTACAAGTAAACCATTCATTTGGAAATAAAACATTGTGTTTTGTACACAGATACTGAAAAATTACCATGGCTGGTCAATTGGTTCTGATCTTTTTTCCAGAACCATTTTATTGAGAGCTAATAGAGATATCATAGTTCAATTACATCAAACAGTACTATACAATTGTTACCATAATCAGTTTCAAGAAATTTTCTTCTTCTTGAACCCCTGGATATAAACTCCCCCTTAATTCCAACTCCTTCCACCACCTTACCACCCAGGAACCCTTATCTTATTCTACTTGTTGTCTCATAAATCCTGGGATTCATTTACCTAAAAACAGAAAAACACATACAAAGATTCAAGGAGACTGTGTTAGCCTGGGTTGACTAGAGAAACAAATCCAGAGACACTCATGTATGTGTAATGAAGAACTTTATATCAAAGAGTAATTCTATATTAAGAAAACATCTAGGCCAGTCCAGATCAAGTCCATAAGTCAAATATTAGCCAATATGTCCAATACCAATCTGTAAATTTTTCTTCAGACTCATGCAACACATGCAATGATGCAACATGCAGGAAGATCACAGGCCAGTGATGGAAAGTCTTGTGGACCCAGTGGAGAGGAAACATCTCAGCACTGGCAGGGGTTTCCACGTGGTTCTTTAAACTCCAGGACTCTGGTTCCATCAGCATAGCTCTATGTGTCTTGTCAGCAGGAATGTGTAGCAGAGAAAGAGTGTATGCGTCTTGCCTCCAGTGAGCTATTTATCTCTGTAGTGCCTCCAAATGAGGTCATCCAGCTGCAATCTGATTGACAGGTTAAACTCCACCCCTTTACTCTTCATAGTCTCAAATTCACACCAGATTATGTAACTACCACAGAGAATATCCACAATGACAAAATATATCAGAGATAAACTCCAATATGAAACAAACAAACAAAACCCAGAAAATTCTGAATACAGGTCAGGCCCAAAGTGATTCAGAGGGAGAATCAAGTGACAAGGCTTTAACTGTTCAAGTCAGGTTTATAATTTTGATCTCCTATAGCCATCTCTCTATTACTCTCTGTTTGGTAACCAATGTATTCTCATCTGTTGGTTATGGTTATAGGGAAATCACCAGAGACTTATATCCTATGCAAATCTAACAATTGTATCTTGGACTTTCACTGTCATCCACAGCCTTCTGCAAACCAGAATCTCACAAATTAAGCTCTAATACTATTCCCTCCTTTGGATTTGGATTATATAATCTACAATCCTTCGGTCAAGGATAATGGTGTGCTTCTTCCATGTGAATTTAGCTGATATCTCACTTAGATGGCTGCTTGTTTGGAAAGAAACCTTTAAGACCTCAGATGCTATACTATTTGATAGTTAGGTACCATCTAATTTCCTCACCACATTTTGCTATTGCACCCATATCTTCCGTTTTTCCTTCATGGGGTGCTATTTACACAAACAATGGGAGTTGAATGTCAGGTAAAATTTACAGTAATATTCACTGACAATATCAAATACAAGTCTGCCATAATAATATTTATCTCTTTTGTTAGTTGGGATTTAATACATATAACATACCATTCCATATTTCAATCACATCAAGAAGAATTGCACAATTATTATCACAATCAGTTTCCAACCATTCTTTTTCTATATGAACTCTTTGACCTCTTCTCCCTCCCCTCCTCCCAGCACCACACCACTCACCCCTCATCCCTCCTTCTACTTTCTTTAATACAGCAAAGAGGGCATTGGTGTTCTAAGGCATTGGGGGTCTAAGCTCCAAACCTTTCTTCAACACCATGAGTTTTCTCTTTCTTTTTCTTTCTTCAAACACCATGAGTTTTCTGTCTTAATTCGTTAGGTTACAAACATGTTTGAGGTAGAGACTAGTTCACCTAGTGGAGTTTCCACATCTGACCCCTCTGGTATGGATTTTGTAGCTTGTTATGAACCTTGAAGATACAGTATTCAATGCCACAGTGTTCTATGTCACTTTACCTGGGTCCCTGGGTTCTGATTATTTTTAATTCAAAATAATTCTGAATTGTTTATATTACATTCCCGTGTGAGGTACAGAAGCAATATTTGAAACTATTACCTATAATATAATTTTGAATCCCAGGTAACATTTTGAACTATTCCTTTCCTAGTAGGTGAATAATTTAAAGAGTTAATATTAATGCTTGGTGTAGCAAATTAAATAAGTAATTGATCTTACCTTGTTTTAGTTACTCTCTTCAATTAGACTGGCTCCAGAAGTTTGTCTATGATGCTGAGAGGCCATGTGTTGATTTTAATGGATTTTTTACTAGTGTATTTCAACACCGACTCTATGGCTAAAGGGAGTTAGTTTTCTTTGTGAGCATCATTCAAAAGAAGTGTGTGCATGTACTTCTTCCTACTCCTCTTCCTCCACCCCACCTGCTCTTTCTTCTTCTTCTCCTTCTCCTCCTCATCCTACTCCTTCTTCTTTTTCTTCATATAGCTATATGAAGTTGTGTGGTGGTGACATCCAATACAAGGGAAATGATATTCAAACACATCAGTGAAAGGATCATTGAGACAGATGTCATATGTAGTTCCACCTTCCAACCCTCTTTATCACTTCTGAGGATAATCCCTTTCAAAAAGTTTTCTGCTTCTGTGCTGGGTTTTATAATCTATTGCAATGACCACACAGAAGAAACAAATTCATTGACATATGTGTGTAGGAAATATCTATATACAAGAGCAATTGAATGTTGAGAATATTGAGAAAACAT
Source organism: Echinops telfairi (assembly GCF_000313985.2). Lineage (NCBI taxonomy): Eukaryota > Metazoa > Chordata > Mammalia > Afrosoricida > Tenrecidae > Echinops > Echinops telfairi. The sequence continues at coordinate 45,773,281 of NW_022111373.1, read as the reverse complement.
CCCAGCCCAGTCCAGATCAAGTTCATAAGTCCGATATTAGCCCATATGTCCAATACCAATGTATAAAATTCTGTTCAGACTCATGAAACACATGCAATGATGTCAAAAACAGGAAGATCACAGGCCAGTAGGTGGAAAGTCTTGCAAATCCAGTGGCATTGTAAGCATCTCAGCACTGGCAGGGTCTCCACGTGACTTCTGAGGCTCCCAGGGTTCATCAAGGGAGGTACAGGTGGCTTCTCTTCAGGGATGCCTCCCAGGAAGTGAGCTGAGAGAGAGTGTGTCTCCCACCTCCAAGGAAGAAATACAAGAGTTCTGAGAATCCTCAGAAGACCATTAACAGACTAGACTCCACCCCTTCACTCGTAATCCTCTCATGTCCCAAATTGACACCAGATCATGTAACTACCAGAGACCATTTCTTGTCAATTTGACACTTTAACATACTTCTTTAGCCATATATAATTTTCAAAAAATAATAAAAATTATTTCTGTACCTAACAGGATAAAACTAAAATGCATATAATTCAATACGTGCCACCCTCATTTAAACACAATATGTTCTATAAGTGGCAAAACCAAAGGATCCTATGCCTGAAAATTGCAGTTAAGTAACACCTACCCCTTAATCCTATAGTCCTATGAATATATCCCCGCATCTATGAAAGTTTGTAAACCAACCACTTCATGCCTTTATCCCCCAATTTTGGGTATCCAATTTCTATACTACCCATTTACATCAATCCATATCCTTTGATATGAAGCATAGTCATTCCAGTTGGAAACTTGTGAAATCCACATCCATAAGCAAAGTCAGATCAGGACAGGCTATCCATAAAGCTAGCAACAATATACTCCAGTTCACAGGCTCAAAAATCTCTTCATCTGGTCGGGTTCTGGTCAACTCAATATGGGTTGCCTCACTTAGCCTCACCATGGTGCCCATTGGTCTCCTTGCCTTCAGACCATGGACTCATAACAAATTCTCAACAAGCCTAGCCACCTTGTGCTGGGTCATGAACTTCAGACCACTCAACTGGCTCTCATATTCTTCTCTAGTTCCTATAAACCAGGTCCATGAGTCTCAGTGGCCAGACTCAACCTATCTCTTTATTGCTGCATTTCTCCCACTTCCACACAACAAATGGATCCAGGTGGTCACCTAGCAAGCATTTCAGCCAGTCTACAGGCTCACTTTAATGTTCAGTCCCAGAGAGGAGTTTTCTTCAGGGTTCCAGAATTTTTCCAACTACTGGCACAAACCACTGCTTCAAAATTCCAAAGAGTTCCTTTTGGTCTTCAATCTGTCCATCTTGCCCTTAGGCAGATCTCTTGGAATGCAAATATCATGAGGACTCCAAAGCACTGGGTGGGGCTTATCCTTTCATAGCCTTCTTTGCAGGTGTGTCCTAAACCCATCTCAAGATCAAATTAATAGCTTGAGGCAAGTGGGTTTATAAGCTCTCTATTTTTACACTTCCTAATAAACATTTCTATCAATCATTATATCAATAATAAACAGAAGAAATCAGTATAAACAATGTAGAATAAAATACTAACCTCAATTCTTTAAAAAAAATCATTTTATCTGGGGCTTGTAGAACTCATCATAATCCATACATACATCATTCTCAAAACATTTTCTTTCTACTTGAGTCCTTGGTATCAGCTCCTCATTTTCCCCCTCCCTCCTCATGGACTCTTGATAATTTATAATTTATTATTATTTTTTCATGCCTTACACTGTCCAATGTCTCCCTTCACCCATTTTTCTGTTGTCCATCCCCCAGGGAGGGTGTTATATGTAGATCATTGTGATTGGTTCCCCCTTTCTACCCCACCTTCCCCTTACCCTCCTGGTATTACTACTCTCATTATTGGTCCTGAGGGCTTTATCTGTTCTGGATTCCCTGTGTTTCCAGCTCTTATCTGTACCAGTGTACATACTTTAGCCCAATTTGTAAGGTAGAATTGGGATCATGATAGTGGGGGGAGAGGAATCATCAAAGAACTAGAGAAAAGTTGTATGTTTCATTAGTGCTATACTGCACCCTGATTGACTCATCTCCTCCCCGCAACCCTTCCTAAACTCAATTCTTAAAACAGTCAAGTTCAATCCTTATTTAGCTTATCTTAATCCTTATCTAAACTATTCTATTTATACAAAAATATGGGATTAGGCCTTTGAGAATATCAAACCAGACCCAAGCTTTCTGTCAGACATTTTGACCTTTGGTCAGCCCATTTTCACTTGGTAGCATCTTTGAAAAATCAAACAGCCATTTTGCCCTCTGAGCTCAAAATATACATTAACAACATTCATTTTTACCATTTCAAGCAGAATAACCCAAGACTAGAACCAAACAAAATAATCAAAACTTTAATATCCCATATTCTTTCCAGAAGACAAACTAGTAGACAGCATGGACATATCTGATTTCTGACTAGCCAAGGAAGAAAAACTGCCATAAGGCAGAAGTCATATACCCATCCACTCTCCAATTTTATGATTTGTTTCTCTAGTACTCCACTCTCAGTACCATAATGCGGTAGTCCAGGTAGACTAGAGAAACAAATCCAGGGAGACTCATATGTATATCAAAAAGATTTTTATATAAAGGATAATTATACATTAAGAAAGCATCCCAACCCAGTCCAGCACAAGCCCATAAGTCTGATATTAGCCCATATGTCCTCTTCAGACTCATGAAACACATGCAATGATGCTAAATGCAGGATGGTCACAGGCCAATCACAGAAAGTGGTTGGATCCAATGGTGTTGTAAGCATCTCAGCACTGGCAGGGTTTTCCACCTTGCATATCCAGTTCCCAGGGCATGGGATCTATCAGCAGAGGGCCATGTGTCTTGTTACTATAGAGTCTCCATGGGAGTAAGGAGAGAGAGAGTAAATGTCTCCCATCTTCAAGGAGGATAATACAGGAATTCTTAGAATTCTCAGGAGAAGGCTATGCCCGCACAGAGGCTTCATTGGCTATTATCTGATTGACAGACTGTACTCCACCCCTACACTCTTCATTCTCTCAAGTCCCAAATTGACACCAGATTATGTAACTACAACACTGCCATTGAGTTGGGTCCTATGTATAATGACTCTATGAACAGCAGGAGATACAATCTGGCCCCGCACCATCTCACAATTGTTCCGATTCTTGAACACATTATTGTAGCCTCTGCCAAACCATATTGTTGAGGGCCTTCCTCTTTTCCACTGCCTCTGCAAGAATGATGTCCTTCTCTAGGGACTAGTCTCTCCTGACAATATGTAAAAAAAAAAGTAAGTAAGCCAAAGTCTTGTCATCCTTGCCTTCAAGGATCGTTCTCGTCATACTTCTTCCAAGACTGGTTAAATTTGTCCTTTTAGCAGTCTATTGCATTTTCAATATTCTTAGCAAACACCATATACTTATTATTTTAATGCCATCCTTGCTCAATTATGACATGTATTAATTTTGTTGTTTTTCATATTTTCTACTTTCTTTTAAACTGAGGGTTTTCTCTTTTACTTTGTTATTGTTGTTCTTCAAAAAAAATATGTTTTCCTGCATATGGAATCCTGGATAGATAAATATATAGACAGTAACTGGATTAGCAGCTCCTTAGAGGTATGGCAGAGGATGTTGAGGGGAAATGGGGAGCTCATAACAATGAGTACAAGAACAGATAAAATGTTCTGAAACCGAATTTAGTGGTTATTGCTCAATGCTTCTTGATGTGATTGAACTACTGAATTTTATATGGGAATTATATGCCAAGAAAGTTCTTTTAAAAAGTCACTTTGCACAATAAACTTTTGCTGCATTTTACATATTTTGATTCCTCTTATTTTCCTCTTGCTACTCTGAATGGAATCCCTCAGACCTGCATCTCTTAAGGTCCTGAGCCAATAGCATCCTAGGTCATGAATGGTGCACTCATCCATTTGCTTTTAAAACTGAACAGGGAAATATAAGATTATACTTTGAAACAATGAGGGGGATTGAAAATGTTTTGGAAAAAAATAAAAATAAAAGATTATTAGACTTTCCCACAAACTTTTTGAAGCATCCTGTACAGACTTTTTATTGTCTGCTAGTCTCTTTGCATAAAGAACAGCTTTTCCCGCTGCAGTGGGGAGTTGAGTACTCTTTCACTGTCTACTCTTCTTATGGAAGCTGTGGCCAAACTGGTTCACTTGGGGTAGCCCTGCTAGCCTTTGAAATGCCAATGATATAGGCTCCAGCTCAGCAACAAACCAACCACCACAGTATGACAATTTTACAGACAAGTCATGGAAGTAAAACTGTTTTATTTTTAAAATGTTTAAAATGTTTTAAAATGTTTACTAAAAGTAAAATTTTGATTAAGTGCTTCCAAAAATGGTGCAGCAGTACATTGAGTGGGAACTGCCAGAACTTCAGGCCAACTTCAGAAGAAGACATGGAACAAGGGATATCATTGCTGATTTTTAATGAATCTCAACTCAAAGTAGAGTATACCAGAACAACCTTTCCTTGTGTGTCATTGACTATAAAAAAACGTTCAATTGTGGGAACCATAATAAACTGCAGATTACCTTGAAAAAAAAAAGGGGGGGAATTCAATACTTCCTTGTGCTCATGTGGAACTGTATATGGATCAAGAAGCAGTGTGAACAGAATAAGAGAATACTGCATGGTTTAATATCAGGAAATGTGTGTCAGAATTGTATCCTGTCACCATATTTGTTCAATCTATCTGCTGAGCAAATAATCAAAGAAGTTGGTTTATATGAAGAAGAATGTGGCATCAGGGAGACTTATTCGTAACCTGCGATTTGCAGATGGCACAGCCTGGCTTGGTGAAAGTGAGGAGGAATTCAAGTACTTGTTGATGAAGATCAAAGAATGTAGCCTGCAGTATGGATTATAACTCAATGTAAAGAAAATTCAAATCTTCACAACTGGACCAAAAAGAAACATAATGCTAAATTGAGAAAAGGTGGAAGTCTTCAAGAATTTTGTCTTGCTTGGATCCACAATCAAATCTCATGGAAATATCAGTCAAGAGATCAAAGGCATGTTCTAATAGGTAAATCTGCTCAAGACCTCTGTAGAGTAGTGAAACACAAGGATGCTACTGTGAGGCCTAAGGTGTGCTTCACCCAAGCCATGGTATTCTCCATTGCATCATATGCATGTGAAAGTTGGGCATTATAGAAGGAAGATCTTAGAAGGATTGATGTATTTTAATTGTGGTGCCAGAGAAGAATATTGAAACTAACGTGGGCTGCCTAAAGGACAGACTGATCTGTATGGAAAGAAGTAAGGCCTCTCTTAGATACAGGAATGGTCTTATATACATGTTGTCAGGTGACACCATTCCTTGCAGGACATCATGTTTTTTAAAGTGAAAGGGCAGGGAAGAAGAGAAAGGCCCACATTAAGATGCATTGACACAGTGGCTGCATTAATGAACATAGGAACAATTGTGAGGATGGCACAGCACATGTGCAGTATTTTGTTCTGTTGTGCATATGGTTGCTATGAGTGGGAATTGACTCGATGGCACCTAATAACAACAACAGTCTTGCTTGATGTTGTCAAGTAGTATACATAACTAAAGCTTCGTGGAAATCCCAGTACTCTAATGCAAGGAACTGAGTTCTTTCAACAACCTAAGTCAGGAATGAGATAGACTGTCCTCTTGAACACTCACAAAGAGACAGATTTGCAAATGATATGAATTTAGAACAGTGAGACCCATATTAACTTCTGACCTACAGAAATCTTTGATGTATTTGTATTGTTCAGAAAATTTCCTGTATAATTAATTAAAAATTACCATCATTTGTTTTTTTCCCCAAATAAGGCATTGAACAATAATATAAATGCATAAACTAAGTACAAAACATGAGCATAAAGTGTGATTGATAACCTGAATGTTTTATAATTTATCAAACTGAGAAATAAATCTTCAACTGGCTGTTTTGCTAAGGATACTGTTTCATAAACATTCTGAACAAGAGAAAAAGATCCAAATAAGAATATAGCTTCAATTAATGAATTATTTCATGAAACTATAGGCTGCCTTTGATTAGAAATTATTTTCATTCTTAAGCCCCTCTTTATATTGATGTTTTAGCATAAATTGGAATGGTTAAGTATGGTCCTTATCAAATGTCAGTTAGTCACATGCTTATCATATTGTGTAGTGTATGGTATTTTTCTATACACAAACATATAAACAATTGTGGATACAATAAAGTATCCGTAGAATAACACAGTGATAATATTAATAATATTTTGTTTACATTGTGCATTACATTTTTTATGTTACAAGTCATTGTATTCATCTCAGATGTTTAATATAGTAGGACTTATAGGGCTCATTTTATAAGTGAGTTGTATGTAAGTGGTTTGTATGTTAGTCATGTGTTGAAAACCTAGGCACTACCCATAAAAAACTACCTAAACATTCACCTTTTAAAACTAAGTACAAAGTTTTAATAATTACATATTTAGCATAAGCTATGAAGAAAACTTTAATTTTGAGTGAAAACAAAATGCAAAAATGTTTCAATTAAAACATTATCTCTATGTAAGTAATGTTTATAAAATTACATAACTGTTCAAGAGAACATGAAATTTTACGATTATATTAGAAAAAATAACTAACAAATAATAGATATCACAAATAAGTGCATATACTTTTTAAATGAATTGCTTTATACTAGAAGATTTTCTTAGAAATTTATGATGGCTATGCCTTAATATCATGCAATTTTAACCTTTTTGTTTCATCATTGTCTAAATAGTTTACTCATAATGCATTAGGTTTTTTAATTAAATGTCCAATTCTGTGTATGCACATACAAAAAGAGCAGGCACAATGTCTAGAAATGGGCTTATAGGGTTGACACTGCCTGAATCATTTAGGCAAATGTTGACATTTCATCCATATCTGATGAATTTTAAAGAGACTAGGCATAAGTCACATCATCAGAGTCTTACAAGCTAGAGAGAGTTGGGAAGTACACATTGGAGATTTAATCACAAGGTGAGTTTGGAAATAAAGCAAAGGAAGAAA
>NW_022111373.1:45759764-45765418 GCF_000313985.2 Echinops telfairi | reverse complement strand
GATACTGGGTGGGTGGAGGAAAAGTGGTGTAGAAAGGGGGAAATGATTACAAGGTTCTACATATAACCTCCTCCCTGGGGGATGGACAACAGAAAAGAGGGTGATGGGAGACATCGGACAGTGGAAGATATGACAAAATAATAATAATTTATAAATCATCAAGGGTTCATGAGGAATAGGGGAGTGGGAAGGGAGGGGAAAAATGAGGAGCTGATACCAAGGGCTCTAGTTGAAAGCAAATGTTTTGGGAATGATGAGGGCAACAAATGTACAAATGTGCTTGACATACAATGGATGGATGTATGGATTGTGATAAGAGTTGTAAGAACCCCCGAATAAAATGATAAAAAAAACTCACTCACTTTTAATTTTCCCAGAACAAAACTGTGAGTTAAAAAGAGATGCTTATTATAATGGTTAATGTCCTATTAATAAAAATATATATAAATTGCCTTATGTTCACCATTATTTCTCATAGTTATGCAAAGCTGATCATTAACTACATGTTATGGACCATGCTATAAATGTGGGTCAAAACTCAGGAGCCAGAGAATTGGGGAACATACCACCACCAACTCAGAATATAAATTTTGAAAAAACCTGTCTTCCTTCCCTCTAGATTCTGTGGGTTGCGACCCCTTTGGAGGTCGAACGACCCTTTCACAGGGGTTGGCTGATTCATAACAATAGTAAAATTACAGTTATGAAGTAGCAATGAAAATAATTTTATGGTTGGGGGATCACCACAGCAGGAGGAACTGTACTGAAGGGTCGCAGCATTAGGAAGGTTGAGAACCACTGCTCTAGAAATTGCTCCTGAATTTTGCCTGGTTATATCATCAGGAAAAAAGGATATGATATGTTTCCATCTTCCACAAAGATAGGAAATAGAAAGAAGGGAATGAAATAACCACTGTCTGGTGAAACACCAGAAATCAAACAGTTTGACTGAAGGATAAAGCAATTCATGTAGCAAAGAGATAACAACTATCTACATAAGACACTGAACTGTCTTGTCAACTGCAGAGACAGAGAAGCAGTAGTTTACTTAATCAGGTGAAGCAAATAAAATCAGGCCTAAAAGTTACAATTGTTTGTTAAATTACAACCTTAAACATTTAACAATGCTAAGTTTACTTGTTATATCTTGAGGTTGCTAAATCTTGTGATCTGTTTAATAAGGCATTTCGTCGAGAAAACCCTCGACAAAACTATATCTTTCTCTCCCATTATCTTAAGGTAACGACTCTACCTATTTACAGATTGCCAAAATGAAACACAAGATTCCAATGAGTGGAACTGAAGATGGATTAACACTCTGTCAATTGACATTTTCTCATCATGGTTACATAGTTATGAGACAGTTGTACGCTTCCTCTAACATTACTTAATTTTGATCCTGTATCCTAACCACTAGGGTGATATTTGAGGCAGGCTTGTTTTTTTTTTCCTAAGATATCTTCAAAAATAATAGCTCATCTAAGTCAGAATCTAGAATTTTTCTCAGTTCACCTTACAAGCAGTTAAACTGTGACAAAAAGGTTGGATTGTTTTTTAAAATGGTTGTTGTTATTGTTATGTGCCATCCAGTTAGGTCCAACCCATAGGAACCCTATGTACAACCAAATGAAATACTGCCTCACCCTGAGGCTCCCTCACCACTGTTCCTATGTTTGAGTTCATTTTTGCGGCCATTGGGTTGATCCGCCTCCTGTAGGGCTGTCCTCTTTTTCACTGACTCCGCATTACCAAACATGACGTCCTTCTCCAGGGACTGGTCTCCCCTGGAACATGTTCAAAGTAGTTAATTCAAGTTTTTCCATCCTTGCCTCTAAGGAGACCCTCTGGTCTTACTTCTTCCAAGACAGACTTGTTTGACCTTTTGGCAGTTCATAATACTACTGGCATTTGAAATACCAGTGACACGGCTCCCAGCATCAAAGCAGCACAGAAGCCACCACAGCAAGACAAACTGACAGAAAAGTGGCGGTTTAAAATGGTAGAAAGAAATATTTAAGTTTATTTCAGCATGGAATTTTAATTTGGCACAAGGCCACCCCTATCAGTTATTCTAATATCTCTGTTATAGAATTTAAGGTCTGGAAGCTGTGTTTCCATTGTTTGAATTCCTATCATGGTCACCCAGGATGAATAGGTTTCAGCAGAACTTTCAGTGACAGATTAAGAAAGATCTGGTGATCTACTTCTTTGAAAGAATTATGAGTGAAAACCCCGTGAGGAGCAGCAGACAGCCCTCAAAGTTGGAAGGCACTAAAAGACAAAAACAAAACCGTGTTTAAGAGTTGTCTCCTCACAACAGAGCAAACCTTAATGACATGCATTGGAAAAGCTTTTGAGACTTTCATTTAATGATAGAGCTTAACTGAAAAGGGGGGGAGGAGCTGAAAACATTCATTAATAATCAGAAACTTGGGTGTACAAAATTTTAATCAACAGAAGTTACAAAGCATCTGAAAAGGAAATAAAAAGCATAAAGATTAATATTGTGGGCATTAGTGAGCTGAAATGGGCTGTATTAGCCTTCTCAGATTTGACAGTCCTATGATTGTCGTACTGGGAGTCTTGGTTGGAGGGTTGGATCATGAGTTGAGCTGAGATGGTTGGTCCGGACTGTGAGTCCGTCTGCAGAAGAAAGCTGAGGTCATCCACTCCCACACGATCTGAAATCTTACCGTTCAGGGTCATGATGAATCAAAATCAACTATGATTTGAAATCTTACCATGCAGGTCACGATGAATCAAAATCAACTACGATCTGAAATCTTACCGTACAGGTCACTATGAATCAAAATCGATTTAGTGGCAATGGTGTTTTGTTGTTATTCTTTTTATGAGGGTGGGGTGATTATGCTCTACTGTGCCAGAAATGGCAAAGTGGAGAAAAATGACATCACATTCATCTTCAAAAAGAACATTTAGAGATATAGCTTGAAATACAATGCTACAGGTTCAGGAAAAAATCCATACATCTATGAATAAGATGACTTAAAACAACTACTACTCACATTTTTGAGCCATCAACTAGTGCCAGAGATGAAGATAAAGATTTTACCGACCTCAGCAGTCTAAAGTAGATAATTGTGCAATAAAAATGCATTGATAATTATATATTAATGGAATGCAAAATTTAAAACAAGAAGAATCGGTACTTGGAAAATATGACCTTGGTGACAGAGATTAATACAGAGATAGAATAATACAAATTAGAAAATACAAAAATGTATTAATTTTGAATAGCTTTTATCAAACATATTAACAAGTGCAGCCAACACTTGTCAGTTACTTTGTCATACTGGGGTGACTTGTATGTTGCTGTGATGCTGAAAACTGTGGCCCTGGCATTTTAAATACCAGTAGGATAATAGCAAGTGAACAGGTTTCAGCACAACTTCCAGATTAAGAGCACAACACAAGAAGAAATGTGCTGTCCCTTTCTGATTTACTATTCATTGAAAACCTTATGAAAAGCGGGCAAATGTCATCAGATATAGTTCTTGAAAACGAGACTGTTGGATTGGAAGCCACTCAAAATACCACTGGGGCAGAGTTGCTTTCTTAAAGCAGACTTGATTGTAACGATGTGGATAGAGTAAAGGTGTCAGCACATTAATTTGCTGAAGGCTGTTGTTGGAGCCCTAGTGGAACAGTGGTTATATGTTGGGCTGCTAATGGCAAGGTCAGCAGTTCAAAACAACCAACTATCCCTCTGTTATAGTATTGGAAACTCATGGGGGCAATTCTACCCTGGCCTTGAGAGTGACTGTGAGTCTTCATTGGCTTGATGGCAGTGAGTGTAGATTTTGGTTTTGGTGTTTGGTGCCTTTGATTCAGTTCTCACTCAGTGACCTGATGTACAGCAAAACATAAGACAACCCAGTCCTACCCTATCCTTACAATTGTACTCGTAGGTAAGCCCAACGATGCAGCCACTGTGTCCATCCATATATCACAGTTCTTCCTCTTTTTCACGGCCCCCTATTTTACCAAGCATGATGTCCCTCTCCAGTGAGTAGTCTCACCTGACAACATGTCTAAAGTATGTGAGTCAAAGTCTTGCCATCCTTGTCTTTAGAAAGCTATGTGGCAGCACTTCTTCCAAAACAGATTAGTTTGTTCATTTGGTAGTCCATCGTACTTTCAATCTTCGTTGCCAGCACCATACTTCAAATGCATTAATTCTTTGACTTTGCTTTTCAATGTTCAACGAGGATATGCATATGAATTAATTGAAAATACCACAACTTGGGTCAGGTTCACCTTAGTCCTCAAAGTTACATTCTAACTTTTCAATGCGTTTTTGGTTTGGGCAGGAAAGTTTTTGTCTACTATGCCAGAAAGAGGTCTTGTGCAGCAGATTTACCATACGCAATGCACTCTTTGATCTCTTGATCACTGCTTTCATGAGCATTGATTGAGGATCTGAGTAAGACAGAATCCTTGAGGATTTCAACTTTTCTCTGTTTATCATGATATTACCTCTTAATTCAGGTGTGAGGAATTCTGCTGTGTTTTTTTTATATTCGGTTATACTCCATGGTAAAGGCTGCTATTCTTGCTCTTCATCAGCAAGTACTTCAAGCCCTCCTCTCTTTCAGCAAGCAAGATTGTGTCATTTGCATATCGCAGGTTGTTAAGCCTGTCTCCATTCCTAATGCTACATTCTTCATATAAGCCAGCTTTGCTGATGACTTGCTCAGCATACAGATTGAGTAAGTATGGGGAGAAGATGAAAACTTGTCCTGATTTTAAACCAGGTAGCATTCCCTTGTTCTGTTATCACTGTTGCCTCTTGATTCATGTACAAATTCCAGATGTGTACAAAGAAGGGTTCTGGAATTTCTATTCTTCTCATGGCTGCTCATAATTTGTTATGATCCACATAGTCAAATGCCTTTGTATAGTCAATGTACCACAAGTAAATATGTTTCTGGTATTTTCTGCTTTAAGCCAAGATCAGCAATGATATCCCTTGTTCCACATCATCTTCTAAATTCTGCCTGAACCCTGACAGTTCCCTGTCAATGTACTGCTACAACATCTTTTGGATGGTCTTCAGCAAAATATTGATACCACATGCAAGTAAATATATCTGTGATATCTATGATTTGAGCATTCTGTTGGGTCACCTTATTTTGGATCTACACATATGGTTCTCTTCCAGATTTCATAGCCTAGATGAACAAATGTTTCCAGTGTTTCATCAGCTTGTTGGGACATTTCACTTGGTATTCCATTAGCTCCTGGTGCCTTGTTTTTAGCTAATGCTTTTAGTACAGTTTGAACATCTTTCCATTGGTTCTTGCTCAGATTTTATGCCTTTAAATTCTTGAATGGTGACTAGTTATTTTTGTTATTGTTTCCATCTTCTTTTGATCCTCCCTGCATCATTCTATATTATGTCCATAAATTATTTCAAGAATTCAACTGAAAGATTGAATATTTTTTCAGTTCTTTCCATTTCTGACAGGCTGACGATGTACTTAATTTTTGGTTTTCTAACTCTAGGTCTTTGTGGCATTCATCATAATATTTGATTTTGTCTAGTGGGACAGGAGGAAAATCAAAGGAAATAGAGGAAAGAGCTGGGAGGCAAAGGGCATTTATAGAGTTCTAGATAAAGACATGTACATATG
>NW_022111373.1:45748058-45758463 GCF_000313985.2 Echinops telfairi | reverse complement strand
AATTTCAAAAAATATATAAATATATATTTGATTTTGTCCTTTCATGCTGCCCTTTGACATTTTTTGTTATGCTCCTGGAGTCCATGATTTCTTTGATGTGCCTTCACTGCTCTATGAATAAGAGTACGTTTCAGTCTCTTCTGACATCATATTGATCCTTTCTTTCCAGTTTTTTAATGACTTTTGCTTTCTTCATGTGTAATGTTCAGATGCCATCCCACAGCTCAGTAAGTCTTGTTCTTGAAATTCAGGTGTGTTTGGCTCAGGGTTGTTTTTGGGTTCTGATGAATTAATTTTAATTTTATTCAGCTTTAACCTGCACTTACAGATGAACAATTGGTGATCTCTTATACAGCCAACCCCTTGTGTGGTTTTAGCTCTAATACTCAGTTTCTCCATTGTCTCTTCCCATAAATGTAGTCAAATTTGTTTCTGTGTATTCCAGAGTTTTTTGCATTACTTAAAAAAGTATTTGAGATGTAGAAGTCATTGGCCTTATAAAACTTTATCATGCAATTTCCAGTTTCTTTTCTGTAATGAAGGCCATATTTTCCAAATACTGTTCTATTCACTGTTACAACTTTCCAATGTTTGCATGCAAATTAATAGTACTTAATGCATCTTGAGTGCCTGTGTGATCAATTGCAAATCGAAGACATTAATAGTCTTCTTCAACTTTTTTAGTAGTAGGTTTGGTGATTGGTACACAAATGTGAGGACAGTTGTATTGATTGGATTTCCTTGAACGTTGATACATATAATTTTATCACAGACAATATTGTACCTCAAGATAGATTTTGAAGTATCCTTTTTGATGATGGATGCAATGTCATTCATCTTGATTGTGTCATTTGGAGCATAGTAAACCATGTGACATTCTGATTCAAGATGCTCAATACAAGTCCATCTCATCTCACCAATGCTTTGAATGTCTATCCTTATGCATTTCATTTGAAGTTTCTAAAATTTCCACTCTTCCTAGGTTTATACTTTGTACATTCGCAGTTCTGATTATGAGTGGTTATTTGCAGCTGATTCTTCTCCTTTTGAGTTGTGCCCCATCAGCAAATGAAGACCCCAAAGACGTTACTCCCTCAGCTTTATTCAATCTGTCAGTCTAGTAGACTCTATTTTCAGAAGGCCGCTCTTCTTAATTATATTTTGAGTGTGTTCTGACCTGAGAAGCTCATCTTCTAGCACCATCCTCAAAAGTGTTCTGCTTCTTTTAATGAGGTTTTCAGCAGCTGACAATATTTTTATTCCATCCATAGGTTTTCTGTGGCTAATTCCTCAAAAGTGGACAGCATATTCCTTCTTCAGAGTCTGCTCTTCCCCCGGAAGTTCTGCTGAAATCCATTCACTTTGTGTGACCCTGCTAGCATTTGAAATACCATTGTCGTAGCTTTCAGTCCCACAGCAACATAGAAACCACCACAGTACAACAAAACTGACAAACAAGTGCTGGTATACATGACTCAAAATGAGAACAAACAGCTGCCAATATTCATTAATTATCTGTGCATGGAATGTATGACTTATGAATCTAGGAAACTTTTAAGTCATCTAAAACTAAAGGGAACTCATAAAATTTATATGTTGGCATTAGTGAGCTCAAATGGATGGATGTTGGCCATTTTGAATCAGATAATCATATGATTTTCTATCTTGGGAATGACAAATTCAAGAAGAATGACATTGCACATTCATTGTAAAATTTTATTTCAAGATCTTTCTTGAAATTCCATACTGTCTGGATATGATAAATTATAAACACCTACAAGGGAGTACAGTTAAGACATCCATTATTCAAATTTGACCACCAACAACTAAACTATTGATGAAAAATACCTGAAGAATTCTACCAATTTCTTCAGTCTGAAACATGCAATCAAGATGTATTAATAATTATTTTTTATTGAGAAAAGAAAGTTGGTAACACGTTCCATTCTTTGCAATGCTTTAATAGTTGGTTATGATACTCTCAGTCAAATGCCTTTTCACAGTTAAAAAAGTGCAAGGTAGCATCGATCTGGTATTATCTCTTTCAGCTAAGATCCATATGATGCCAGCAATGATATCCCATAAACCATATCATCTTTGGAATCTGGCTTGAATTTCTGGCCCCTCCATGTCAAAGTATGCCAGAAATGATTGTTGAATTAACTTCAGCAAAATTTTATTTGAGTGTTATAAAAAACGACAGTATTTGATAATTTCTACATTCTACTGAGTCAGTGTTCTTTTGGATGGACAAAAATGTGGACATGTTTCCATGAACTGACAAGGCAGAGCTCTTCTTGGCATAGACTAGTGAGTGCTTCAATTCCTTTATCAGTTGGTTGAAATATTTCAATTGATATTTTTTAAATTCCTGGAGACTTGTTTAGCTAGTGCTGTCACTGCAACATGCATTTTCCATTGCCTGATATGTCTGTGGCAGTTGGAAAAATAAAAAGGAAGACCAAATAGAAAATGATACATTTGATTTATGGTGCTGGAGCAGAATATTAAAACACACATATATGTCTCAAATGAAGTATGCTAGGATAATCCTTAAAAATGAATACAGCCAGAATTTATTTCATGTCCACTGGACATATTTTCATGAGAAACTGGCCCCTAGAAAAGGGCAGCATAATTGGTAAGATAAAAGGCCAGTGAAGAAGTGGAAGGCTTTTAACGTCATGGGTTGACACAGAAGCTGATGCAGGACCAAGCAAAGGTTTTCTTTTTCCGTATGCTTAGAGTCACTGTGGTTCTCAACCAAGTCAATGGCATCTAAGAAGAAATAATAACATGTAGTGGGAGAGCTCTATATTTTCACACTTCCAAAATAATTAGTACATTATTAAGTAATAAAATTAATATCACAAGTAACTTTTTCTGAAGATAATTTTTAATGCTGCTGTACATTGAAGGGAACTGCAAGGACCTCAAGTTGGATTCAGAAGAGGACATGAAATAGGAGATGTTGCTGATGTCAGATAGATCTTGCTTGAAAGAGAAAATCAAAAAGACACTTAATTGTGTTTCATTGACTATGTAAAGACATTTACCTGTGTGGATCATGGGAGATTATGGATAGAATTGAGAATAATGTGAATTCCAGCACAATAAATTGTGGTCAGGGCCAGCCTTTCAAGCAGAACAAAGGATTACTGTGTATTTCAAAATCAGGAAAAGTGTAAATCAGGGTTGTAGCTCTTCACTATTTTAATTTATTCTGTATGTTGAGCAAATAAATAATCTGAAAAGGAAGACTATATTAAGAAGAAAAAGGCATAAGAAGTGGAGGAATACTCATTAGAAACCTGTGCTATGCAGATGGCACAACCTTGGTTGGTGGAAGTGAGGAGGGCTTTAAGTACTTGCTTATGAAGATCAAGGCCTCCAGCCTTCAGTATGGATTACACCTCAACAGAAAAGAACCAAAAGTCCTCTACACTGGACCAATAAATACTATCATGACAATATAGAAAGGTTTAAATTTTGAAAGATTTCATTTTACCTGGATCCCTAAACAATGCTCATGAAAGCAGCAGTCAAGAAATCAAGCAACATTGAATTGTACAACTGTTGAAAAGAACTCTGAAATATTGAAGAACCAAGATGTAATATTGAGGCCATAAATATGTCTGACCATAGCCATGATTTTTCACTCATCTCACATACACATGTAAGGAAGATGAATTTGTCCCATTCAATTATGATGTTTGCAAAAGCATATTCAATATACAAATATGGTCAGGAGAACATATCTATGTGTCTTGAAAAAGTACGGACAGAATGCTCTTAGAAATTTGAATGGTGAGACTTTGGTTCATGTCCTTTTGGCATGTCAAAAGGAGGAACCAGGTCCTCGAGAAGAACAGTATGTTTGGTAGAGGGCAGTGAAACAGAAGAAACCTTCGAAGAGAAGTTCAATATAATGTATGCAACAGCTGGCTCAAACAGGATTGTTAGGATGGCATAGGAT
Source organism: Echinops telfairi (assembly GCF_000313985.2). Classification (NCBI taxonomy): domain Eukaryota; kingdom Metazoa; phylum Chordata; class Mammalia; order Afrosoricida; family Tenrecidae; genus Echinops; species Echinops telfairi. The sequence goes on along the minus strand of NW_022111373.1, from coordinate 45,754,487 downwards.
TGGGCACAGTTTTGTTTTGGCATAAAAATATATTATGTCCCTATACATTGGAAGTGATTTGATAATATCTATCAAAAACAGCAGTAACATTAACATCTAAACACAGGGTGTGATTAAAAACAAATCTATAAATAACTAAAATTTAGTAAAGCAAAGGGTCACATCCAAACATGGAAATGATGAGCCTATTGTGTGACAACATTTTGTAAATTGTCCCTAATCCCCTTTTGTTGGATGCTTCAAATTGTTTTCTTGGTTCCTTTTTCCTTAATTTTTCCCAGTTGATTAATCTTAACTGGATGTCTTTAGAAAAGTCCTATTGTTTTGGATTTCTAAATAATTGAATGATGTGGTGGTAGAGTACCCGTGCACATTTCAAGCCTTCAGGTGGAAAGTTTAGATTGATGTAACCATGACACAGAGCTTCTGCTAGTTCAAAGTTAAACAAAAATTAAATTTCAATCTTTTACTGAGTTAACAGAAACTCACATAACTGTTTAATGCCATCTTGTAAAACTTAGAGCAGAATGGTTCACATATAAATCCATTAACTGCTAAAGATATAGAAATAATTTTTATACATGCACACAGACTGGCCACACTAGTAAGATACGTTTTCTGTTTAAAATTAAGAATATATCTATCTATCGATCTATCTATCTATCTATCTATCTATCTATCTATCTATCTATCTATCTATTTTTCTATCTATCTATCTATCTGTCTATCTATCTATCTATCTATCTATCTATCTATATCTATATATATATTCCCGATATATATATATTCCCTAGTTTATCAATTTTCATATTATAATACATTAATGGTTACTAATCTGACATTGTTTCACTGCAATTCATAGGGTTTTCACTGTCTTATTCATTATGAGTGGACCACCTATTAATTCTTTGAAGTCTGTTCTTAGTCTGCAAGCTGTGTGGAAATCTCTTCAGCTTAGGTAAGCCTGATATATTTAAAATACCAGTATGAAAGCAAGTCAAAAGCCACCACAGTATGACAAATTGACAGACAAGGAATTGTACCCATTCTTAAGAAAGGTAACCAAGCAGAATGTGCAGATATCAAATCATTGATATTACATGCAAGTAGTTTTTTTGGATGATCATTCAACAAGTATTTCAAACGTGCTTTCAGAGGCATGGATCTTGAGTCCAAGAGGATACCAGAAAGATGCTGACTGAGTTTGCTTCACTCTGCCAAGAAATTTGACTGTGTTGCTCAAAACAAACAATGGATAGTGCGAGAAGAATGGGAATTCCAGAGCACTTCACTTTGCTCATTGGAACTGCCTCAGGATCCATGTACAGGCTCCACAGGAACACAGTGAAGTCTTCTGAAATTGCCACTTTTCTCAAGGCTCACAGAGTCAATTGCCTTTGCACAGTGAATGAAACACAAGTAACCGTCTTTCTGGTATCATCTGCTTTTTGCCCAGATCCCTAGGGCATGAGCAAGGATATCCCTGGTTCCAGGTCCTCTTCTGAATTCAACCTGAATTTCTAGCAGTTCACTACCATGTGTTGCTGCAATGGTTGTTAATGCTCTACAGCAAATTTTACTTGTGTGTGATATCATTGATATTGTTTTATCGTTTTCAGACACTGTTGGGTCACCTTTCTTTGAAATGAGCACAAATGAGGATCCCTTTGAGTCATTTAGCCAGATGGTTGTCTTCCAAATTTCTTGGCATAGAGTTTTTCCAGCTGTTCATCAATTTGTTATAATATTTCTATTTGTAGTCCATTGATGTCCATAGCCTTGATTTTGACTAATGCTCTCCATGCAGCTTGAATTTCTTTCTTCTGTACCATAGGTTCTTGAGCATATGCTACCTTGTGAAATGTTGGAATGTTGGCTAATCCTTTTTGGCACAGTAACTCTGTGTATTTGTCATCTTCTTTTGATACTTCCTGCATCATTCAATATTTTGCCCAGAGAAACATTCAATATTGCAACTCGAGGCTTGAAGTTTTTCTTTAGTTCTTAAAACTAAATATTTTCATTTTAAAATATACTGAGCATGTTCTTCCTTTCTGGTTTTCTAACTCTAAGTATTTGCACATTTCATTATAATATTTTATTTTGTCTTTTCAAGCTACCCAGTTAGCAGGTATTTGAAATACCAGTGACACAGCTTTCAACATCATTGCAACACACAAGCCAACACAGTATAACAAACTGATAAACAAGTGGTGGATTCTTAGTTCTAGTCGCTAGAAATATCTCACTATTAGCATTTTGTTGTTGTTGTTGTTTAGCAATTCCTTTTGTTTCTCAAGACATGCCCCACTGCTCCTCAATGTCTTTAAGTTGATCATCAGAATCAGATCTCAGAATAACCCAAATAAATGAATACAATCTCAGTTCCTGGAAGATAAACTCTTTATGTCAAAGGAATTTTAGATTCTAAAGATAATATTGGAACTCATTTTGGGTTATTCTAAGGAGGTTTGATTAAAACATGAACTGCAAGATTGAAGAAGGATATTCATTGTTATAAGACTACTTTGAAGAGCTCTGTTGACATACTAGTTCCATACTGGGCTGTGATGTGTGAGGAGAGGAGCGATTAGGAACTTCCAGCTGCTCTAAGGTAGAAAGACAAGATTTTCTACTCCTTTAAAGAGTTACAGCCTGAGAAACTGGCAAGGGTATTTCTACCCTGTCCTATAGGGTCACTATGAGTTGGAATTGAATGGATGACCATGAGTGAGTGTGGCAATGAACACATGATAAGACTATTTTTTTTACACTGTTATTTAGTGTTTCAGAAGTATACCTAAAAATCACTTCTATTATCTTGCTAGAATGACTTCTTAGAAATAGAGTTTACTATGGCCTAACTTGTACAAAGTGAAGAACTTCCTTTGATTTCAGTTAGTCAATCTTCCTTCTTTGAGAAAAAACAAAACCCCCAAACCGACCACCCTCACCACCACCACCACCAGCAAAGTGTTCATGGTGGAAGTTGATAGTAAAGTCCTATTGACTCAGTCAAGGAATAGTCTCTACTTCACTTGTTCTTAATCTGGTATATTTACTGGAAGAGACCTACATTATCACTGACACTTGATTTGTGAATATTGATATAATAAATACTATTTTCTAGATATTATATGATAGAAAAGATAAAGAACAATTCATTATATGGAAAGTTATCATATTTACTGTCTTGGTCTTTCTGTTCTCTGTTATGATCCATAGGGAACTTTATCATTTTTACTTTCTGAAATCCTCCTTATCCACTATATTTATGATACCATGAAAAGAAATCTAATGAAAATGAATTGTAAGTTCCATATATATTTTAGTATGACAAATTATTCATAGAAGTTGGTGAATAAAAATACCCTAAAATGGGTCAGAGATCCAGTTGGGGTAATTTTTTGGAGTCTGTGGTTTGAGATATGATAAACTACTCCTCTAAGACCAATGGCCAATAGCTGTATTTTGTTATTTCTGTTATAAAGTGGCCAGAACCTTGGTGAAACTCTGATTTTGTATGCAGCACATACCACATTTAAGAATATTTCTGTAACCCTTTTATTGACTGACTGAGCAGGCTTCAAATACGAAGTTACTCCCAGAGCAAGCAAAGAGACTGCAAAAGGTCCAGATGACAATATAAAATGTTCTTCCCCTTGAGTTTAAAATCTAGTCTATTCAATGATGCACGAAGCATGGAGAAGGTGAGGCGGGGACATGAGGGATATGGTGTCATGAAAAGGAGTGCATCACAATTGTGTTCTTTCAACATATCTATTCAAGTTCTAGGGTGAGTACTTGACTATAGAGAAGCTAGACTGTAAGAAGAACCCTGCACCAGGGTTCTCGTGAACAACTTGTGAAATATGGGTGACACAACCTTGGTTGCTGAAAATAAAGATTTCAAAAACTTAATGATTGGTATGGACTATACATCAAAATAAAGAAAACAAAAATCTTAATCACTGAACCAATAAGCAATAAATTGAAAAACACAGAACCAGTTAAAGGTGCCAAGGATTTCATTTTACTTGAGTCCACAATTAACACACAGGAAAGCAGCAGTAAGAGAGCAAACACCATATTGCACTGGGCAGATCTTCAAAAAACTTTTTAAAGTGTTAAAGATGTCGCCATGGAAACAAAGGTAAGCTCTACCTAACCCGGCAATTTTCAATTGCTTCATGACCATATGAAAGCTAGACAATGAATACGGAAATTTGAACAATTGAAGTACTTTAACTTTGGCTTGTCTAATAATATTAAATATACCAGGAACTTCTAAAAGAATAGGCAAATCAGTCTTGGAAGAAGTACTGTATAGCCATAATACTTCTTAGACTAGAGAATGGTAGAAATTGATCTCATTTATTTGAACATCTTACCAGGAGGGTCCATTCCTTGGAGAAGAAGATCATCCTTGGCAAATTATAGAGTCAGCCAAAATAAGAAAGATTCTCAGCGAGACAGGTTGTCACACTGACTACAACATTGGTCTGAAGCATAGGCATGGTTGTGGGAAAGCAATGTTTCAGTTTTTCGTCTGCACGGTCACGGACTACCCGTAGAACCAGCTCAGTGCCACCTCGCAATAAAAGCAGCATGGAGTATTTGGGAAACTCCAACAGAAGTTTCATTCAGCAAACGATTCTTGAGAACCATTCATGGGAAAGAACTATTAACAGACACACACATTTGAGGGAACTTCAAGAGTTTGTGGGAAAAGGAAATTACAAGATAATGGAATTTGAAGCCTTTTTTGTTTGTAAAAAAGAGGAAGACTGTCAAGGAGGTGGGCAGACACAGTGGCTGCAACTATGAGCCTAAACGTAGCAATCATTGTGAGGTAGTTTTTTGTTCTGTGTATTTAGGGTCCCTGTGAGTGGCACCTAATCAAAACAACAAGGTGTTTATTTATTTATATGGAAAATGAATGTTTTATACGTATGGTATATGGATGGTATATATGTATACTATACTTTAATATATATTACATTAGTATACAGTATATATACTTATATGTACATATGTATATATAGGTGGTTAGGTGCCATCGAGTCAGTTCTCACCCATAGAGACCCTATATGCAACGGAATGAAGCACTGCTCAGTCTTGCACCATCCTCACAACTACTTGGATGCTTGAGCAAAATCCCCAATGAGGCTTTATATAGATATATCACATATACACCATAAATACACAGACCATATATGTGTGTATATGTGTATACATGAGCATATATTATCAATTCCTGATTGTATGATAAAGAGCTTGTCATGCTTACTGAAATGCCAGAAATTTGAATTCTGCATAGATATATGTGGCTGTTTGCTTCTATTGATATTATAGATTTGGATATCACATAGGGTCACTATGACTTGACATTAAATAAGTAGAAACAAGGTAGACATTTGGTTTATTGTGGATAATATGCAAGTGCCTTAATGACTAGGTGTAAAATTACTTAATAACCTGATTAACTCATTTGGCTAAAACACAGTGATAGAATTGGATAGGTATTAAAGCAATTATTCAATTGAAGAGTTTCATTCAGAAAATAAATGACCACACTACAATTTTACCTACCTGAACTACAAAAACGACCTCTCCTGGATGTGTACATGAAAATGAATTGATTCACGTGTGAATCGCCGTCTGGTGGAAGCAGTCCACCAGGGTTACCCAGAGTTTGATGCTGACACACTGCGGTCCCTCAGAGGTGTGACCGTGAGGAGAACCATAAGGTCAGGCAAAACATAAATACATACTCTGGACATGAGTTGCATTGTTAACCCAAAAGTGTGCACCGATTTGGTACTCAATTACTTTACGGCATTTTTCTCTTCTATTGCATTTTTCCTTATGAATAGGCCACTATATTGCTTCCTTACTATTTCAGTGGTTATTATTTTTTATGGTTGATACTTTAAAAAAATACCTCGGCCATCAAGTCAATTCCAACTTACAGTGTTTCCAAGGCAGCAAGCTTTACTGGATCAGCTAACTTCAACTTGCTCCCACAGACAGGGGTTTGAACATTCGCCAGCACGGTGAGTAACACCGCTTGGAATCTTTAAAAATAATGTATAGTGTTTTGAAGCTAGTAGAGTTATTTGGATTTGGGGGATAGTGGGGATGTTAACATGCAAAAAATCAATCAAAATGTTATACCTTGTCAAAATTGACACCAAAAACGTCTGAAGAAAAATCTTAACAGATTTGTGCAACAGACACCTTAGTGCATAGTCCAGCATTTCACTCACAGTTCTGCCGCCAATCGAGTCTTACAAAATGATAATCCTGAGGAACAAAAGACATCAGGATGTCGAAGTCTTTACAGTTTCTTGACATGTGCACCTTTTAGAGAACACCTTATAATAGTAGACTCATTTCTGAGAACATATGTGATCACAGTTTTGTTTT
>NW_022111373.1:45744174-45745631 GCF_000313985.2 Echinops telfairi | reverse complement strand
AATGATCAGAAAAACAAATCACATGTAAAATTTAGCCAATCTCAGGGATTCTATGAATATGGAAGTATTTTTCATTTCAAAATTATATTTCCAAATTACTGTTAGAGTTTTGATAAAGAATATTAGCATCATACCACTAAAAACATATAACTTTGAATTCTGTATATACATGTTGGGTCTAGGGAGTGAAAACACCCTAACATTCCACTGTGAGTTGAGAACAGAATGCTTTCCGAAGATCAAAACCCTCAAATGCTTTCTCCATTCGAACAACAGCTAACTCACGTTAGTACTTATACATGATTAATAAGCCTTTTAAAAACATTTTTGGATAATAGTATGGATAAACACATAAATGAGAAAATACTTAATACTTTTATGAAATCACAATCAATAATTTTATCATTCTACATATGCCTAAAAAACCCTTATAGCCACTCTCCAAGGTTCTGAACAAAGTATGTTAACTTGAAAATGTAGCTTCTTGGTCCAAATAGTGAGCACAGTAAGCTTTAGACTATATTTGATGCAATATGCTATATTTAATTAATGAAAATAATTTATCAAAATAATTTTAATGTCTCAAATATATGCTGTCCTGTTAAGAAAAATTCTTCATGTGCATTATATAGTGACATAGACTGTATATGCCTACAAATGTCAATGGGAGGTAATATTCAAATTTCAATTCTTATTGTAGGAATATTATAATTTAATTTATGATGTAATATGATGTCACATTATACAATGAAAGCATTTTAAAACAAATTTTAATAAGGTTTGACCATAGCAAGTATATGTTATTAATTCTTATGGTAATTTATACTTCAGAAGTGTGAAGGAAAACAAAGAGATAATGCTATCATACATACACAGATTTATTACAAACAAAATGTGTTTAATCATGTCTGAAATCAGCAGATGGCTGCAGACATTTTTTCTCAATAAAACACTAGGCTTAAACTTGACAGGGTGCCTTGAAAACACATCTAATTGACCTCGTGTTTTCTGGTGGAACTGCTGTGTCAATAAAATTCAACAGAGAGAGATCAACTCAGAAGGCTATGGTGGCTTTTTTGATGTCAGAGCAGGGCAGAGGGAAATTCCAAAGGAGTAAGCACCATAGATTTTCTCAAAGTACAAATGAAGATTATGGGGTTTTATTAGGAAAAAAATTCAAGAAAATTGAAAACTACCTTGGTGTGGAAAAGGCCAGGAAAGTTAAGCTGAGGAATATGTTTTCATCACAACAACACACCTGCTCATTTTTCAAGGGTAGCAGTGAGTGTCCTAAGATAGTTTTGCTGGGGCGCTTTAGCCCATCTACTCCACGTGCCAGATATTGTTCTTTCAGACTTCTTTTTATTCCTAATACTCAAATAAACATTTGAAAGTAATCTGATTTGAGTCTCTTGAGGAATAAACTGAGTAGCACCTAGCAGCAGCACATCAAAAAG
>NW_022111373.1:45738678-45743267 GCF_000313985.2 Echinops telfairi | reverse complement strand
GGTACCACAGTCTTCATCATAGACTCCAGTTTCTCTGATTATTTGCTCAGTACAGAGATTGAAAAAGGTACAACTCTTTCCCATGCCATTCCTGATTAGAAACTATGCCGTATTCCTCTCTTCTGTTAGCACAACTGCCTTTTGATCTATGCAGTGGTTCCAAATGAGCAAAACAAAGTGTCCTGGAATTCCTATTTTTCTCAATCCTGTCCTAGTTTGTTATGATCCATGCAGTCTTATATGTTTGCATAGTGAATGAAACACAAGCAAACATATTTCTAGTAGTCTCTGCTTTCAGCCAACATCAGTCTGATGTCAGCAATAGCATCATATCCTCTGCTCCACATCTTCTGAATTCAGTCTGAACCTCGGACAGCCCCCTGTCAATATACTGCTGCAACCATTGTTGCATGGTCTTCAGCAAAATATTACTTGCATGTGATAGCAGTGATATTATTCTAATTTGTGCATTCTGTGGGATCACCTTTCTTTGAAATGGGTACAAATATTATGCTCTTTCAGTCTGTTGGCCAAGTGGCTGTCTTTCAAATTTCTTGACATACATGTCTAATTTTTCCAATACTTCATCAGCTTGTTGAAACATTCCAATTGGTATTCCTTGAATGCCTGAAGCATTGTTTTAGTTCATGCTTTCTGTTCAGCTTGGACTTCTTCCTTCAGTATGATGGTACTCACATGCCACCTCTTGAAATGATAGAATTACAACTAGTTCTTTTGACACAATGACACTATGCATTGTTCCCATCATCTGTTGATGTTTCCTGCATTAATTAATATGATTCCCATAGATTATTTCAATATGGCAACTTGATGCCTGAATTTCTCTGTGGTTATTTCAGATTAAGATATACTGAGCTTGTTCTTCCTTTTTGGTTTTCTAACTCAAGGATAGAAAGGGAAGGATTGGAAAGATGGAAAGACTATGTTTGAACATGTATACTCATAGATTGAGATAGAATATGTCAAGAAGCAATAGCTTCACCTTTTGGTATATTTGTTTGAGAAACATTTTTATAATCTTGTAGCAGTACTTTTTCATTGACTCTCATGTATTAGTATACTTACTTTCATTTCAGTTGTTTACAAAATATTTATATTTTATTCAGATTTTGATTGTATAGAATCATCTTGGACCCAATGTTTCAGGTTATAATTTAAAAATTAACTTTACCTCTGCAATCATTTTTTTAGAGAAAAATAGATTAGTATAATACATCCTAATTTATAAGCATTCTGTACTCCATTCCCAAGAATATCACCATGTGAATTCTCCCAAGAAGTTCATTCAGTATACAGTATTTCAATTATTTAATAAGGTCTCCCTATTTATCTGACTTAAAGGTAAAAGTCTAAAAATATTATGCTAATGAACATCATTGTGTGTGCATAGTTAGTTAAAAATCCTTTCTTAGATATAGCCACTGACACTGAAGAAAATTGTGTGGCTATCCTCCATCACAGATCTGTTTTTCATACCATGGTTGCTTGTTTTTCAAACTGTGGGAGCTTCTATGGTGTTACGATACTGTTGCCAGTATGTGTTTCAAATACCAGCAGAGCCCTTGGTGTATGGGTTTTGCTGGAGCTTCCAGACTAAGACAAACAAGGAAGAAAGAGTTGGGTATGCAATTTACTTCCAAAAGTTAGTCAGTGCAAACCTTATGGATCACAGCAGAATATTATCATATCCATTTCATTTGGACATGTCATTAGGAGTGATCAATTGCTAGAGGTGGACATACATACATGTTTGAGCCAATAACCGTGTGGACAATACTTCATGAGATGTATTGGCTGAATAGCTGTTAACAATCAACTCAAGTATTCAATTATAAGCACGATGCAGAACGAATGTTTCTTTTACTGTTCACAAGGCAGACTTGAGTAGGATTCAATCCAAGGCAGTTTGCATTAATAACATAAGAAACTGACATATAATTAGTATTAAAATGAAGATGCTTAATATGTGCTCAGTTTTTTTTAATGTAGGCATACCTTAGAGACACAAGTAGGTAATTATTTTAAAATACTCCGAGCTTAGTCAACTTGGTTGATTAATTGAACATCACATTCAAATGCAGTTTATATTAAATATGGAATTTGCTTCAATGACTTCTGTGCCCAGTTGTTGCATGCATCCCTATACTTCTGCGATTACTCCCTGTTTCATTAAATTTGAAATTCAACTTCCTACAACACATAAATAAATGTTAGGCTACTAAAATTAAATTGAAACATGTCCTGTAGTTGCTTTATTTACAATTTAACAATATTATGTTGCTAAAATTACAAAGAGAGAACAGAGCCCAATGAACACATCCAATAGAGGCATATATACTCTTCAGATATAAAAATATTCTTAACCAAAAAAATCAATTTTAGATACCATATGATTTCATCATTGGCATTTAATGGTTTAGAAGCAGAACTTTTGTGGACAATATAGCTTCATGCTATATTCACCTGAGGTCTCAAGAGATTTTGTGGGTTCAAGAGTGTCCATAATATAGTTTTTGATAATGAGAACAACGAATGTACAAGTGTGCTTTGCACAATTGATGTATGTATGGATTGTGATAAGAGTCATATGAGCCCACAATAAAATGATTTTATATATATATATATATATATATTTCTTGATAATTATTCCATGAATAATAAGAATTTGAACTTCAATGTTTGGAAGACTTGTATTTTAACATGAATATGAACTTTTAGAATATTTTTGTGCTTAAGGTACATGGTAAACAGTTTGGAACCAGCTAGGTCAGCAGTTTGAAATCACCATCTACTCCTATTAAAAGTTACTGTCTTGGAAATGCACAGAAGCAATTTGATGCTGTACTTTAGAATGACTATGAATTGGAATCAACTTGATGGCAATGAGTTTGGGTTTTGGATTTTTGAGGACCTACTGCTAATATATTATTTCAAATTCTATTCATGTGGTTTTATTGGGAAGAGTTTTTTTTTAACTTTCTTCAAATTGGTAGCAGTAATTTTGAAAATGCGGTAGTAAACTATTTCTGTAGTGGTTGCCTTATAAATTTTTCTCCTTAACACTGAATTTATTTATTTATTAATTTATTTTGGATAACTATTCTTCTTGGTTTCTGTGGTTCACACTTCATAATACAGCCACCTTTACCAAAATATTACAGAGACACATGCAAATAGTTTATGGCAGTGCTTTCGCGTTATCTAGTACATGAGACTAAGATCTAGAGTTTTAAGATTCACCTGTGTCTTGGGTGTGAGTCTTATTGAAATTCTACCAAGGAGAGTTATTTAAGATAAAGAAGTTTCAAGAAAGTTGAGACTATTGACATCTCCTTGTTTCCAATGACATGTTATGGATATAAGGATTGGTTAAGGTGAGGCTCCCCATTCCAGATCCTAACTACCAGATACATGAGTGTAGGGTAGTTGTGTGAGCTTTAGTAATAATAGCAACAGCAGTAATATCATCATGAGAGACTATCAGTGTATTGGCATTGAAATCAAATTCTACTGATTCCTCCAGCAGGTTCAGTTATTTTGTAGCCTTACATTTTGTTACTAAATTCATTACAACTTGAAACAAAATAGTTTCCATTTCTTGAATCATAAATGATACATATATGAGTAGGTGTACATATATAAACAATAATTTGTATGCATAGCCTGAAAGAGAACTCTGGTTGTATAGTGGTTAGGCATTGGGCTGGTAACCCTAAGGTATCAGTTCAAAACCACCAGCCACTACACTGGAGAAAGACGGGGCACTCTACTCCTATAAAGAGTTACACTCTTGGGAATTCACAGGGCAGTTCTACCTTGTCCTGTAAGGTTTCTACACATTAGAAGAGACTCCATGGCAGTGAGTTTCGTTTCATTTTATATACAACTTCTTTATGTCTGTATGAAAGTTATTTTCACAGAAAAAATTACTATTAGATTTCATATTTTTTAATTCCAGTCAAACTTGGAATTACTTTCTTGTTGTTGTTTTTACATGCCCTCAGGTTGGTTCTGACTCTGCAACACTGCATAACAGAACAAACACTGCCCAGACCTGCACCATCCTCACAGTTATTTTTATGCTTAAGCCCGTTGCTGCATGTCAACCCATCACGACTGCTCCTCTACTCCCCAGCATACTGCTCTTTTGTGGGGTGGTTTCCATGGGTAACACGTCTAAAGTCTGTGAGGCCTTTAGTCACACTTGTTCATGATGCAATTCTGCCTGCACTTCCAAAAAGGATTAATTTCTTCTCTCGGAAATCCGTGGTGCTTTCAATTTTTTTTTTTTTGCCAACACCATAATTTAGACTTACCAATTCTCTTTCATTTTTCTTATTCAATATCCTACTTTCACATGCATATGAGGTAATTGTAAAGACCATAGTTTGGATCAGGCAATCCTAAGTTCTCAAAGTAGCATCCTGCTTTTCAACACTTTCAAAAGGTCTTGTGCTGCGTGTTTACCTAATACAATGTGTGTCTTGACCTTTTTGACAGCTACTTCCATGAGCATTGATTGTGTGTTCAATTGAGATGAAATCCCTGACAATATCAAGTGTTACTCC
>NW_022111373.1:45735899-45738125 GCF_000313985.2 Echinops telfairi | reverse complement strand
TATCTCCTTAGCATCTCCAAATGAGGTCATTAAGCTGTGATTGACAGGTTAAACTCCAACCCTTCACTCTTAATCCTCTCAAATTGACAACAGATTATGAAACTAGCACACTTCCTCCAACTTTGGTACTGCATTCTACATCATCTACCCCAGCTTCTCTGATGATTTGCTAAGCATACAGATTGAATAAATTTGGTGAGAAGATACAACCCTGATGTATACTTTTCTAATTTTTAATCATGCAATATTCACTTCTTGTTTTGTTCATATAACAGCCTCCATTCCATGAAGAAGTTTTACTTGAGTAGAATGAAATGTTCTAGAATTCCCATTCTTAAGGCTATTCATAGTTTGTTATGACCCACATTGTCAAATGCCTTTTCATAGTTAATGAAACACAAATAAACATATTTCTGGTATTGTGTGCTTTCAGTTAAGTTTTCTTAGACACCAGCAATTATATTCCTTGTTCCAGGTCCTATTCTGAATCCCACCTGAACCTTTGGCAGCTCCCTGTCAAAGTATTGCTGCAACTATTATTCATGCTGTATAGTAAAAATTTGCTTTCATTGGATCTTATTATATTGTTCTATAATTTGTGCATTTTATTTTATCATTTTTATTTTGAATGGGTACAAAGATGGGTCCCTTCCAGTCAGTTGGCCAGGTAACTGTTTTCCCTTTTTTTAAAGCCATAGACCAGTGAGTGTTTCCAGTGCTTCATTAGATTGTTGAAGCATTACAATTAGTATTCTGTCAATTCCTGGAGTCTAGTTTTTGGCTAAACCCTTCAGTATAGTTTGCACATCTTCAGTTCGCATTGGTTCTTACTCATATGCTACCTCTTGAAATAGTTTAATATGCACTCGTTATTTTTGGTGCACTGAGTTACTAAGCACAACTTCAGTGGCTCAAAACCACCAGTGGCATCATGGGAGAAAGATGAGGGTTTATATTCCATTAAAGAGTTATGGTTTAGGAAACCCACAGAGGAAATTCCAGTTCACCCTATATGGTTGCTATGAGTTGGAATCCACTCGCAGATAGTGATTAGTTCTTTTTGATACAGTGATTCTGTGTATTCTTTTCATCATATTTTGATGTTCGCTGCATCAGTCAATATTTTTCACATAAATGAAGGGAGAGGAAGAGAGAGTTGAAGACACCCTGGCCCACCAAGCCCTGGGGATGATATACCCACTCAGAGCAGCCAAAGCACAGCGAGGACCATAGGGCCGGCCCCACTATGATACAAGATGTCCCTCACTGAACCACAACGCTACGGAGGCAAGCACTGGAGACACAGTGCGGAAATTGTGCCTGCTCTGACCCCTTCATGCTGAGGCGAAACACTAAGGGTGTGCAACAGAACAGCAAGGGGAACAGGGAAGTCCCAGGGAATACCAAAATCAGACTTTGGGGCCAGGGTTTGGCACCGCATCAGACTCGACCAGAAAATACTCTTAAAGGTCAACAAACAGACATTGTACTATTTACAGGCTTTTCTCTTTTTTTTGTCATTGGTTTTTTTGTTGTTGTTGTTTTGTTTTATTTTGTTGCTTTCTTTTGCTCTGTCTTGTTTTTGTGCATATTATTATCTCTGCTGGCTTATCTAGATAAGATACACTTGAAAATAATCTGGTAGAGAAAACTACGCAATCTACGGTTCTAGGGGGACATCAGAGAGGGGGAAGCAGGGGAAAGGAAATGGGTGTAAACAAACCCAGGGACAAGAGAACAATAAGTAATCCAAAATCCATGTTGAGGAGGGTTTAGAATGCCCAGTAGTGCATGATCCAGGCCAATGTAACTGAGAGAAATTACTAAAACCCAAATTAAGGCTGACCATGAGAGTGGGACAAGAGCAAAGTAAAAGGAAATAGAGGAAAGAAATAGGAGGTTGTGCTAGTTAAGGTTTTTTGTGCCAGCCTGACCGATAAACACATGCAGGATTAATTGAAGGGCAATTTAATTAAGGGCCGAAGAGATAAATGACTAGGTGAGCCTCGCCCTTCTAGTTCTATTGTCTCTTGCTCGCTGATGGTCGGACCAGAGTGCAGTTGCCTTAGCTAGCTCTCTGCCTCAGCTGGCAAGGCTCACTACCTGCAAGACATCCCTAAGGAGAAGCCACATGGACCCACCCTGATGAAGCCCTAGGTGCTGGAGAAGCCGCGTGGAGACCCCTGCAAGTACTGAGATGCTTACACCACCACTGGATTCAAAGAC
>NW_022111373.1:45732806-45733907 GCF_000313985.2 Echinops telfairi | reverse complement strand
AGGAGGAAAGATATGATCCTATCACAGACAGTATTATACTTTAAAATAGATGTTGGAGTTTCTATTTTGAGGATGAATGCTATGAATTCCTCTTGAACTTGTCATTCCAGACTTAGTAAGCTATATGATTTTCTGATACAAAATGGGCAGACCCACTGCATTTCAGCTCACTAATGGCAAGATTAGTGCCAATCTCAGCTCACTAATGCCAATCAATATATATGCCGTTTCATTTTGAGGACATCAAATTTTCCTCTATTCATACTTTGTACATTCCATTTTCTAATTATTCATTAATGTTTACAGCTGTTTATTCTCATTTTGATTGTGCCCTCTTAGCAAGTGAAGATCCTGAAGACTTTCACCCACAGATTAACCTCAGTCAGTTCATTATGGTCAACTCTGCTTTGAAAAGATAACTCTTCCTCAGACATCTTTTGAGTAACTTTCAAGCTGAGTGTGTTCTTCAGGGTTGACTAGAGAAACAAATTCATAGACACTCATATGTGTATAAGAAAGAGATTTTTAGAGAAGAGCAATTCTATATTGAGAAATATCCTAGTCCAGTCCAGCTCAAGTCCATAAGTCCAATATTAGCCCATATGTCCAATACTAGTTCATAAATTCCTCTTTAGACTCACAAGGTCATGCAATAATGCTGAATGCGGGAAGCACAGGCCAGTGGATGGAAAGTCTTGTAGATCCAGTGGCAGTGGAAGGATCTCAGTGCTGGTGTGGGTCTCCACATGGCACCTCCAGCTCCAGGGCTCTGGCTCCATAAATGTAGCTCCACGTGGGTTGTCAACAGAATTGTCTTACAGGGACACAAAGCAGAGAGAGAGTCTGTCTCCCACCTCCAGGAAAGAAGACAGAAGTTCCCAGAATCCTCTTGAGAAGGCCATGTCACACAGAGCCTTCATTAGCTGTGACCCGATTGACAGGCTATATTCCATCCCTTCACAAGTTGACAGATTATGTAACTACCACACTGAGGGATTAATCTTCTGATACTACCTCTGTCAATGTTCTACTTGTATTATTGAGGTTTTCAGTTTATGACAGTGTTCTGCTGCTATTCATATAGATTTCAGTAGCTAATTC
>NW_022111373.1:45728174-45730456 GCF_000313985.2 Echinops telfairi | reverse complement strand
AAGTTATACTCTATGTGTCACATTTACCCATTACATGAATTTTCATCATTTTTGGTGTGGCAGTTACATAATATCCTGTCAACTTAAGCAAAGGTGTAGAGTCTAGCCTGTCAACCAGGTCATAGCCAATAATGCCTCCGTGTGGGCATGGCCTTTTGAGGATTCAGAGAACCACAGTCTTCTTCCCTGAGGGCAGGACACACACTCTTTCTGCTACACCTCCCAGATGGCAGCCAGAGCCATAGAGATGCTTCCACTGCCACTGGATCCACAAGATTTTCTACCCTCAGGCTTGTGATTTTCCTGCTTTTGGTATCATTTCATGTGTTGCATGCATCTGAAGAGGAATTTATAGACTAGTATTGGACATATGGTCTAATAACGGCATTACAGACTTGATATGAATTGAGCTGGGATGTTTTCTTAATATACATTACTCTTTGATCTAAAAAGAGTGCGCACATATGAGTGTCTCTGGATTTGTTTCTGTAGTATACCCAGATTAGCACAATTTGCAACTTGATACATCTGGGAGTTCTCTAGGCCATCGTTTTGGCTTCTAGTGTTATATACGTCTCCATCTTCTGGATGGAACTGCCTGTGATCCATGAGCTTGGTGCCAGATATAAACTGCGTAGCTCCTGAAGTGGGTTCTAATTTGGCCTTTGTTTCAGAGTTGAGTTTTGTTGGCAAAGGCACTGGATTTTTCAGGATTAGGGTTGCCTTTGTAGGTATTTTATTTCAGCATAACTTCCTACCTTAGTTTTGTCTTTAGTTTCAAGGAGTGATTGTTTTTTGTTTCTTTTTGCCCACAATGATTTAACTGCTTCCTAAATTTGCTCGTTTACAGAACATGCCTTCTTTCCAGTTTCCTTTGCAATTATTACTGACTGGACTAAGTAGTAAACCATTGCTCCTTTTGTTGCTAGCCCAAATGTATGAGCAATTTTCTTAAATCTAGAACATCTTCTTGCTGGAAACAACTCTGCCTGTCTTGAAACTGTAATCACTCCAATTTGGGGAAGAACATATCTATATGCTACTTGTTTCAGATCACCAGCCACTCCACAGGAGAAAGGTGGGGCTTGCAACTTCTAGTAAAGAGTAAAAGTCTCAGAAACGAATCGGAACAATTCTCCCTGTCATCCAGGGACACTATGAGCAGGCAACGACTTGATGGCAGTGAGAGGGAGATATTTATAGAACAATTTAATGTTGACAGAAGTAACGTGTACAGCATAACATTTAATGTTTTGTACAATGTTGTATCTTATACTTTTTCATTCAACTCTCATTTATATCACATTTCATCTTTTGAAATGTTTTCTGTTTTTCTATTTTTATTTTTCAGGACAGATTTTCAAATATATTATGCTTGAATGATGGAACATAAAATTACACATAAAATGCTCTTGTTTGCAATTTCTCTGTTAAAATTCTAGTATAAAATTACAGAAGAAATATATAGTAGAAATGCATATATAATATTCCAAAGAGTGATAAAATTTTAGGAAAATGTTAGCAGCACAGAGTTCTTTAGATGACGTTCTCTTTAGCACTTTATTTGTTCTGGCAATTTTGCTTCTTTTGTGTTGTCCAATATATCAGGTAGTTATTTTTGTTTTAGCAAAAAACCAGAGCTCCACCTAGGGGAAGAGTCCCAGACTAAGGTTTAGAAAGAGAGTTTTGCAGCTTCCAAATTTATTGTACCTAATTTACAAATCAAATTGGCCAAGAACTATTACTTGTGTACACAAATTTATGTTCAACTATCTTATTTTCTTTTTTTCTACCTTGAAACTAAAAGACAATCATTAGTGTGATAGATTTTTAATTTTTTTAACTTGGTTTAAACTTTTATATTCTAGGTTCATTGATGACTCTAAAATCTACCAATCTTAAGGAATATTATTATATAAACAAATTATGTAAAATAAAATTTAAATTTCTTGATCAGACACTTGAACTAAAGTGATGATTTTTAGAATTCATGTATTTTAACTTTATAGATGGTTCAGTCTATGGTCCAACTGGAGACATTCAACTGAGAAAGTTCAACTCTCATAGCAATTTAAGTTATGATAATGCATAATGGTGCCTACGTAGATCTCTGTGGAAACCAAAAGTAACCTGAAATCTAAAGAGAAATCAGCATAAGTGAGGTGTGATCTGGAAGGTGAGCAGTGATCATGAGGAAATGTATTTTACAAATTTCAGAAGACAAAGTTTTATATTCCGATAGTGTGATTAGAAAAGCAATAAGATTATCCTTAAGTAAGAGT
>NW_022111373.1:45722575-45727833 GCF_000313985.2 Echinops telfairi | reverse complement strand
GATTAGTAAGTAGCTGAGTGCTTAACCATTTGTGCCACCAGTACTCCTGAAAGTAACATACAAGTATCAAATAAGTGAATAAAATATGTTTATTCCTTTATTTGTTTTTCTTTTTTCACCCCTTCTTGTTAGGTGCCATCGAACTTATTCTGACTCATAGAAACACTATGTACAACAGAACAAAATAGTTCCCTCTCAGGTGCCAACTTAACCATTGGTCTTATGTTTTGAAACCATTGATGCAGCCACTGTGTCAATACATCTTGTCTAGGGTCTTCCTCTTTTTCATTGCCCCTCTACTTTATCAAGCATGATGAATTTTTCTTTTTTCTTTTTCTACGAAAGCCACTCAGACTGCACTCTCTTCCTTTCACTCCACATGAGGGCGGAGAAGCATGATGTCTTTTTCTAGGAACTGGTCTCTCCTGAAATCATATCCAAAGTACCTAAGTCAAAATCTCATGATCCTTGCCTCTAAGGAACATTTTGGCTGTACTTCTTTCAAGACAGACCTGTTTGTTCTTTTGGCAGTCCATAGGGCTATCAATGTTCTTCACCAGCATCACAATTCAAATGCACAAATTCTTTAGCCCTTCTTTCAATGTCCAAAGTTCAAATGCACATAAAAAGCAGTTGAAATTACCATGGCTTGAGTCAGGTACACCTTAGTCCTCAAAATAACATCCTTGATTTTCAACACTATAAAGAGATCTTGTGCAGCAAATTTACACAATGCAATGTCCTTACATCACTTGATTGTTGCTTCCATGAAGATTGATTTTTGATCCAAGCAAGATGAAATCCTTCACAATTCCAAATTGTTCTCAATTTATCATGTTGTTACCTATTGGACTGGTTGTGAGGATTTTTGCTTGTTTACATTGAATTGTAACCACATGAGGACTGCAAACCTTCATCTTCATAGGCAATAAGTTTAAGTCCTCCTCACTTTCAGAAAGCGATGTTCTATCATGTGCATATTGAAGTTTGTCAATAAGCCTTACTTAAATCCTGATACCAAATTATTTTTAATATTCTGCTTCTATGATTATTTCTCAGCATACCTCATAAAAATTGAATAAGAATGATCAGAAGATACAACCCTGATGCACACCTTTCTTAATTTTAAACCATGCAGTATTCCATTGCTCTGCTCACACAACTGCCTCTTGAACCATGTACAGGTTCCACACGAGCATAATAAAGTGTTCTGGACTTCCCATTTTCATCAAGTGCATCCATGCTTTGTTATGAGTCATGAAGTCAAATGCCTTTACATAGTCAATAAAACACAAGTACACATATTTCTTGTCCTTTCTGTTTTTAGCCAAGATCTACCAGGCATCTGTAGAGGGATGCAGAGAAGCCAAAATCCCTTGTTCCTTCATTTTTCTTTAGCCTGAATTTCTGGCAGCTCCCTGTCAATGCAACAACTGTTGCAGCCACTGTGTCAATCTAACTCTTTGAGGGTATTCCTCTATTTTTCTGATGTTCTGCTTTACCAAGCATGAATTCCTTCTCAAGAAATTGATCTCTTATGGCAACAAGTCTATAGTATGTGAGAAAAATGTTGCCGCAGTCACTTCTAAGGCACATTGTTCTTAAAACGCATATCTGTTCTTTTTTTTCTTTTCTGATAGTGTATGGTATAGCTATATAAATTTCACCAACACTACATTTCAAAGGCTTTCTTAGACAAAAGAATAATTAATGTATTTGAATTAAAATATAAGCTAAATGCACCATTCTTCTGTCAGTTTCTTTTTTAAACTGTGGTGGCTTGTGTATTGTTATCACATTTAAAGTTATGTAACTGGTATTTGAAATCCTAGCAGGGTCACCCAAAGTGAACAAGTTTCACCAGAACTTCCAGACTAAGAATTGGGTATGAAGAAGAAAAAAGTTGTCTCAATCTGAGGGGACTAGAGAATGAGAACTTATGGATAGCAGTAAAGCATTGTCAGCTACTGAAAAGCTCGAGAATAGCTTTACAAACTTGTCAGAGATCGTGGTAAAAGATGAACCTCTTAGATTGGAAGGCACTCCAAATACAACTAAGCAAAAGCTTCCTTCTCAACTTACCATTGACCATAATGACATGGACGGAGTAAAGCCTTCAGGAAAAATATTAAATATACTATGGACTGCCAGAAAATACAAACGAATCTGTGTTGGAGAAAGTCAGTGAGAAGATGAGTATACTTTAGAAATGGCAATGGCTAGACTTCATCTCACATACTTTTTTTTGTTTTTTTTTTAATTTTAATAAATCATTTTATTGAGGGTGCTTGCAGCTCTTATAACAATCAATACATCAATTGTATTGAGCACATTTGTACATATGTTGCCATCATCATTTCCAAAATATTTTCTTTCTGCTTGAGCCCTTGGTATCAGATCCTCTTTTTTTTTAAAATCATTTTATTAGGGGCTCATACAACTCTTATCACAATCCATGCATACATCAATTGTATAAAGCACATTTGTGCATTCATTGCCCTCATCATTCTCAAAACATTTGCTCTCCACTTAAGCCCGTGGCATCAGGTACACATTTTTCCCCTCCCTCCCCGCTCCCACTCCTTCATGAACCCTTGATAATTTATAAATTATTATTCTGTCATATCTTGCCCTGTCCGACATCTCCCTTTACACACTTTTCTGTTGTCCATCCCACAGGGAGGAGGTCACATATAGATCCTTATCATCGGTTCCCCCTTTCCAACCCACTCTCCCTCTACCCTCCCTGTCTCACCACTCACACCACTGGTCCTGAAGGGATCATCCGCCCTGGATTTCCTGTGTTTCTGTTTCCTGTCTGTACCAGTGTACATCGTCTGGTCTAGCCAGACTTGCAAGGTAGAATTCGGATCATGATAGTAGGGGGGAGGGAAACATTTAGGAACTAGAGGAAAGTTGTTTTTTTCATTGTTGCTACATCACACCCTGTTTGGCTCGTCTCCTCCTTGAGACCCCTGTGCAAGGGGAGCTCCAGCATCTCACATACTTTTAATAGGTTATGACAAAGGGGCAAGTGCCTGGAGAAGGAATTCATGCTTTAGAAAGTAGAAAGTGAAAAAGTGAAAGACTCTCAATGATTAAAAAAAAATTTTTTAATGTATACTCAAAATTCACATACCTGAAAAATAGTGTAGATGATTTCTAATTATAAGAAGTCTGGTTTGAACATTTACTCTTTACTGTAATTGGTGAAAATCATTTGGGTGACATGTTAGTCCTGGTTGACTAGAAAAACAAATCCATATATGTGTATATCAAGAAGTAACTATGCATCAATAAAACATCCCAGCCCAGTCCAGATCAAGTTCATAGATTTGATATTAGCCTATGTCTGATATTATCCCATTAATTCCTCTTCAGACTCACGCAGCACATGCAGTGATGCCAAATGTAGAAAGATCACGGGCTGTGAGTGGAAAGTCCTTTGGGTGCAGTGGCAGTGGAAGCATCTCCATGGCTCTGGCTGCATAAGTGTGACTCCAGTTGTCTTGCCAACAGGAAGGAAGAGTAGAGAGAGATGTGTGCCCAGTGTCCAGGGAGGAAGACCCTCCCAGAATCCTCAGGAGAAGGTCATGCCCACACAGAGGCATCACTGGTTATGACCTAATTGGCAGACTAGACTCCACTCCTTTGCTCAAGTTGACAGAACTGATGTAACTGCCACAGGCAATTAGTTACTGATTTTAAGTAGGGAGACAGGGTATAGTTAATGTGACAGACTAGACTCCACCCCTTTGCTCAAGTTGACAGAGATTATGTCTTTGACTAGCATTAGCATGCACATGATTTCATGCATAAGATTACAAGGGGCAGAAACACCTTTGTCTTTAAAGTGACACTTGTGCTTTTGAGTACTTCAAACGAATCTACACAATGCAATACAATTTGCCCAATGCACTATGCCATTGATTTTCTGCCTGTTGTTTTCAGATGCAGATTTTGAATAAAAATAAAATGAAATTCTTGACAATCTTCTTTATTATTATGTCACACAATTGTGAGAATTTGGTGTCACTATGAGTCAGAATCATTTCATGGGCAGTGGGTTATTTCCGGTTTGTATTAAGGTGTAATTTATTGAACACTATAGTTTGTTTTTATCTTCATCAATAAGTGCTGCAAGTCCTTTCAGCAAGCAAATTAGTGTATTCTGCATATAGCAGGTATTTAATGAGTCCTCCTCTACTGATACAGCATTCTTCTTCATGTGTTCCAACTTCTCATATTTATTATTGACAAAGCATTCCGATGAATAAGTATGTTAAAGGGGTACAATCCTGACACACACCTTTTTTCATTTTAAATTACACAGTATCCCGTTGTTCTGTTTGTCTATGTAAAGGTTTCATGTGAGCACACTGTTCTGAAATTCCTATTCCTCAAATGCCACCAATAATTTTTTAAGGCACACAGGCTTTTCATAGTCAATGAAATACAGGTAACATCTTTCTAGGATTCTCTGATTTCAGCTAAGATCCATATGATATAAACAATAATATGTCTCATTCCTTTCCAGCTGACTCTAGTTTGAATCCCTGGCAGTTCTCTGTTTATGTACTATTGCATCAGGGTGTTTTTTTTTTAACAGTTCTGTGGCACTTAATCCACATGTCACACAATTCAATAGCTTGATCACATCAAGAAGAGTTGTACAATCATTGCCACTATCACTTTTAGAGCACTTTCTTTTTTTCCCCCCATGGTTAAATTATTTTAAAATGAGTTGTGTAAGCACCATCTGTTCTAGTGCTCCCTCCAACCTCCCACACACATTGTTTGTTCCCCCACTCACACCCTTCCCCCTCCTTCTCTCCCACCTCCACCACACGTACCTCCCCTATAAACTCTTGCATCCATTCTTATCTCTATGCATCTACTCCTTCTGTGCTTCACAAACTGTATAAAACCCAACAGAAACAATAAAAAAAACAGAACTTCCTATGCAATGTTATAATTATATGTGAAGTTTAAATGATCCTATATCTACGATGATCAAGTTCATCTGGACTCTGAAAACTTTCAGATAATGTGTGGTAATTATTACTGAAAAATGAGATCTTTTAAAGCATAATTTGAGCTTAAAGATTTGGACATTTTTGTTTACAAACTATACATTAGTTCTTAATCTTTCTCTTAGGACTTGATGACTCATTAAAAATGTGAAGCCTGTGAGTGATGTCTCTGACCAATTATTACAGTAAAGCAAATTAATGAGACAGGGCAGCAACAGCAATGGC
>NW_022111373.1:45719793-45721973 GCF_000313985.2 Echinops telfairi | reverse complement strand
CTTGCTGAATAAAATCAAGCATCCCAGTGAAATATTTCCATAGTGGTGTCCTGTATTCTCTTTCCTGAGGATTCACTTTGTCTATTAGTGTATTATACAGTCCGAGGTCTGTCATCATAAACTCTATTCAACTATTTCTTGCTGTTACAACATTCACATTTCCCAACTTATTTCCACAAAGCAATCCATAATTTATGAAATGTTTTGTAGAAAAGAGTATTTTTAATACTGCTTTAAAACTCAAGTAACAAGAAAAGATACAAAATCATTCCACAACTAAGAGAGATCTCAGTTGATTTAGTGGGTTATGCATTGAGCTATTAACCAGCAAGCTAGTAGGTCAAATTCTTCTGCTGTTCTGAGGAAGGAAGATGAAAATTTCTGCTCTCATAAAACTTGATAGCCTTGGGAATCCTAGGGATGTTTTGTACTCTGTGCTCCAGGGCTACCGAGTCAAGTCAAGTGCGTAACAGCTGGCTTTTGTTGATTTCCTTTTTTGGTAGCATTCCTTTAAACAATGCTACACAGTCCCATTTCCCTTGAGAATCAGAGAAATGCAGGAATAGTTTAGAAAACCGTTATCAAGAAAACAGGCATGGGGTGTTTATCATTGAATTATTTTGTTTTAACAATAATTGTCAAGTAAGAATTCCACACCTGTCAAGGCTACATTTAAGAGCTGAAATCTGACGGGGTTTGGGGGAGATTACTATCCAATATGACTGCTATCCCCAAAAATAAAATGAATCCTTTTTTTTAAAAAATGCAAAGCTTTTGTATATTCTTTAGACAGTTCCAGAATTGAGTAATTTAATATTATCTAATGTTGTTACCTTTGGTAATGAGAGGAAAATGGGAATGCAGATAAATGTTTAATATTAAAATGGTATATTTTATAACTTTTCAATAATTTTCACAATTCCATCCTTGATCATATGTTTCTATTGGAAAATTATATTTTTCTGCCTTGCAGTTTCAGGATAGTTAGCCACTTAGAAAAGTACAAAACCACTACCATTCTAAATCTTCACAGGTGCAATTTTCAGCACATAACTTTACATTTTCTCCAAGAGGTGTGTAATTATTTTTGAAAATGGGCTCATATGTATATCACTTAGTTCAAAATACGAGTCACTTCTTTAGTTTTTAAAAAAATACTTTGAAGAATACAATTATTCTTAAATAAGTAGTATCGATCACATCACACTACTGAAGCACATTCTTACAGGATATGAAACATCTGGAAAAAAATAATGAAAAAAACCATTTGAAATATTTTAATGAGAATGATTCTTTGCGTGGTCCTTGAAAATTCTAAAACTAAAAATAATAAAATTCCCTTTTTCCCTCTCCTGCTTTTTCTGCTTTACTGATTAATCTCTCTTCTCCTTAAATGTCTAGTCTTTATTTGACAGTGTTTCTAATTTTAATATACTCAAAGAATGACTAAGAGGAAAATCATCTTCAGCTGGTTAGTGTCTGAACATATCAGCGAAATTTCTCTAAAAAAATAGTCACAAAGCTATGTTTTCATTAACTAGCGCTGCTGGGACAGGACAACCACAAGTAGATGACTCTAAATAACAGGCACTTTTGGTTTGTTTTTAAGCCTCACAGTTCAGGCTGTGATGTTCCACAGATTGTTCCACCAGCTCAGATTGTTAATCAAGTTTTCTATTTAGATGTTCTGAACAGATTGCAAAACAGAATTTGGCAAAAAAAAAATATACCTGATTTGTGGCAGACTGGGGACTGGTTTTGCCACCACGACAATGCATCTGCTCATGCAGCCATCTCTGTGCACCAGTTTTGGGGAAAATAAAACAACCAGCCTGCCTCTCCTGCCCCAAACACCTTACACACCTGACCTCATTCATGCATCTTCTTTTTGCTTCCATGAGTGAAGAGCGACATGAAAGGACAGTAACTTGCTGACATAGAAGAGGTGAAGAAAAGAAAATAAGGGAGATGCTGCCTGCTCTCCAGACAGGTGAGTTTGAAAATGTTTCCAGGAATGGACTCACAGATATGACAAATTTATTAAGTGTAATGGAGAGTGTTTTGAAGATGATAAGGTTGTTTTGTAAAAAATTATTAAATACATAGCTTTGAAAAAATTCCCAATTTTGGGGGGGGAGATACCCCCTGATAGGTCAGCTTTCTTTCACTCACTCACTCAC
>NW_022111373.1:45710795-45719491 GCF_000313985.2 Echinops telfairi | reverse complement strand
CTATAAGATATACGCTTAAGGCATACCATACATTAATATGCTTTTATTAATATAACACAGAAAGCCCTATTTTCAAATGGATTTTTATGCACTCACTGATAATTAATGGTACCAACACATATTTGAGGAGAACAAAATTCAATCTATAATACTGCAAAAATCAAAACCTTTTCTACTCCTATCTCAGACATAAACATTTACATATAATATGTGTGGACAATTATTAAAGAATAGGAAATGTGTAAAATTAGTAACCATAATATGACTAGGCTTCAAATTCTTGCCTCCTCTCAGTACTTTGTTTATATCCTGATATGTCAGCTGACTGTTTGAATGCCCAAATTAGCTATTTTCCTGAGACAAATGTCAAGGGATCTCTATGATTCACAATAGTTAATGACCATAAAAACATGCAGTTCCACCTGCCAATTTGTCTTCTTTTTTTTTTTTTAATTTAACATTTCCTTTCAAACTCAACTGAGCTCAATATTCCATTTTTTAGTTATGTTGTCTTTCAGACCTTTGTTTCTTCTTCCTCACTGTTATTGCTTTTTCTTTAATAAAGTTATTATTTCTATATTTTTGTCTTCAAGATACTTAAATGAACATGGAAAGATATAACATGATTTTAATGCCTTGATCTAATGATTTAATGAGTTTTTAAATAGGCTATAATATTAATAATCATCTGAAATGCTTTGCTGAACTGAATTTTTATAAACAATTAAATCCATCTATGTTAATAGTGATGAATTACATATATAAACAAACAAATAAATAAATATATATATATATATATGCCTTTATCTTCATTGAAACTTAGTATAAAGTAGTCCTGGAAAGAAAAATATTCTCCTAAAAATTAAAAATGTTTTATTTCAGCATCTTGGAAAATATAATTCATTATATATGGTCAAATACATGAATACCTAAATTTTGGCTAACATCAAACAAACAATATGATAACAAGAATGAAGCAGTGAAGGTTAGAGTTGGAATTCATAAAGTTATGTTTTAGTTCAACCACTTTTTAATTATGTGAGTTTAGCCATTGAATTTAATTTTGTCAACTATAACAGGTAACTAATAATAATACCTTACCTGGTCAAATTGACAAATTCCTTATAAGTTAATAGATGCACACACACTAAGTAAATTCTGAAATGGTATAAATCTCTTCTTTATCTAAATAGGAAAAATAATTAGAATCTATGATGAAAATAAAAGCAGAAATATGAAGAAAAATTTGAAACCACAGAGCAAAACAAGGTGATATATAAGTGCAACTTATAACTGATGTAGGAAAATGTAATTTGGCAAAAAGTTAAGACACCAGGGCTTCAGTCACAAACAAATTGATGTCAAGACTATAGAACATCTCCTATATGCTGGTATATTAAGAAATGTATGCATCCACCTATCAGATTATCTGGATTTTTATCAGTCATATATTATTTAGCTTACAATGTTTTCAGCCTTATATTTTAATTAAAAATCTTCAAATTTGATTCATAAGTCTATTGGCAGAAACAGTAGCCACGTAACCATTTAGACAAGGTTGATAGAATAAGACCACAGCATTAACTGTCACAGATCCAATCCCTTTGGAATTTTTTACATTTTTATTCTGCATAACAGTCTGACTGAAAAATTATTCAAGACTATTAGAGTACAAAAAAGCAGTAAAATTTCATCAGCATCTTTATTCATAAAGATAAATCACACCTCTATGCCCTTATCCATTTCATTGCTTGCCTCATATTTTTAAAGGTCTCCTTGACCCTATTAGAATGTTTGAATCTGCTGTGCTCACCCCAACTTTAAGTTGTACATTAAGTTAGTACACAATTCTGATACTCCAGAAGCAAACCATTTTTATTCAAACTGGATCTAGTCACTTCGTTTCTCAAATTACTAATGAGCTACCATACGCACTTATATGTTTTCTGTTTTATATAATTTGTTTAGGATAAGCTCATTTTATAAGTACAACATGCTTTTTTCCCTGACATGTATGTACTGAAGAGGAGAAACTAGGACAATTGAATTTTTCACCAACTTTCTGAAGTTCCTTCATATACTTAGAAATTGACACAGTGGTCTTGTTTTTAGAAATACTTATAAGGAATATGATGACTTGGCTATGGTTATAATTATGATTTGAGTCTCTCCTATGATTAAAGCTACATTTTTACTATATCTATTAGCATTAAAAGAGAAACATTTTTCAAAGCTTATTTTCAACATCAGATGTATAAATTAATGTAAATGTCTTTAAGCATCACTAGACTAAAATTATGTATGTGTACTATACATTTTCTCTATAAATCTAGTAATTTACAACAGAAATGGGTAGCTATTTTCATAATAATTCAAATTTCAACTCATCACAGGCATGTTGCATTCACATCTTGGATCACTGGGTTGAAGTCTGATCCTTCTTTCCCTGTGGAGATATAAACAATACCCTCTCCTTCAGTGGATTAGTGCCCTGTGCCCTCACTACCTATTTCTTTATTATTATTTTTTCCTTTCCCCATCTCCGTTTTAGTTGTCGACCATGGGTGTCCCTGTATTTGATCTGGTCCCTGCTATATTACCTGGGCCTCACTGGAGGGTCCTCCACTGGAGTTGGGAACCAGTGGAGAGGTCTGGGGGGCTGGCCCCAATCCCAAATAATAAGTGGACACCTGCCTCTTCCCTCAGAAGAATTTATTTCAAAAGATGGCATTGAATGTGCAGCTCTGGGAGAGAGACATATCTGATCGGAGCACACGGGAGCAGATGAAGGGGGATGAGGAGAGAGTGGAGCACATCCTGTCCCACCAGGCCTTGAGGACGATGATCCCAATTAGAACAGCCAGTCCACAGAGAAGACCACATGGCCAGCCCCACTATGAGACATGACGCCCCTCACTGACCCATAATAGCCCTACAGTGGACAACACTGGAGACACAGTGTGGAAATTGCACCTGATCTGATCCCTCCACACCGAGGCAAAACACTAAGGGGGTGCAACAGAACAGCAAGGGAATGGAGTGGTGAGGTCCCCAGAGAATGCTGAAGGTGGACTTTGGGGCCAGGGCACGGTGACCCAACAGACTGGACTGGAAAACACTCCTAAAGGCCAACAATTGGTCCTTCAACTAATTACAAGTTTTTCTTTCTTGTTGTGTTTTGTTTTGTTTGGTTTGGTCTTTGGTTTGTTGTTGTTATTTTGTTGTATGTTGTTGCTTGGTTTTGCCCTAGCTCAGCCCCTTTTCTGGGTGTGGCTGGGCCCAGGCCTGTATGTAATAAACACCCAGATTAGAACAAAAAAACCTCAAATTGAATTGACAAGTGTAATAATTCTATTTCATAGTTGCTCAAATTTCACTGGCTAGCTAGGTAAAGTAACAAAACCCTTTAGTTTGAAAGAGTTTGCTTTTATGCTATTAAATTTATATTACCTCCTGCTTTGTATAAATAATACTATGTTTTGTTTTGCTTTAATGTTTACAATCACATACAACTCATTGGATTATTAATCTACTCTTTTATAAACAAAACAGAAAAGGGAAAAGTAGCTAATAAAAATACAAGTATGTCCTGCAGGAACTGCCCCAATCCTAACTACGTGGACATTCCCCCTAACTTCCCCTTCCAGAAGAATGCACTATAGAGGACAGCACTGAAGCTACAGTTCAGGGAGAGGGACATGTCTTATCAGAGGACACAGGAGCAAACTAAGAGGGAAGGAGAGAGTGGAACACATCCTGGCTAACTGAGCCCCAAGGATAATATTCCTGCTCAGAGCAACCAATGCACAGAAAGGACCACAGGACCTGCCCCACCACAGCACAAGATATTCCTCACACACCCATATTGCTATGAGGGCCAACACTGGAGGCACAGTGTGGGAATTGTATCTCATCTGATCCTACCCACTCTGGGGTGAAGTGCTAAGGGCATTAAACAGAGCAGCAAGGGGAGCAAAGCAATGGAGTCCCTGGGGAATATAAAAAATAGACTTGGGGTCCAGGGGGTGGCACTCCATCACACTCGACCAGAAAACATGCCTAAAGGTCAACAAACAGATCTGGAGCTATTTATAGGCTTTTCTTTTTTCTGTATCATCGGTTTGTTGTTGTTTTTGTTTAGTGTTTGGTTTTCTTTGTTGTTTTGTTTTGCTTTGCCTTGTTTTTGTGTGCTTATTTTTGTCTCTGCATGTCTATTTAGATAAGATAGGTGAGATATGGTTCTTGGGGGACATGGCAGAGGGAGGTAGGGAAGAGAAGTGGGTGTTACAAAACCCAGGGACAAGGGAACAACAAGTGATCTAAAATTGATGGCTAGGAGGGCGTAGGATGCTTTCTGGGGCTTGATCAAAGGCAATGTAACCCAGAGGAATTACTGAAACCAGAATGAAGCCCGAACATGTTAGTGGGACAAGAGCAAAGTAAAAGGAAATAGAGGAAATAACTAGAAGGGAAAGGGCAATTATAGAGGTGCAAATACAGTTATATACATATGTAAATATATTTTATGTAACGATAGGGAAATAGATCTATGTATATCTATTTATGTGTTAAATATCAAGGAAACAGATGGACTCAAGTACTCCCTCAAATACTCCCTGAACACAAGAACACTTTTTTCTAATAACCTGGCCTTCTGTGATGCTCACCATCCTGAAACATTCGCTGAAGGAAAAATGAATGCATAGCAAATGTGGTGAAGAAAGCTGATGGTGTCTGGCTATCCAAAGACACAGCATCTGGGGTCTTAAAGGGTTTAAGACAAACAAGCAGGCATCTAGCTGAGAAGCAACAAAGTCCATATGAAAGAAGCACACCAGCCTCTGTGATCATGTGGTATCAATGATATAAGATATCAGGCATCAAAGACCCAGAACAAAAAATCATATCAATGTGAATGAGGGGAAGTGCAGAGTAGAGACCCAAAGCCCATCTGTAGACAATTGGACATCCCCTTAAAGAAGGTTCATAAGGAAAAGATGAGCTAGTCAGGGTGCAGTATAGCACCAATGAAACTTTCCTCTAGTTCTCTAATGCCACGCCCCCATCCCCCCCCAACTATCATGATTCCAATTCTACCTTACAAATCTGACTAGACCAGAGTATGTACATGGGTACAGATAAGAGCTGGAAACACAAGGAATCCAGGACAGATAAACTCTTCAGCACTAACCTGGAGGGGAAGGGGAAGGTAGGGGGAGAAAGGGTGAACCAATCACAATGATCTACACATAACCCCCTCCCTGGAGTACGGACAACAGAGAAATGGGTAAAGGGAGACATCAGTAAGTGTAAGACAAATAACAATTTATAAATTATTAAGGGCTTCAGAGGGAGGGAGGGGAAAAATGAGGAGCTGATACCAAGAGCTCAAGCAGAAAGAAAATGTTTTGAAAATGATGATGGCAACAAATGTACAAATGTGTTTGACATAATGTATGTATGTATGTATGTATGTATTGTGATAAGAGCTGTATGATCCCCCAATAAAATGATTAAACTAAACAAAACAAATATATGAGTGACTTCGAAATCTATAAACATAAGCAATATTATGATGGCCTTGCATATTGGTATATTTTTGATAGGCCATTAAAACTGTACTATGTACTAATATTCTTGGAAATACTGGCTCTGAAATATATCCAAATGCAATGGGATATATGCTATTTAAGCTACTTCTAACAGTATGACCTTTCTTTCAAATGCACAAAGGAGAAAACCTTCATGCTACCCATCATTCTATTACCATAACTCTTTATAAAGACAATACTTTCGTACCATTAAACAGTTGAAAAATGTCAACCTTGGTGAAAATTCAAGGATGGTGTGTTATACACATGTTATAATCACAATAAAAAAGCAGAGTAAAATTATAATTAATGTTCCTGTCAAAGCCCCAACAAAGCCATGACCATTGCTTAAAAAACTAGGAATGTCTGACTCCATGTAGTATGGAAGCATTGTGTTGATACTAACCACAACTCTTTTGATTATCACAGGAATTCTGCTTCCTGCAAGATGAAAATGAAAGGGGAATGAGTAGTTGAAATGATCAGGTAACAAGAGGCAATAAAAGAAGAAGAAGAAGAAGAAATAACTGAAACAACATTTAAAAACAAATTTTCTTCATTTTACAACATGTGTTAGTCTGGGTAGACTAGAGGAACAAATTCATAGAGACACTCATATGTGTATAGGAAAGATCTTTATATATGAGCAATTGAATACTGAGAAAACATCCCAGCCCATTTCAGATGAAGTCCATAAATCCGATATTAGCCGATATGTCCAATGCCAATCTATAATGTCCTCTTCAGACTCATGCAACTATTGCAATGATGCCAAATGCAGGAAGATCACAGGCCATTGGGTGGAAATTTTTGTAGATCCAGTGGTTGTAGAAGCATCTCAGTGTTGGTTTGGGTCTCCATGTGACTCATCCAGCTCCCCAGATCTGGCTCTATCAGCATAGCTCCATGTGTCTTGTCAGAAGGAATGTCTCTCGGTGAGTGAGTCTGTGTCCCACCTCCTGCAAACTATTTATCTCCTTAGTAGCCCCAAATGAGGTCATCAAACTGTGACCTGATTGACGAGCTAAACTCCACCCCATTCAATCTTAAGTTTCAAGTTGACAACAGATTATGTAACTACCACACATAGACACCATTATAGTTATATCACATAGAAAGTGGAAGCAATCTTGACATCAATCTAATCTAATTATGTGAACCAAATCCACTACTGTCTAGTTAATCCTATTCATTCCTTTCTCCTGTCTAGTGGCTTATGGGCTTGAACCTGAAAAAAGGCACCAAGCAGGGTTCATTAAATTATGTCAATGTCTCTCCATGTATATTTATTTTTAAGAAGATTTCATATTTAGTTTGTTAGAAAACATGTTAGATGTGGAATAAAAATATCTCATGTCTATTGTCTGAGGTCGTGGGAATGTCATCTAACCTTCAGCAAGCATGCTTATGACATTTGTAAAGCAATAAGAGGAAAAGGCTGATGACATTTTTCTAAACAAATTATTGTAAATTTACCTTTGAAAATACCAAATGCTGTCCAAATGATATGTGAATATTGCTTCCTTTCATTTGTAGCAGAACTCAGAATAAAGATATCAGAACATCAACTATGAAAATAAGTACAATTGGCTAAAACGAAAAGGCTAATTTTATTAAAATTCAGAAAAGACCTAGAGAAAGAAAGAACATTATCAAAAGAAAATTAGGAAATAATATTACTTAGATAGACATTCATAAAAGAGAAAATAGCTTAAATAATAAGATATTTTATCTAATTATAAAAGGTATATTGGGCAGCAGAATAGCTTATTCAGGATGGGGAAAATCACACACTGAATTTGCAAATTGAAGCTACAAAATGTTCTAACTTTTATGAATGAAAAAAACAACAAACCGTGTTCAACAGTGAACACTAAAATTGAGAACAGCAAAAAATTTTAGTAGCATTAATACAACCTTGCCCAAAATAAGTATGATTAGGAATACACTGCACATGTACAGGATAGGTAAAATTAAATATGAGGTTTAAAATAGAGTGAGATTGAAACCTTTCAAAACATTTTATTATTAGGGTAAAGGTCCTTCAAAGGAACTTAGAGATTTTAATAAAGGCCATTTTATACAAATTACTATTTGTAGGATAATTAAACACTGCAGGATTTATATTCTTCCTGGAGCCTTGTGTTGAGAAGACATCTGTTTTATTGGTTAATACTCCCTTACAGAGCACAGTCTAATGAAATACCTAATATGGCCCTTTTGGCCATAGTCCTCTACTTTGTGATACAGTATAAATCTGTGGTTTTGGTCCCATTTTGGAGTGAGGTGTCTATTATGCTAATGAGGCAAAATTAGTGTGAGATGTATCTTGAGTCCCATCCTTACTAGAAGATGTGACTCCAGCCACCAACCTTCATTACCTTGGGGGTGTAGCCTGCATACAGTATATTGTAATACTCTAGAGAACTGCAAACAAGCCACTATCTTTGACATCTATGTTAAAACAAGAACTAACTTCCTGTTTTAAGCTGTTACCTTCTTGAGCAAATTCAGAAAAACAAGAAGCTGGTGCTACTGAGCTGGCTGAGAACACAGCTTGCCTTATCAACTGATTTCATGAAGATGAAAATACACCTATTTTGATGCCTCCAAAGTGGGGAAAAATTCTGTATTTTTAAACCTGTTTCTCCATGGAGGACGTGCAATAAACTCATTTTTGCACAGAATAACCTTTATAGCACCAATCAAACATTGGCTACATCCATAAATTACCTTATTAGTAAGATACCCTTGGCCCAAGACTTGGATAGCCATCTTGACAATGTGAATCCTGATAAATTCCTTTGCTCACTAACCAAGTAAGATTTTATTTTGCATCTCCGTAGCCACACTGAGTGAGACATGGAGACCACCAAAATAATTTGACAAAATTCATTTTCTTTCTCTGAATCACACAAATGGCTCATTTTTGCTCACATCTGGTTCTTAGGACTCAAACCAGCAGGATATCACCTGATCTGATCCATGAGCTGCCCGAACCTTTAGAGTTGAAACTCCTTTATCTGACTTCCAACCTCTACAACCATGTGAATGAGGACACTCCTCCAGACTGAAGCCTGAACGATAAGTTTGCCAGGTTTTTTT
>NW_022111373.1:45709050-45710014 GCF_000313985.2 Echinops telfairi | reverse complement strand
CTGAAAGCTTTGCCACATTGCTCACAGTTATAAGACCTCTCTCCACTGTGAATTCTTCTCTGACTAGTGAGTGTTAAGAACCAAGAGAAGGCTTCACCACATTCCTTACATTCATAAGGCTCAGGCCCATGCTGGGTTTTCAGATGACTAACGAGATGCGAAGAACTCCCCTATTCCTCTCCCCACTGTGCATACTCCTATGATCCATGAGGTCTGAGAATCCATGCTTTAAGGCTCTCCCACAGTCCGTCCTTACATTCATAAGGCCTCTCTCCACTGTGGAGCCTTGTATGTCTGATGAGGTCTGAGGATTGAGTGAAGGCCTTCCACAGTCCTTACATTCATAATTCCTCCCTCCCTTGTGAGTTTGTATATGTCCTCCGTAGGATGAATAAAACAAGAAGTCTTTCCGACATTTCCGACTCACATGATTTTTATCGGAGATGTGAAATATTTTATGTAAGATTAAGGGTGAAAGAAGACTACGGACCTTAGACTGTTCCCTCGGTTCACACTTTGGACCTCTCGCAGGTTTCCAAAAGGATGAGAAGCCACAGAACTCTCTCCCACATTTGTGACCTCCATAGCATGTCTCACCAGTGCATCTTCTGAGGGGATTCTTGTGGGATGGCAAACACAATTTCATCTCAGGTTGCTAATGATAGGTTTTGTTCTTGTCGAAGTTCTCAGGGCAGTGGTCAGGTTAGAGTGACCATGACAGGCATGTGCACAATTCTTAGCCTCACAGATGGCATCCTGCCTGGGATCTGATGAGGTGAGTATGTTAGGAAGGCCGGCATAGGACTGGGGGATGTCTGTTAATGCGTGCCCAGAGGGCCAAGCTAGGGAAACAAAGGAGTGGCACACCGCACATGTTCAGTGTTACCGCCTTTAGGCAGGGGTGGACGTGAACCTGAATTGGCTCACCTTAGAGAAAGAAAGAACATTATCAAAAGAAAATTAG
>NW_022111373.1:45706138-45708880 GCF_000313985.2 Echinops telfairi | reverse complement strand
TAAATTCTTTCTTGCACGGAGCCAAGAACCGAGGTATAAATCTAGCTCCAGCGAGATCTAATAAGTAGATGAAGGGTAGCCTATGAAGGCTTTTCCACATGCACCACACTGCAGTGGGTTTCCTTCAGGGAAACTGCTTTGTTTCACCACGGTGTTGGAATCTGGCTGATGGTTTGCCCACAGTGATGGCCTTCATGACGTTCACCATTCTTCTGTTCTTCCAGAGCCCCCAAATGTCTCTCCTGGTTTTTGCACTGATCTTTACTGAAGTGCCGATTGGGAGCAATAAAATGCCACCGCTCGCCTAGCCAGGCTCCACAGAGGATGGGTCGGGCCCACTTGGAGCCCCCAAGAGCAGACCAGGTGTAGGAGTTAATCTCCCAGAGCTTCAGAGCTGATCACCACTGACCCTCCGGGTCTGTGGCTGGTCTGTGCCTCCCCCTCCCTCCCCCCCAGGGGTTTGACCTGCCCTCCATGTAGTAATTCTAATGTCTTTGTCTGCACAGTCAAGTCCCCCAGCCTGCCCACCCACCAGGGCCACTTTGTTCAGTGTTCCACCACCCTGGCTTTAAAATAAATATATGTGTATTTATATTATTTTTTAAAAAGCCAGTTTTCATAACCATGGAAATCTAGTTACTAGAATTATTATTCGGATGTACACACAAACCACTAAAGATAGTAATGAAGAAACTGGCGAATTCTACCAATGTCTTCAGCAGGAAATCGATGAAACATGTAATCAGGACACATGGAAATTATTGGCAAATGCTCTGTTAGAAAGATGTTTAATTTGGACATTTGCACAGGCATTCAACTGAGTGGATCATAACAAAATATGGGTGATATAGTGAAGAATAGGAATTTCAAAATGCTTAACTTCAGCGATGGGATCAAACCATAATAATTGTGAGGATGGCACAGAACTGTTCAGTGTTTCCTACTATAATTCATGGAGACGATTAGAGTCTGAATTGTGCCAACTACACCTAACAACAACATCTTAAATGAACATGTACAATTTTAACACTCAAAGTTTGGGAATAAACAAGGATGTTTAGTAAGATCAATACTGCTGATCAATACCTAATCAGCCTGACAATTCTGCATCCTGGCATTATGTTAATGATAGAAATCAGATAAATATCCAAGAAGATTAAAGTTTTTATATATCATTATTAAACTTATAATCAGTAAAATCTTAACAATGAGGTTTAGCAGAAATAAATTTATTTTCATGAGCACATTTTAAAAAATTGATCGATCACCTTTCACAGGTTAGCAAATTCAACTACAATTTATAATAGTTAATAATTATATGAACACTAATAAAATATTTTAAAATAACAAAGAGAGTAGAATTTTATAAAACCTACATTATATAGGTCACTGATGAAATTTTATAGCATAAAAATTTTTACTCCTTTAGTCCTAGAAAATAATATATTTTTTAAAGTTGACTTTCAATAGACATTTAAATATTCAAAATATAAATTTATAAAATATGAATCAGTCATAACATTTTAGCTTCAATAAAATGAGATTTGTTTTATTTTATTCAGTTAAATGTATTATTGTGAGGATGCTTTCACAGTTTACATGCAGATATTTAATCTATTTAGACAATTATTTCAGTCAACATGTTCAATTTTATTGAAAAATATGTGTGTAGAATCGGTGCAGGCCAGGGTGGTTGTTTCACTTTGTTGTACACATGGTCACTGATTTGGAACCAACTTGACAGCACCTACAAACAACAACAATGTCATGTGAAATAACTCACCAGCACTATGGATCCCAAAGCATTGTCATACACATTTCTATGTTTTTGTTATTTTCCTTTTGTAATCCATTGTTTTGCCTGTCTACATCCTGAGTGTCTATTCATGGCCTAAAGCCCTGGTTTATAGAGATTTCAGTATGTCTTATTTTATTAGATTATAGAATTCTTATTGTTCCATTAATTTTCAGGAATTATCTTGCTATTTTTTCTCATTATATTTTTTCTAATAAACTTTATGATTAACTTCTTTAGCTCATACAAAAATAGCTCAGATTTCTATTCAGATTCTACTAAATTTCTAAATACCACAGATATTATTTATCTTTATCAAACTGAGTAATCTATTCAAGAATATGTTATGTCTTCCTTCTATTTTTAAAATTTACTTTTGTTTGTTTCAGGACCTTTAAAATTTTCCTTTATGTATAGACATCATAGTTAAAAATACTTTTATGCATTTTATTTATATTTTAACAGAACTTAGGACTTTGATTTCTAAATATATTGTATTTTTTTCTTTGTATACTTTTTGTGGTATGAGGTGGGGTGACCAGCCCCTCAACACTAATCACGGGTTCGGTAAGCACAATTGTATGGTTGAAATTTATAAATATTATTTGTGGGGTGAAGTGGAGTCCCCCCAAAATCATCTTAAGTCCGGTAGGCACAATTGTGTAGCAATAATAAGTAAAGATTATAGTAAAGGCATAGAGAGCATGAGAGATAGAGGAGAGATTGGAATAATGGAGTCAGACACAATTCATGGTAGCATGCCCACCTCAGCCCCACTTGGTGGTCCTTGTAGGGGGAACCCGGCCATGAGAGCAGGCGAGAGCCTCAGGAGCGAGAGTGGGAGAGCAAGTCCCGACTTTATTGCTAACCAAGGGGTATCTCTCCTTCAGGGGACAGGGTTGCAGGTAACCACACATCACAGGAAGGGGCAGCACAATAGGCATACA
>NW_022111373.1:45702995-45704569 GCF_000313985.2 Echinops telfairi | reverse complement strand
TACAAGTTGTTAGATTGTAGTCTCTCTTCTGTTGGAAGGAGTTAGAAGCAGAGTGCTTTACTGGGAAAGAAAGGAGAGAGTTGATTTAAACTAATGTCTTTTTAAATATTAATACTAAGTCTTCTGGAAAAGTAACCAAGTAATTTTTGTTAGCAATGGAGTCATTATCCATGAAATGTTTTTACAGAAGATACGTCATGACCCAGCATTACTTAAGGCAACTACACTTGAAATAGATGTATTATTGGGGCATGACTACCTGGGGAGCATCACATAAATCATCCAAACTATCTGATTAGGAAATGGAAATGTTTGATGGCTAAGGCAGTTCCTTCTAAGTAAATGTAATAACCTCATAACTTAGAAATTTCATCCATCAAGATGACCCAGAGCAAGCCCAATTTAGGAAGAAATAAAGTGGTGTTACTATTCTCAGAAAATTTCCAGCTTTCTCTATGTTTCTTAAATGATTATATCTTTGAAATTATTACTGAATCTTGAAAATGCTCAAAAGCCTTGATTCATGAGTCTAACATGATGGCAAGCTGATGCTATGAGGATTATGTTTTAGACCCATAAATAATAAGGGTAAAGTGCTTTATTTTTGTTTTTAAACTTTTCATCATTTTATTGGGAGCTCTGACAGATATCATGACAATCCTTAGTTCAATCACATCAAGCAATATTTTGCAATTGCTATTCCAATCACACAATCAGTTTCAAAACACTTTTTTGTTTTTTTGAACTCCTTGATAGCATCTCCCCTTTAACCTCTTTCCCTCAACCTACCCACCAAGAACCCTTATTATTGTTATTATTTTTAATTTCCTGTAATAATTTTTCTTTTGGGCTATATTCTAGATGATCTAATATGTACACATACAGGTCTGTTGTTCAATCCCATCGAGTAGGGTTATACTGTCATCAGTGCTATTGGCTCATTGTTCCCTCCTTCTTGCCCCTCTCTTCCTGTAACCCCAGGGAACCATTACTCCTGTTACTCTTTGTGAAAGGTTATCCACCTTGGCTTTCATGTACTGAACAATCTTAAATATTCAAATGAATGTAAACAAATATAAAATGATTAATGAGGTAAAACAAATAGAAACAATAATAGTAAGAACTAGAGGATAATTTTGTAGTTCGTGAGTGCTTTACTGCACCCTGGCTTTTTCATCTCTGCCATGGGGCCCTTCTGAGTGGGACTGTCAAAGTATCTTCCACCTGGGTTTTCAGTCTCTACTACAACCACGCCTTTTCACATCTATTTTTTTTGCTTGATCTCAAACTTATGATATCTCTTCCTGTCGACACCTCATGATCACAGATGCATGCGTGCTTCTTCCATGTGGGCTTTATTGCTTCCCTGCTAGCTGGCCGCTTGTTTAACTATCAGCCTTTAAGACCTCAGACATTTCTCCCCACCTTTGGTGTTTAAAGCCTGGTCCCTTTGGCCCTTCATGATCACATTTGTTGGTGTGCTGCTTCCATGTGGGCTTTGTTGCTTCTGGGCTAGATGGCCGCTTGTTTACTTTCAAGCCTTTAAGTCCCCAGATGCTATAGGTCACTTATTT
>NW_022111373.1:45700292-45701405 GCF_000313985.2 Echinops telfairi | reverse complement strand
AAAAAAGACCTCAGACATTATATATTTTAATAAACGGGCACCTCATCTTTCTTTACCAAATTTGTTTATGTGCCCATTTTGTCTTCAGTGATATTGTCAGGCTGGTGAGTATCAAACAATGGCACATTATTAGAACAAATCATTCCTGAACTGAAGTATGATTAAGTAGTGGCCCAAAGTTCATCTGCTTCCTTGTTGCGTTTGTATACATAGATAAATGTACATATATTTATGTTTACATTTATTTTTTCTTTCCTCTTCTTTTTTATTTGCTCCTACCCCACTATTATGTTTACCCCTTCTTCACCTCTCAGTAATTCCTCTTAGATACAATTTGATTGATTACACTTGAGCAGAAAAGTTACACCCCCTCACCTTCAATTTTAGAACACTTTATTTTCCCCTGGACCCATCATTGCTGGCTCCCCGCTCCCCTCCCCACTCTCCCCTCCCTTGACCCCCAGGAACTATCAGACCAGTTGCTGTGTCCTTAAGATTGCCTGTCCTGCCTACCTTGTAAAGATAAACACCCAAAGCAAAATAAACAAACAAACAAACAGTCACAAGACTAACAGGGATCCTGACTTAGATCAGATGATTATCTCTCTGTTAAATAGAGAGAAGGACATGTTGTAAATGACCAGTCCAGCCCCCCTTTTTTCCAGGGCTGCATATCCTGGGTCCTGCTTACCTAGAACTCAAGCATCCTTTCAGTCTTCAGAATCCATGTCCAAGAGGTGAGCATCCTACACAGCCCCATTGCCATTCCAGCAGCCAATCATGGTGTGATCTAGTTTCCCCCACTCCCCTATACAAATAACCCGATACAATTTCAGTGTGGCCTCCTTGTGAATAACCCCCTACCAGTTCAGATAAGGTGCCAAATGCTGCCCCTAAGTCAGAAATCTGTAATTGGGATTCCTCAGGGACTTTGAGGTGTTGCTCACATCACCAGTCCATTGCATTCTCCTCTTGGTTTACCACCCTGGGGTGCAGGGTGGGGTGGAGGGGAGGGGAGGGGACTGGCCACTCTCCTAGCACTGTATCTTCAAGGCTGTCCTCTTCAGTGCTGTCATCTAGAGAGAGGATGTCACAGCTTGAGCTGAGGCTGGC
>NW_022111373.1:45695695-45696869 GCF_000313985.2 Echinops telfairi | reverse complement strand
TTGTGACTTTCAAGAAATGTCTGAATAGTGAAGAACACTGGGGAGAAGATATTTGGCTGTGGTCTGTTTCTTAATTCTTCTGGTATATGTCCAGTATTGGAATTGCTAGATCTTATACTAACTCTATTTCCATCTGTTTTAGGTATCGCCAATCACTTTCAACAGTTGCTAGACATACCTACAGGACTAACAGCAGTGAATGAGCGTCGTTCCTTCAACACACCCTACCCAGCTTATGTTGCTTTCTGGTTTGTTTTTTTTTTTAATGGAGCTATCTTTGGGAGTGTTTGGTGAATGAACATCAGAGGACAGCACTGGGGCTACAGCTTGGGGGGACGGGTGCATCAGATTAGAGCACACAGGAGAAACAAAAAGGGATGGAGAGGGAGGAGGGGAAATCCTGGCTCACCAAGTCCTGAAAATAATATTCCTTCTCAGAGCAGACAATGCACACAAAGGACCATAGCATGGGCCCCACCACAAGACACGATGGCCCTCACTAAACCATAGTGCTGTGGGGGACAATACATATTGGAGACACAGTGTGGGAATAGTGCACACTCTGATGCCATCATGCTCAGGGGAAACACTAAGGGCATGCAACAGGGCAGCAAGGGGAGCAAAGTGATGAAATCCCCGGGGAATACCAAAAATAGACTTTGGAGGCAGAGTGGGGCACACCATCAGATTTGACTGGAAAATACTCATAAAGGCCAACAAAGAGATCTTGAACTATTTATAGATTTTTCCATTTTTGTCCGTGGCTTTCTTTTTGTTATTTTGCTTTTGTCTTTTTTGTTGTTGTTGCTCTGTTGGGTTTGACTTCCTTTGTTGTTTTATTTTATTTTCCCTGGTTTTTGCACTTAGTACTGTATCCACATGTCTATCTAGATAAGATAGGCGGGGTTAATAATTTGGAGATGAAGTGAACAGGACCAATGGTTTCAGGGGGATACGGGAGAAGGGGAGGTGGGAGAAAGGAATGGGGGTGGGGAAACCAACCCAGGGACAAGAAAACAACAAGTGAACTAAAATCAATGCAAAGAAGGGCATAGAATGCCTAGTGGAGCTTAATCAAGGGTGATGTAGCAGCGAGGAAATACTAAACCCGAATAAAGGTCGAACATGATGGTGGGACAAGAAGAAAGTAAAAGGAAATAGAGGAAAGAACCAG
>NW_022111373.1:45693449-45694674 GCF_000313985.2 Echinops telfairi | reverse complement strand
TGGATGAATGTATGGATTGTGATAAGAGATGTAAGAGCCTCCAATAAAAGTAAGAAAAATAAAATAAAATAAAACTCTGCTGTACATAAAAAAGAGAGAGAGAGAAAAGAAAATAGCCATCTCTAAAAATATGTATTTAAAATACTAATCTGTAGAAAAGACCAATCTCAGAGAAGAGGAAGAAAGACACTCACTGGGACAGATTGACACAAATGGTATAAACTAGACTAAAACATACCAATGACCATGAAGATGGTCCAAGATTGGTCCATGTTTCGTTCTGTTGTATAACAGATGAACATGAGTTGGAGCTGGCTCTAAATAAAAACTCACTGCCACTGAATTGATTCAGACTCACTCTGACCCTAGAGGACAGGGCTGGACTTTCCTATAGGGTTTCCAATGCTGTAATCTCAGACACAGGCCTTCACCTCTTGTTCCAGAGAAAAATGGATTAGGAGTACCAACCTTCATTGATCACTTAACCACGTGCACCATGAGTGAGGACCGCTTGAACATCACTTGTTTAGCTCTTATAAAGTTTTTCTTTCTTTGATTATATTAAAATAACACAACATATTGCTAAATATAAAATAAAATCCATCATTAATTTAAGTGTTCTTTGGTCAAAATTTAAATCATGAATATTAAGAAGTCTTTAAGGAGATGCTTTCTAGAGGACACATCATTCTAACACCGAGAATCATCCTGGAAAATAATTTTAATAATTTAGATAACAGAATGTACATATATATATCTGTATACACGCACATATGTATATAAGGAAACTTTAAAAATTTTGTAGAAAAATTCTATTAACTTTTGAGTCCGTTTTTACACAGACTTTTTGAAGCCCCACTTAGAAGCGTGTCTGCATGTGTGTACTGCTTGCAATAACATAAGAGTTAAAACATACACACACACACACAAATATATCTGACAATTGTAGAACAAAGTATGGTTATAATGTCATGATTAGTGTGATTAAAGTTTCACTATAATCTGAGATTTTTTCTATA
The DNA here is from genome assembly GCF_000313985.2 of Echinops telfairi. NCBI lineage: Eukaryota > Metazoa > Chordata > Mammalia > Afrosoricida > Tenrecidae > Echinops > Echinops telfairi. The sequence goes on along the minus strand of NW_022111373.1, from coordinate 45,693,655 downwards.
TATTTTTGAAGAAAATAAACCTAAGAATATTGCAAATGTTTATTAACTGAAACACATTTCAAAGACAGCCTTACCACCCTCTGTTCTCTATGATTTTTATCACTTTTCCTTTTTTCAGTACAATGAAATCACTAAACACATGGTAGAAACAATAACTTAATCAAAGGCAAAAAAAATCTTTATTTCTAGAATTTACTAGCTTTTAC
>NW_022111373.1:45683098-45692013 GCF_000313985.2 Echinops telfairi | reverse complement strand
GGGTTATGATAGTTGGGGGTAAGGAAACCTCAAGGAACCAGAGGAATATTGTGTGTTTCATCGGTGCCATATTTCACCCTGACTTACTCATCCCTTCCTGTAACTGTTCTGTGAGGGAATGCATGTCCCATTCTTTACAGATGGGTTTTGGGTCTCTGCCCCAACTCCCCTTTTTCTCAACAATATGTTTTTTGGTTTGTTTGTTTTGGGTCTTCTGATGCCTGGTCCTTGATCCCGTCAACACCTCATTAGCAAACAGGTTGGTGTAATTCTTCCATGTGGGCTTGTTGCTTCTCTGCTAGAATAATATGACTAAAATCTGTAAATTTATTTTCAAAAATAGATTGATTATAGAGCAAAAGTGTATGTCCTACTTTATAAAGTTAAAATATTTCTTATAGTCATAAAATACTAAAGTTTTTTTACATTATAAAACATAATTTTATGGCATAATTACATGAATCCAACTATTATAAAAAGTCATATGATGGGTGGGCCTTCAAAAATTTTGTGTAAAAACTCTATTACTTTTTAATTCCATTTTCAACAAATTTACAAAAGCTACTTCTATTTGAAAAAGGTAGAATATTATACATATACACATAATTCCTTCACATATATATATTTTCTAAATACTACAATTCACAAGTAGGACAAATGTTCAAATTACCATCATCTATCTCTATCCATGGAGACCATTAACTATGCTATTACAGTTCAGTTTTTCTGCTACAAAACTAACATTAGCCAACCACGGGGACATTAGATTACTCAACATCATTTTCAAAGAATATTGTGGCAAACCTTTTGTTCAGAGAAATGAGTAGGATGAGGACATCATTGAAGGACAGTGAACACTACCTGGAGGATGTTAATGTAGTGGCCATAGTTTGTCAATATTAAATTTTTGACAGTTGAATTTTGACAACTTTCTAAGAGTTGAGAGATTATGCATTAAATAGATGTGCAAGTGGATAATTGACATTGCTTTAGAAGAAGAAAAAAACACTAAGTTTCCAGAATGAATGATTTGGTTGATTTTCAGTAACAGATTTGTTGGAAAATAAATAGTACACACAGCATCTGAGTAGTCCAAAAACTTGTATATTAATGAAACATGACAGATGCATGCACACATTATGATCAGGTGGGACTGTGCTCCCATTTTACTGAATAGATTTCAGTAACAACACATAATCTAATCAAGAAAATGTAGACATTTCAGTGTTTTGGAATGTCTATAACAGAAAGTACAGTGTGTTTCATGTTTATATTATACTGATTTATATCTGAATATTTAATATTTAAGTATTATTATTGACTTTTTGTGTTATGTTATAGTGTATGATTTTTTATTAGTCATTTTCTGTATATAGAAATGTAATTAGGGGTTTCGGGGAGGAGACGAGCCAGTCAGGGTGCGATGTAGCAACGATGAAGAATATAACTTTCTTTAGTTCGTAAATGCTTCCTCCCCCCACCCCCACCCCACTATCATGACCCAAATTCTATCTTGTAAGTCTGGCTAGATCAGAGGATGTACGCTGGTACAAATAGGAACTGGAAACACAGGGAATCCAGGGCAGATGATCCCTTCAGGACCAGTGCTGTGAGTGGCGATACTGGGAGCATAGAGGGAGAGTGGGTTGCAAAGGGGGAACCGATTACAAGGATCTATGTGTGACCTCCTCCCTGGGGAATGGACAACAGGAAAGTGGTTGAAGGGAGACATCAGACAGGGCAAGATATGACAAAATAATAATTTATAAATTATCAAGGTTTTATGAGGGCGGGAGGAGCAGGGAGGAAGGGGAAAAATGAGGGGCTGATGCCAGGGGCTTAAGTGGAGAGCCAATGTTTTGAGAATGATGAGGGCAATGAACGTACAAATGTGTTTTACACAATTGATCTATGTATGGATTGTGATAAGAGTTGTATGAGCTCCTCATAAAACTATTAAGAAAAAGAAATGTAATTATAAATGAACATTAAATTCATGCACAAATTCTGGTAGCTTCTTTGTAGATACTTTTATTTGTTTTTGTTTTATGCAGACAACCATACCATTGTGAATAAACAGTTTCAAGTCTTTGTTTTCAGTGTACATGCTTGTACTTATTGCACTAACTTGTTCAGAATGCCCTCTTCAAGGTGAAGTGGGAGCAGTGAAGGAGCAGACTTGTTTTATCCAAGAGCCGGTGGTAGGGGGTGTGTGTGTTTAATCATTCACTGTTAAGTATGCTATCCGCTCTATTCTTTTTGCTGTATGGTTTCTAAGATGCACTTCATGGGAGTAGAAAGCGTCTTCTTCCTCCTGCTGGTTTCGAATCACTTACCTTATGGTTAGCAGCCCAGCATGTAACCCACTACACCGCCAGGGCGCTTATTTAGCTTGTTGTGAATTTCATGTAAGTTTTTAAATATGTGTGTCTAAAGTTTTTCACATTATTAGGTGCTGTCCTGTCAGTTTTGATTCATACCAAACCAACATATGCAAAACACGGCCAGGTCCTCGGCCAGGCTCACAATTTCTGTAATTTTGAGTTCCTGGTGGCAGTCCCTGTATCAATCCATCTCCTTGAAGATCCTCTTCTTTTTTAATGGTCTTTGTCAAGGACAACACTGCCACACCATCGTCACTTCTAAGGAGCATTGTGGTTGTAATACCCCCAAGGCAGATTCTTTTCTTTTTCTGGCAGTATTTTGAATGTCCCTTGCCAATATGATAACCCAAATGCATCAGTCCTTCTCCAGTCTTCCTTTTCCATTGGCCATCTTTCACACTCACAGGAGGTGGTTACAAATACCAAAGCTTGGACAAAGGCACGCTTTATTACTCAAAGTGACATCTTTGCTCTGAAACACTCTGAAGAGGGCTGCGGCAGCAGATTTGATCCGTGCACGTGTTCTTTGATTTCTTGACTATTCTTTCCATGAGCATTGATTGTGGATCACAGTGAAATTCTAGCAATTCTCTCTCTACTCTGTTTATTATAATGGTGTTTACTGGATCAGTTATGAGGGGTTTTTTTTTGTTGCTTTATTTACATTAAGATGCAATCCACAGTAAAGGCTGTAGTCTTTGAACTTTTTCAACAAGTGCATCAAGTTTTATTGACTTTCATCAGGAAGGATTGCATTATTTGCATAACAGTTTTTTAAAGACATCTTCATCCAATCCTGACATGTTCTGTTCGTCTTGTTGTCCAGCTCTTCAAATGATTTGCTCAGCACACAGATTTAATAAGTATAGTGCAAAGACATGACTGGCACACACTTTTCCTGATTTTAAGTCTCTTACCATCCCCTTCTTTTCTTGGTCTGTGGGCAAATTCCTCGTTAGCATCATTAAATGTTCTGGAATACCCTTTATTTGCAATAGTATCCATACTTGGATATAATCCACACAGTTGAGTGTCTTTGCATAGTCAGTAAAATGAAGTAAATATTTATTTTGGTAATCTCTGCTTTCAGCCAATGTACATCTAAAATCAGCAACAATATCCCTTATTCCACACTTTTGTCAATGATTGTTGATTCGTTAATGTTGATTTGCTGCAGCTCTTCTTTTGCATGTTCAAGGACTCTCATGATTTTAATGACTTTGTTAAACATATTAGTAATTGGTGCCACATTTATCTTATGCTCAGTGGGGATAGATATTGTATATTTTAATATTTTCCCCCCAGAGTCCATTTTTTCTCTGGTTTTCAGTTTTGTTAAATTAAAAATAAAATTATCTCTCATATTGCATATGTCAAGTATCTACTTATTACACATCTTTGATTATCTTCATAATTCTATTATGTGTAAGTTTAGTTAATTTTTTGAAACCTTATTCTTTATTGATATAAGAACTAAGCACTTTCTTTCAAAGTATTGCTTTAGATATATTTACAAAATTTGACATATTGATTTTCATTTTAATACATGGCACAATATTTTCTAACTTCATTTGAAATATCAATGTGGATTTGGAGATTATTTAAAGATATCTTGCTTAATTACTAAGCATTTGGAAATTATTCAGAATGTTTTCCGGAAAATATTTACAGTTCAATTTTCATTACAATTCAAGACTACCCTCTATGATTTACTTTTTGTAAAATATGTTCAGGGCATTTTATGGCTTAGGATATGATCGATGTTCTACATGCACTTAAAAAATGTGTATTTCACTTTGTAAATGAATTGTACTACAAATGTCATTAGGGTCAAATTGGTTGATGCCTTCTTCAGATCTCCTCTATCCTTGACCGTTATCTGTATGCTAGTTGTATCAATACTGAGAAAGAAGTGTTGACATATCCAACTCTAATTGTGACCGTTAATTTTTCCCTTCAAAACGTTCCTTTGATTACATTGAAGCACTATTATGAGTTGAAAACACATATAAAACTGTTATAATTAATTAGTGAATTATTCTTTTCTTATATGTAATGCCCTTATTTAATCCTTTTGGTGTTTTTGTTCTAAAATGTGCATTTTCAGAATTTTAACTTCTATATTCTAACATTAATCAAACATGGAATCAAGAGCATTGAAAAGCAAAATTTAGAAGCAAATATTATAAAGTAGAAAATATGGTTGTGTAGTTACAGAATTTCATATCAATTTGATGACATGTGAACATTTAGGGGTAGAGTCTGGTCTGCCAATTAGGTCACAGACTGTGGTGACTCCTTGTGGATGTGCCCTCTCATAAGGAGAGGTCTGGGTAGCTCCCTCCCTCTTTGCTTTCACCTTCCTGTTGGTGAGCCACTCTGGGACCCGAGAGAGACCTGTGATGCTTCCACCACCATTGGACCTACATCCTGCACCAACTGGGCTGTCATCTTCCCATATTCTGCATCATTGCATGTGGCTGCATGAGTCTGAAGGGGGACTTATGGATTAGTATTGACTTATGGACTTGAGTTTGACTGGGCTGGGATGTTTTCTGATTTACAATGACTCCTTGATATAAAGCTCTCCTTTACACCTATATGCGTTTCACTGGATTTGTTTCTGTAGTTACTCCAGCCTAACACAATGGTCTTGATGCAAGAAAAGTTCTTGGGATTGCCTGACAGAATTTTGCAAGACTGGTTTATTAACATCAAATACTTTTTTTCAACAATATAAATGATGACTATACACTTAGACCTCACCCAATGCAATGTATAGAAATCACATTGACTAGATCCCTGGTAAAAGACATTGCAGAGCTCACTATCATCAGTCAAAACAAGTTCAGAGACCATTGTTCATCTGTGGGGCTAAGCTGAAGGTGAAGAAAATTGAAACAAACCCAGGGATTTTGAGACCATCTCAAGAATCAATTGATCACTTTGAACACTATAATAACTGAAGGTCGCACAAGTTGTGGGACGGCATTAAAGACGTGATAACTGAAGTCACCAGACAATATTAAGAAGACCTGATAAAGAAAAGACCAAAAGAAATTGTAAAGCTTACTCGTTTCCCCCTAATATTCATTTTATTTTTACATGGCTTTTCTTTTTATTTTTCCAATCATTTTATTGAAATACACTTCACATATCATACACTTCCATAGTTCAGTCATATTTAAGTGGAATTGCATATACATCACCATGATCAGTTCTAGTGCATCCTTCTCCTCCTATATTTATTATTTGCTTCCCAGTTCCCTTAAACCTGCTTCCCATTCCTGATAAGCTACCAATTATTGTCTCTATACATTCATCCCCTCTGTGTGAAACTTATTTTTGAATGTAGAATGGTTTTGTTGTTTGGGGTGTCTTCAAACTTGTTCTGACTCATAGTTACACTTTTTGAACAGAATGAAATACTGCTTTTTGTCTGGACAATTCTCTCACTTATTATTTTGAGCCTATTGTTGTAGCCACTGTGTCAATTCTGTCATTCCTCTAACTGAGGTACTTCCTTTTTCACTGACTTGACTTTACCAACTTGATTTTTTCCCCGAGGGTCTTGTCTCTCCTGAGTCCATGTTCAAAAGATACCAGAGGATGTCCTGCATTCTAACTTTTAAGGGGCATTTTGATTATCCTTCTTTCAAGATAGATTTGTTTGTGCTCCTGGTATTCAATAGTACTTCCAATGGTCTTCAGCAACAACGCTATTTAAAGGTATCAAATCTTCTTTATGACATAAAAGAGTTGAACACAAGATTTTAAAAGACAGCTCAAAAAGTCAAAATATTATAATAATAGGTACAAAGATCTGGAGTTGGAAAACCAAAAAGAAATGACTATTTTCTTATGCTGAAACAATTGAATAACACCACAAATTTGAGTTGAACTATTGATTCTATGGGCAAAATTATTGAATGACACAGGGATTATCAAAAGAATATGAAAGGAATACATAGATTCACTATATCAAAAATAATTAGTTGATATTCAACCCTTTCTGGAGGTAGTATATAATCAAGAACTGAGAATTAAAGCTATTAATTTTGGTGACAGTAGCACCATGTAATACAACTAGAGTTGTTCTCTTATTTTTCTTTTAAAAACAGTTTTCTAGGCATACAGTTCACACAATTCAATGATTTCACACCAAAAAAGACTGTTCAGTCATCATCACAATCAATCTTAGAATCAGGATGAAAAAGCAGAGACAGTAGTGGGCACAGACTGGAGAGGCAGAGGTCCAGAGTCAGCTGAATGAATCCACTGTTGGTAGTCGGCTGACTCCTGGGTTTGGCAGACAGCACAATAGGAGACAGACACATCAGACACAAAATTCAGTTTGGCAGAAGGTTAAGGACAGAGAAGAATTGACTCTGCTTGGTCACTTTCTCTTACACAAAAATGCTATGACATCAGGAAGATTTCATCAGGCAGAGTTCCACCCCTACCCTTAATTAGGAGTGTTTAATTGATAATCCCTAACCAGCATACATGGCTTGGGTCAGGCATTCCTCAGTCCTCAAAGTAGCATCCTTGCTCTTCAACACTGTAAAGAGGTCTTGTGCAGCAGATTTACCTAATGAACATGTCTTTTGATATTTTCATTGCTGCTTCCAGGAGTACTGATTGCGGATCCAAGCAAGAGAAGGTCCTCAACAACTTCCATCTTTTCTCCATTTAACAGGATGTTCTTTCCTGGTCTGTGTTTGAGGATTTTGGTTTTCTTTAAATTGGGTAATCTATGCTGAAAGTTGCAATCTTTGTCCTTTCAGCAAGCAAAGTCATGTCATTTGCATATTGCATCTATAAAGAATTCTTCTTTGAATAAGGGAGCATCTCTAATGATTGGCTCAGCATATAGATTGAATAAGAATTGTGAAAGGATAAAAATCTGAAGTACATCATTTCTGATTTTGAACCAGGGAATATTCCCTTGTTCTCTTTGCATAACTGCTTCTTGGACCATGTATAGATTCTGCATGAGACAATGAAGTATTCTGAAATTCTCATTCGTCTCAAGGCAATCTATAGTTTTTTTATAGTCAACACAGCACAAGTAACTCTCTACTGTTAGCCAAGACTCAGCTGGACACAGCCCTGATAAGTTGAGGAGAGGTTTCATTTGGGGTGTGGCTTATTCTTATTATACATTGGCACTATGGGAATATAGCCCCATTCTATTGGCTCTAGATCCTGCATCTGGTTCATCAATCTCCTATCATAATGCTTGCTTATCCCAAGAGTCATGAGTGGGCTGCCAACCTTGGATTCATTCAGTTCTGTATTCACCAGTCTGGGGCATCCCTGCTTTGTCTTCCTGCTTTCTAGTTCATCAGCTACATGTGTCATGAGAGGCCTTCAGTTTACATTCTGATGCATAGACTTATATCTAATAATTTACCCACTTCAGCAACTGTGTGAATCATTGATTGATATAAATATGTTCCTAAATCCATACATCTATAAGTGTCACTAGATTTGTTTCTCCAGAGAGCCCAGCCTAACAAAATGTCCATTGCTAGGAACTAATCTTTTCAGATGATATATCCACAGTGCATGAGACAAAATTTCAACATACTCCCTTCTAAACAACATTCTGGTTGTACTTTGTCAAATACTATAATTTGATAGCTTCATCAAATGGGTTCTTATTGTCTCTCAGATTAGGAATCAATTTGGTTCCAACCCATAGAAATCCTGTGTAAAGCAGAACAAAGCACTGCCCGGTTCTGTGTTATTCTCACTATTGTTCCTATGTATGAGCCCATTCTTATAGCCAATGTGTCAATTAATTACCTTGAAGGTTTTCCTATTACTCATTGTCCCTCTACCAAGAACTTCTTGGTACTTTTCCAGGGACAGGTCTCTCCTTTAGAAATTGAGAAGTTCAAATTCATAGTTCTAGCTCTAGATGAACTCTTTCTTTCTATTAACCATGGAGAAGATACTCTTCAGTTTCTGTTCGTTGAATCCATGTAGGCCACCATGTATCTTGCATCTCTTTTACCCCATCTCTTTTCTTCCTTCCTTTGTTTAATTTCTTTTATATTGCAAACAAGAGTGACTGGAAACAAACTCTACACTAATTCTGGATCACTAACATAACAAAGGAGGTTCATTCCCAAATGGGATTAGAACCAGAGGCATGAAGTTTAAGCTTTATAGCACATGTTGTGGTTTTTCTTTCAACAAAATTTAATCTATAATACAGCACCCTTTGTTCCCCTAATTCCATGTCCTTCCTCATGCAGACCACATTTTTTCCCCATAATATTATTCAAAATGCCTCAAACCAGTGGTTCTCAACCTGTGGAATGCAACCTCTTTGGTGGTTGAGCAACCCTTTCACAGTGGCCACCTAACACCATCAGGAAACATGTTTCTGATGGTCTTAGAAACAAGGATACCATTCCTCTATCTGTCTCCAGGCGGATGCACCCACATGAAGATACACCCACATACGTGTACCTAGCGTGATGACATCATCATGCCAACCTCATCACATACACCCCGTAC
>NW_022111373.1:45674004-45682567 GCF_000313985.2 Echinops telfairi | reverse complement strand
TTACAGTATGGTTTTACCTCAATAATTACAGCAGGCATTGAGAAACCGCAATGTGTTATTTGTTGTGAAGTTCTATCAGCTGAATCTGTAAAGCCAAACAAACTAAAACACCATTTTGATAGCAAGCATCCAAGCTTTGCCAGCAAGGATAGCAACTAGGTTAGAAGCAAACCCGATGGAATCAATACAGCCAGACTTCACACTGGTGGCAAGTACCACAAGCGAAACATGGTAGCCATTGAAGCTTCATATTTCGTGGCACTCAGAATCACGAGAGCTATGAAAACTCACACCATTTCTAAATATTTACTCTTGCCAGTGCCCAAAGACATTGTTCAAATTATGATAGATGAATTTGTTATGAAATTAAGTGCAATTTCCTAATCTAGTGACACTCTCAGCAGAAGAATAGATGACATGTCTGCTGATATTCGTGATCTGGTAATCCAGGAAATTAAATATACTCCACTTCCAATATTTAGCATTCAGCTTGATGAATCTACAGACATTGCAAACTGTTCACCGTTACTGGTTTATGTGAGGTATATTAATGATGGCAACCCTAAAGGTGAGTTTCTTTTTTGCAAACCTCTTGAAACGACAACTACTGCATGTGATGTATTTGACATAATTGGTTCATTTCTGAAAGAGCATAAGATTTCTTGAAAAAGATTTGTGGTGTTTGCACAGACATAGCATCCAGCTGTGCTAGGATGCCAATCTGGATTTCAACATTTGGTACTGAATGAGTCATGGAGAGTGATTGGAACTCACTGCATGATTGAGCGGCAAATATTAGCAATGAATACACTGTCACAAGAATTGCAAGAAGTAATGAAAAGCATCTTAAGTTCTGTCAATTTGTAAAGGCGAGCACTTGAAACTGTCAACTGTTTTCACAACTGTGCAATGAACTGGATGCGCCAAACATTGCTATTTCACATGGAAGTGAGATGGTTGTCGAGAGGAAAAGTTTTAAAACGTGTTTTTGAGCTTCATGATGAACTCAAAACGTTTTTTAATCAGAAAGCAAGACCGAAGTTTGAAGCACTTTTCAGTGATAAAAGAGAACTGCAGAAAATAGCTTACTGGGTTGATGTCTTTGCCATCTTTAATGAGTTAAATTTATCATTGCAAGAACCAAATGCAACATGTCTCGATATTTCTGAAAAGATCTGATCATTTCAAATGAAACTTCAGCTTTGGCCAAAACAAAAATTGGATGAAAATAAAATTTGCATGTTGCCTACCTTATCTGCTTTCTTTGAGGAACATGACATTGAACCAGACAAAAGGATTACGATGATTATTTCTTTGAAAGAACACTTGCACATTCTTGCAGACAAAGTTTCGTCGTACTTTCCAAATCTCCCTGACACTCTGTTTGCACTTGCCAGAAGCCCATCCACAGTCAAAGCTGAAGTTGTTCCTGAAACAGCACAAGAGGAGTTCATTGAACTTATTAACAGTGATGCAGCAAAAACTGATTTCACGGCAATGCCAGTTACAAAACTCTGGATCAAGTGTTTGCAGTCATATACTGTTCTGTCTGAGACTGTGTTGCACCTTCTTCTTCCATTTTCAACAACACATCTTAGTGAAGCAGGTTTTCCAGCTTGTTCGTTATCAAGTCTAAATACAGAAGTAGATGTGTTGTGGAAGAAAATCTTCGTTGTGCTCTTGCAAAAACTGCCCTGAGAATTTCTGATCTGGTGGGAAAAAAGCTATCTCAACCTTCACACTGACATTGGCTTTTTACGCAAACTGTCGCAAAATGTAGCAATGTAGTTTACTGTTGTTATATTAAGACTGTTACCCATGTTGCACCATGCTTCAGGAAAAAATTCATTTGTATGTAATAATAAATAGATATTTCACAATACATAATTATATATTGGTTTTGTGATAAATCACTATGCTTTAATTATGTTCAATTTTTTACTATGAAAATATATCCTGCATATCAGATATTTACATGAAAATTCATAAGAGTAGCAAAATTACAGTTATGAAATAGCAATTAAATTAATTTTATGGTTGGGGGTCACCACAGAATGAGGAACTGTATTAAAGGGACACGATATGAGGAATGTTGTGAAGCACTGCCTTAAACCAACTCAAGCCCAAGTTCATATTTTTTTAATTATATAAATCAAAGATGTGTGAGATTTTAGGCGTATTCTATCCTGGGAAAATCCCATTTTCTCTTCAGACCTGTGAAATCTAGACTACTGGACATCTACTTCCAAAGTTCAGTGATAGAACAGACATAAACTAGATATTTCCTTTACAAATGGTAGAGAATTAAGTAAAAGAAAAGATAAGAAGGCAACAAGTGAATCTAAAGGCAGCACAACGATTTTTATTACATCTCAAAGCTTGAAAATGATCCTCTTTGCTTTGAGACTATCCATGATGTTCTTCTCCAGATACTGGAATCTCCGGATTACATGAGGTAATTTCATGCCATCCTTGCTTCTAAGGAGCATTCTGGCTATACTTCTTTCAAGACACATTTTTTTTTGGTTGTTGTTTTGGCAATCCTTAGTACTTTCACTATTCTTTGCCAACACCATAGTTCAAATGCATTGATTCTTCTTTGGTCTTCCTCATTCAATGGTCTATTTTTGAGGAATCTACTTGATTTCTGCATGTTTTCTAGTGTCAAACAAATTTGTACATTTGTTGCCATCATCATTTTCAAAACATTTTCTTTCTACTTGAGCCCTTGGTATCAGCTGCCCACTTTTTCCCCTCCCTCCCAAACCCTTGATAATTTATAAATTATTGTTGTAATTTCATGTCTTACACTGACCAATGTCTCTCTTCACCCACTTTTCTGTTGTCTGTCCTCCTGGGAAGGGATTATATGTAGATCATTGTGATCAGTTTCCCTTTTCTCCCCCCACCTCCCTATCCCCCTCCTCATATCACTACTCTCATTATTGGTGCTGAGGGGTTTATCTGTCCTGGATTCCTTGTGTTTCCAGCTCTTATCTGTACCCATGTACATGCTCTCGTCTAGCCAGATTTGTAAGGTAGAATTGGGGTCATAATAGTGGGGGAGGATGGCATTAAAGAACTATAGGAAAGTTGTATGTTTCATGGGTGCTATACTGTATCCTGACCGGCTCATATCTTCCTTGTGAACCTTCTGTAAGGGGATGTCCAATTGTCTACAGATGATCTTTGGGTCTCCACTGTGCACTCCCTCTCACTCACACTGATACATTTTTTTGTTCTGGGTCTTTGATGCCTGATACCTGATCCCATCAACACCTCGTGATCACACAGGCTGATGTGCTTCTTCCATGTGGGCTTTGTTACTTCTCAGATAGATGGCCACTTGTTTATCTTCAAGTTTTAAGACCTCATGTGCTGTATTTTTTGATAGCTGGGCACCATCAGCTTTCTTCAACACATTTCCTTATGCATCCATTTTCTCTTCAGCGATGCTGTCAGGAAGGTGGCCATCATGGAATGCCAGGTTATTAGAACAAACTGTTCTTGCATTGAGGGAGTACCTGAGTAGAGGCCCAATGTCCATCTGCTACCTTAATACATACTATATAAATATATATACATAGCTTTATTTCCCTATCATTGTATATAAATATATTTACATATGTGAATGCCAGTATTTAGACCTCTATAGATTATTTCCAAGAATATCCTTTTACTTTCCTCTTGTGCCACTATCATGTTTGGCCTTCATTTGAGTTTCATCAATCCCTCTTGGCTACATTGCCCTTGATCAAGTCTCACCAGGCATCCTACACCCTCCTCGCCATTGATTTTAGATCCCTTGTCCCTAAGTTTGCTAACACCCATGTCCTTCCCCACCCCCTGCACCTCCCCTTCTCCCATGTCCCCACCCAATCTAGGAAACATCAGTCCCATTGTTTTCTTGCCAAGATTGTTTATCTTGCATATATTATCTAGATATACATGCAGAGACAATAATAAGCACAAAAACAAGACAGAGCAAAATAGAACAAAAAACAAAACAACAAAAAAAAACACAACAACAAAAACCAATGACAAAGAAAGAAAGAAACAAACAAACAACAAAGAAAAGCACACAAATAGTTCAAATTCTGTTTGTTGATCTTTAGGAGTATTTTCTGGTCGAGTCTGTTGGGGTGTCATACCCTGGCCCCAAAGTCTATTTTTGGTATTCCCCGGGGACTTCATTGCTTTGTTCCCCTTGCTGCTCTGTTGCACACCCTTAGCGTGGGGTCAGATCAGGAACAATTCTCACACTGTGCCTCCAGTGTTGTTCTTTGAAGTGCTATGTGTCTGTGAGGATGCTAGGTCTTATGGTGGGGCTGGCCCTATGGTCCTCTCTGAACATTGGCTGATCTGAGCAGGAATATGATCTTTGCGGATTGGTGGGCCAGGAAGTGTTCCACTCTGTTTCCTTCCCTTTTCATTTTCTCCTGTGTGCTCTGATGAGACACATCCGACAGCACTGAGCTATGGCTTAGGTGCTGTCCTCTGAAGTGAATTCTTCTGGGGGGGTGGGTTGGGGGCTGTCCATGTAGTTGTGATTGGGGCCAGCCCTCAGACTTCTCTATTTGTTCCCTGCTTCTTGCTGGTATGTTGCATTCACGTCTTGGTGCACCGGGTTGAAGTCTGGTCTCTCTCTCCCTGTCCTGTGGAGATAAAAACAACACCCTCCCCTTGGGTGGGTTAGTACCCTGTTCACCTGCTACACATGTCCATTTCTTTCTTTCTTTCTTCCTTCCTTCCTTCCTTCCTTCCTTCCTTCCTTCCTTCCTTCCTTCCTTCCTTCTTTTCTTTTTTTCCCCCTCCTTTTTAGTGGGCTGCCATTTGTAGCCCTGGATTGGGTCTGGCCCCTTCCCTACCACCTGAACCTCACCCCAAGAATATATGTATGCAGTAGCTTTTTCCCTATCCCCTTTTGCATTTTTAAGCTTACCTCAGTGGACTCATGTTGTACTTATCTTTTTGGGCTTGGCTTACTTTGCTTAAAATAATTTCCTCGAGTTTTCCTATGTGGCAATGTGCTTCATGAGTTCATCATTGCTTTTTAGGAATACATACTACTGCATTGTATGTATGTACCACAGTTTTTAAATCCATTGCCCGTTGATGGAAATTTGGGCTGTTTCCAACTCCTTGCAATTGTGAACTGTGCCACAATAAACATTAGAGCACATATTTCTGGCTGTGGTTTGTTTCTTGCCTCTTCTGGGTATATGTTCAACTGCCTTTTCCATTTGCTGAAGTCGGTATGGTTATCTTCTGGGTCAGTGGTGCGATTCTCTGCCTTCTCTAGCCTGCTGCTGAAGTCTGTGAATTTGCTTCTGGCATTTGTTATCTCATTGCTTGGGTTTTGTATTTCTCTTTGGTGCGTGGCCTTCATCTCCTCTGTCATTTCATCCTTTTTCTGCATTGTTTCCCTCATATCCTGTATGATTCCAAGCAGCATTCTTACAATTTCTTTCTGTGGCAGGTCAATGTTTGCTTCTTCCATGCACATCGTTAGGTTCAGGACTTTTTTTTGACATTGCCCTCTGTTTCTCCTATTTTTCATTAGGGTGTTATTTTACAGGAACCAGCACCACTTCACAGAAAGTCAAAGAGCACTGGGCTCTCTTTGGGGGGGACTTGTAGGAATGTTTCTTTTAACTGTCTGCAACTAATTGCATTGTGGGATCAGGCTACTGCTTTATTCTCTGGTGGTTTCACTCTTTGCCTAGACAACCAGTCTTCTCTTATTTGGAGGGACAGTTGTGTTGTCCTTTCAGGGGACATTGGTTGGGTGCTTTTGGATCCATGAGGATGGTGCTACACTGGATGATCTCACAGGAAGCCATGGTGGCGTGGCCCATGGTGGCTTAGGGCACTGCAGAGGGCATGTGGAGGTGCCTGCTGCAACGGGAGTGCTGCAGAAAGCAGGTGGGTGTGCCCACTTTGGTGGAATTTCCTTATTCAGCTAGATCATCGCACAGGTTGGGAAGAGTTTCCCAGCAAGGTCGTTCCACTGGAGAGGGTTTCAGACTTGCCTTAGGCCATGTGAAGCACTGAGGCAAGTGGGAAGAAGTTCCCTTAGCCACATGGGACCACAGAGGATGGACAGGGGCTCCCCCCAGCCATGTGGAGCCCTGGAAGGTGGGCAGAGGTTCCCCCAGTCAAGTGAAGCATCCTAAAGGGCAGGTGGGATTTCCCACTAGCCACTTAGAGGCCCTTGGAGGGTATGCATGAGTTCCCCTGATTGGAACTGATTTCACCAGTTGCAGAGGGTGTAGCTCATCCAACTGGGTAGAGATTGGGTGTAATTTCCATAAGTGAATGCGAGTGGCCTGGAGGTTGGCAATGTCATATTAGAGGAAAGAGAAGAGGGGAAAAAATATCCCGAGATCGCTAATACTACTGATGGAAAGAGAGAAGAGAGAGAAACAAGTCAAGATAGGGCTGAGCCCTTATCACCTGACCGTGGGGCTGCAGGGGGTTAAAACCTGCCTAGATGAAGCAAGCAGTGGCTGTGTTAAAGTAAAGGTCCTTGACTGGCCAAAGGAACCCTGTGGTGGGGCTAAGATTAAGCCTTACTCACCCTCCACAGTGGTTAGCCAAAATCCCACAGCTACCCAAAACCTAGTGGATCTGTGTCTAAATATCTTTATGATGCTACTCCTATGACTCGGCAGTGTGGAATTTCCCTCTCAGTTGCTTTCCTGTGCTGATTTCTGCAGAGTCCCTTTGGTATGTGTTACTCGGTTTGGTTGCCATCTTTACAGAAGTGATTTCTGCTTGTTAATCTTGGTTCTTCCATCTTCCATGATTGCTTCCAATAATCTTTTCATAGAATCTTTCTGGATTTCTACACATGCAACCATATCATCTGCAAGTACTGAGAGTTTTACTTCTTCTTGATCCAGAGGAATTCCTTTATTTCTTTTTGCTGTATGATGATCTGGTTAAGACTTCCACTAAATGTTGAATAGATAAGATAGGAATGGCAAGCAAGCTCAAGGAGAAGGCAACAGCACCAACAGTACTGGATGGACTTGGGGGGAGAGAGAGGAGTGGAAAGAGGAAGGTGAGCAAGCAAAGCCATATAAAGGAGAACAACTAGGGAATTAAAATCAACAGCAAGGAGCATGTAGAGATCCTGGGGGGTTGGGAGGAAAACAATCTAGCTGAGAGGAGTTACTAAGAGGTGGAAGTAGGGCGAGCTTGATAGTTGGGCAGGAGGAAGGTAAAAGGAAACAGAAATGTTCTGGGCTCTTGGCCACTCAACATGTGTATGGATGGGAGTGGTAGTTAGATAGGGCTGGATCAAGGGAGGAGTGGAGGCTAGTAACATCATCCCTGAGTATGTAACTCAACAGCTATGTAGGGGTTCACACTGCTAAACCAAAGGATGGTGGGGGTCGTGGTAATATGTTGACCCTGGATGGAAGTGCCTAGGTGCTCTTTGTTGGCTGCAGCTAGAATATCTGAGGAGGATGGGTGGAGGTATTAGACAGTATGTTCATAATATGAATAATATGTACAACACTCTTGGAGGTGGGACTACATAAATCAGGTGTATGGATAACACGTGGATTGTTCATCTTTTCCATTTTTCCAGGAATAGATAGGGGGGGTACCATTACCATTTAGAAAGAATATCCAGATCAGAACACACCTTTTGAGCTGGAGATCCCTGTGTTGAATCTCCTTAATTTGTGTAGCAGTGCTGCTTCGTAATGAAGGAAGTAAGCATTAAGAAAGAATAATAGATTAGAAGCATCAGCTGAACCATGAGACTGAAATATGTGATGGGCTTCTGGAACCACAGAGTGAGAAAGTTGGGCACACATGAAGAGGTGTTTGGGGTGAGGTGACACTGCAATTAAGTGGCAGAACTAATAGAGCTTTATAACATTTACCATGGGGCCAAGACAGGCCAAACCTGAATGAGGCATACCAATACACAGTTGAGAAGAAGCTGTCCAGAATAGAAGAACTCCAACTTGAGACATTTCTGAATTTGAATTATGACTTATTCCTTCCCATAAATCCCATAACCATGACTAAATTCTGACTTTTGAAACTCATTATAGAATGTAGCAAAGAAATAGTGCAATTGGAGGGATTATTGGCATCAAAATTTGTAAAAAATGTTGGAGGATAATAGTCTGCCTGGCTTTCATAAGCCTAAGCCTTCAGTGGCTGACATAGATAACTTGAATTCTCCTTCCTCTCCCTAATGAAATTAAAGGATCTTAGATATTGTCTCCCATACTATTTTTACAGCAGCCTTCTCATCACCTTTAAAACCAAAACCAATCTCAGTGACATCAAGTTAATTTCAACTCATAGCAATCCTACAGTGAAGAACTGCCCTTGTAGGTTTCCAAGACCCAATTCTTTTGAGAAGTAAAAGTTTCATCTTTCGCTTGAGTAGCTACTGGTTTGGAACAACTGCCTTTACAATAAGCCGTAAAGAATATGTATGTTTTTCTTTCAGCACATTTTCATACCCAATTCACTTATAGGAATGCCACTTTGCTTCTTTTCACCAATGAGATTGTTTCTGGGGCTCAAAAAA
>NW_022111373.1:45671178-45673904 GCF_000313985.2 Echinops telfairi | reverse complement strand
TTTTTTTTCACTAATCTAGACAGATACTCCCAGGAGACAGGGGTCCCATCATTACTCAACTTTTATAACAGCTTTTTTATTGGTTAAATCAGAATATCTTTAGAGATTTGTTACAGTAAGTAAAATTCTATGAATAAATTGGTGAAACATTTTGGTAGAATTATTAAGTCAGACCTTTTATAAGGATAGACGGACTCTTGTACTTTAAACTGATTGTCAATATATTCTTTGTATTGGAGCGTGATCATCTAAACTTAGATTCAGGGAAATTTCAAAGGTCTAATTTCTTAACCAAAGATATGTTTAAATCTTACATAGTCTCCAAAGGAAATGTATTATTTATCAGCTCAGTAGTTCAGATTAATGATGTTCTGTAAAGTTATTTTTAATATCTTCAAAAGCTTATTCTTTCTATGATATTAATGTGTTTCCTCCCCTCATCTTGGAACTGTCATTTCCACAAAATATCTCAGTGATGTACTACTTTTATATATACATATATCAATACCATGTATCTGCTATTAAAATATACTTTTAAAAAATCAGATTTTTATATTTTATGTCCTACTTTACATAATGAAATATTTATATTTTTATTCAATTTGTAAACATCTGAAACATGACAGATAAACACTCAAAGTAACTGCATTTATGTATATTCTGTATAAACAGAGGCACATTAATATAGTAGAAAAGCAGGGTTTGAGCCAGTTTGTCTCATGAAAGCCATAATTTTCCTGAAAACAAATGATGTGCTAACTTCAGCTGCCATCACAGTGACAGTACAAACAGCTAAAAAATAGCATTATTGCCAAGAGTTCCAGTTTCCTTGATAATTATTGAAAAGAAACACACTATGATACCACTAGAAAGTGAAGGTTTCAGAAATTTAATTTTTTATGAGAAACAGCTGCAAAGAGTATAATGTGCATTTATAGTCTTGGTTATATTTATTATAATAAATGGGAAAATAAATAGCAACGATTTAAAATGAACTTTTATATTACTGCCATTGAAAATCTTCTAAATATATAAAATAGTTTTCTGGTAATTTGTCTGAAAGTTAAATTTTCTCAAATAGGCAACTGAAGACTTGCTTTAAAGTATCCACTTTCTTGATCATCACTTTGTTTTCCATGCAGAGGGAAATGAAGCATCTTGGGAGCAGAAGAGGAGCCTGATATTGCAGTGGGTTAAACATTGGGCTACTGACTGTTAGTGGTTCAGACCTCCAACTGCTCTGTGGGAGAAAGATAGCTTGAATGTTGTAGTAAAGATTTATAATCTTGAAAACCCTAGAGAGCGGCTCTGCTCTGTCCTACATAGTTACTATGGGTTGGAATCAACTTCATGGCAGGAAGGTATTTTAGGTGGGAAGAGAAAATATATCAAAAATGGGGTGGCAAAACTGAGGAATAGGTATTAGTATTGTGGTTTTCCTTAGCTTTTTCTGAACATAGTGTCAATGAAAAATGTTATTAACGTCACATATTTTCTTCCTTCACTACTTTTAGAACATATGGCCTGGGATGAAATGATATTCAAATTTGTTTAATATCACTGTTATTTTAAAATAGAGTATTTCTTAATTGCTCCAGGGCATTTTGTCTCAGTTTTTTTTCAATATGATAAAAAATGCACCAAGATTATTGAAAAACAACATGTGCCCTTGTTCGCAATAACATATGAGCATGTGTACATACATTAAACTGAGAGCCTTGCTCAGCCACCTTGTTGGCCATAGTTACAGGCCCATGTACCTTTTGAAAATTTACCTTCACTTCAGGAAATAAAGGTTAACATTTACAATTTAAAATTCAAGAGACCAATCTGGAATAAATAAACTTTGTTTACTTTCAACATAATAGTTTTATATGTAACACCATTAACTTTTAAAAATTATTAAGGATACCATATTTTTCAGGGAAATAAGTTAAAGTATCAAATAAAAAACTTAGTTCAACTGCCATTGAGTGGATTTCAACTCACAGTGACCACATAGGAGAGAATAGAACTGTCACTGTGGTTTTCTGAGACTGCAATTCTTTACTGGAGTAGGAAATCTCTTCTTTCTCTTGCAGCATGGCTGGGGGTTCAAAACTGTTGACCTTGATGTTAGCAGCCCACTGTGTAACTCACTACCCTATCAGGATCCCTATGTTAAAGTATAAGTATATGTTAGCCAGTTCCTTTCTAGGGAATTTATTGATAAATTGGAGCTAAATTTCCAAATTAAATTAACCTCTAATTTAAAGTACCAATGACAGATGAATAGGTTAACATATTTTGATGTAATTCTACCAATAATATTGCAAATTCAAATGCTTTGATGAGGATAGTTAGTTATCTGTCCTATGCAGAATGTAAACCCAGGAAGTTGTCCAATATATTTCTCTTGCATTGTTCCTGCTGTTAATATCTCCTAGGTGGGAGCTTTTTAAATTTGAGGTTAAAGAGAATGTCCTTAAAATGTAAATAGTAGTAGGATATAGATACCCTAAGGTGAACACATTAGGAATCAATGGCTTAAGTTAGTTGTTAATAAATGTTCAAATTCAAAACTCAAATTCACTTCCATTGAGTTGATTCCAGTCTATAGATCCTAAGAATGGGTGAGGGAGTAGGGCTGAATTAAATCTGGTCTAATATGTTTGGGATAATTGGGAAAGAGTTCAAATTATTGTCTTACTTTTTCATAGAAAGATTCATTTATATTACCACACTAA
>NW_022111373.1:45668261-45669933 GCF_000313985.2 Echinops telfairi | reverse complement strand
ATGTATCATTATATTTCCCTTTTTCTGTTTTTCCTTTCCAGGACATAATGTTCAACATCCCGAGAGAATGGATGGAATGGATTTTCTCTGTCCATGACTCAGGAACATGCTTTGTCTGTACTTTTCCTTCTTTCTTTCGTTTCGGTCAACTGCAGTGTTGTAAGTGCACTAAGTGCAAGTATTAAGGCACTTTCAGTAAATATGAATTTTCAAATATATAACATCTGGTATTTAGCCATAAACAAATGGCTTAAGTGTAGATGTGTTTAAATATTTGGCTACCGTTCCATTGCAGATCATAAATCACAGTTACATCCAAAGGCTCTTGAGCTAAAAATGATCGATGTAATATTTTCTTACCAATCAGGGGAGACTTTAATGGTAAAGAAAAGTAACTAAATCACTACTTGTTTAACTAGTCAATTTTTTTCCATATAATTTTGAGTATAGTCAAAATTGATAGCATAAAAGATAAATCATCAAATACATGCCTATGTAATGAATATAAACATCATAACATAAAAATTCCTTATTTAGACTTTTCAGTGTGCTAGTCACTTATCAAAATATTATTTATGCCTACATATTATTTATATAATTGATTAATATACACATATGTATTCATATATTCTTTAAATGTTTGACATATCACAAGCAACTTATAATATAGGCATAAACAAACAAACTTACTGTCATCAAGTCTATGCCTACCTCCAGCCAACTCCTAAGTAGAACTGGCCCTGTGAGTTTCTAATACTGTAACTCTTTACAGTATTAGAAAGCCTTGTCTTTCTCTCACGGAGTCCCTGGTGATTTTGAACTGCTGCTATTCTTGTTAGCAGCCCAACACATGACCATGAAACCATCAGGGCTTCTCTCAGTAGTGTAATGCAGTTAAGGTCCAGCAAGTAAGACTTCAGAGCTCAACATGTTCTTAAAAGCCAGGAGACTTAATTCCCATTCCCTAAAAAATGAAAATTTGACTTCCTACTTTTCATTTTTATTATTTACCTTACAGATGGAAAAAGAGGAGAAATCCAGACAACTGCTCCAGTATGGGCAAGAACAAAGGATGGCTGGATTACAGAAGAATTTTGAACAAGAGCGTACACCTTCAATTTTACAAGTGATGAGCATGTAATTACTATATTGGCATTTTTCTAATTTTATAGTATTCTAATTAATTTATTTCTCATTTCTCATTTTACCTATTGTAACACTGATTATCACGATGCCATTTTAAGGATTTGTCTTATCAGGTGGCTCGCACTCATAAAGTATATGTCCCCAACTGTTCTCAGTGAAGAATCTTAGCATGGAAGCAATCTTGCAGAAACCATATTTGCTGCTCAGTGGTCCACTCCTCACTTGGATCTGAACCATTGCTACCGAACTTTGTTTTAAAGTTATTTTAACAGAGTAACAAAGTTTATATAAAAATTTTTACCTCTGCTACACTAGCAAGTCAGGAGAAAGATGAAGTTTTATATGCCAGTAAATATTTATAGCCTGAGAAACCACAGGAGCTATTCTATTCTGTCCTATGGGATTGCTATGAGTCAGAATGGACTTGGTGGCAGAGAAAAAACAAACAAACAAACAAACAAACACATAAATAAAATAAACAAAATGCTACCAAATCAAGAATGTTTCAGTTGAATTTGTATGATGA
>NW_022111373.1:45666144-45667282 GCF_000313985.2 Echinops telfairi | reverse complement strand
GACCTGACAGTGTACTGTTCTGTTGTGCGTAGGATCACTATGTGTCAGACCCAACTCGATAATACCTAATAACAACAAACAACAATGTGCCAGACACCATAAAAAGTGTAACTCTTTCATCTCTCAAACATAAGATCCTGCAGATCTTGCAAGATATCTTTATTGAGTTGAAATATGTCTGTCAAATATTCATATTCACTTGGAAATAGTGAATGTAAATTTACTTGGAAAGAGGATATTCACTGATTTAACTAGTCAGGATGAAGTCACACTGGATCAGAGTCCTAATCTAATATGGTTGATTTGTCAATAATAAGTGAACTTGAACACCAAACTATGGGCACATGAAGGAAAGACTAGAGTCTGAAAATGGAGGCAGAATTTGGAATTATCCTGCCAGAAAGCAAGGAATGCCCCAAACTAAAAAAGGTAAGGATGGCATTTCCCCCCAAAAGCTTCAGAGATAAGATATTCTTGCTAATACCTTATTATACTGCTACCCTCCAGAACTATGAGACAAAAACTGGCTGTTGTTTAAAACTATCAAGTTTGCGGTACATTGTTGCGGTAGTCTTAGGAAACTAATAAGCCATCTTGCATAGAAATACACAAAGAAAAACCAAACAACTTAAGATAAAATGAGAAGACTGCGAACTTGACTTACAAATATCAACCATTCAGCCCTCCCCCTCTCTGTCCCCCAGGCATAGTAGAGTTAGGGAGATCAGAGGTTCTTGAGAGTGAAGAACTTCCTCTACCATTTATTTATTATAGAACTTGAGTTGTCTTAATTATAATAAAGATTGCTATGAATAATGCTTCAAAGATCTATAAAAATCAAATGAGAATATATAAGTAAATTTTCCCATAAAGCTCTAAGAAACATGGTGTATACAAAATATCACATACATATAAATACATATACTGTATGTGTACGCACATAGATGAACATCTGCTGCAAAAGACCTCTTTAGAACATTGAAAAGCAAGGCTATTATTACTTTAATGACTATAGTGTGTTTGAGCCAAGCCATGTAATGTTTTTTAATCGTTTTATTAGGGGCTCATACAACTCTTATCACAATCCATACATACATCAATTGTGTAAAGCACATTTGTACATTCATTGCCTTCATCA
>NW_022111373.1:45662872-45664818 GCF_000313985.2 Echinops telfairi | reverse complement strand
TGGGTGTAAGGTTGCCATGAGTTGGAACTGACTTGTTGGCACCTAACTAAAACAGCTACTGTGAAAAACACTTTCTTGAGATAAAAGTTCTTTATAATATATAAGTGGCACTGCTTTTGATTCTTTGCAGAACTCAACCTAAACAACATATTATTCCATTTGGAAACATTGTCTTTACATGTATCATTTGATCCCCATATTATGAATTGAAAATGACACACCAATGGCAGCAACACAAAAATCATGGTTGATTTGTGCACACTTTTTCCAAAATTCAAGATTGAATGCTTCTTTAGAAGAGAAGAATAAATAACATTTTCAAAATACTCAATTGCTCTTCTTTAAGGACATAGAATCTTAGAAACATAAAGGAACAAATGACCCTAGCAATAATATATGAAATCAAAACTTCAGTTACAAAAAAAGGAAATCAATCATTTTATATGTATAAAGCAGTTAGTATTTGATATGCAAGTTATAAGATACAAAATATTGTACAAATATGAAACCAAATGATTTCACCAAAGTGATTAATTGCACAGTGTAAGTAGAGTCAATGAGACAAAAACTCAATGAAGGTAATTTTCACCATAAGACAGTATATCCTTCCTTCCTGTTATAATTGAGTTGATTCTGGCTTCTAGTCAACTTACATTGGGTTTCCGATGCTGTAAATCTCTAAGGGAGTAGATAGCTTCATTTTTTTTTTTTTTTTTACAGTGGAACAGCTGGTGGATCTGAAACTATGAACTTTCACGTAGCAGTCCATTACTTAACAGATAGCACCACCAAAGATCCTTAAAGCAGTATACTGTGATAATAATGGGACAGTATGTCCATAAGAATTCAAAAGGAGGAGAGATATCTGGGGATCAAACTTGGAAAGAAAGATGCTGGAGAACTTGCGTTGGAACCTTAAGAACAGTCAAGATTTTACTCACAATGACATTTAAAAAATATATTTTAGGCAAATGAAAAACATTTTTACATTCTTTTCTAAGCTCAAAAATTAGCAAATTTCCTTCCACAAGGAAGGACACTACCATCAGGACAGTTGCATGAGTGTAAAATAGAATTCCTATCCCTTAATATCTTTATATTTTCCCACAAAGATAAAATCATTAAAATAAAATATATTATCTTTCTTTTATCAGTAAACTGATCTTTTTAAAGTTATCTAGTTTCTCATCTCTGCCACATTCTAAGGTATTAGTGTACTACACTCATATAAAGATTCATTTGTTCTCAGTTGATTCAAGGTAGGCTATATGATAAGAAAATGATTCCTAGTTATATTAAAAGCTATCTAAGTTATCATTAGAGAATGGGAATTTTTAGTTTTTGCTTCATTAACTTCATTGTAATCTTCCAGCAGTGATGTTTTTATTTCTTTTAATATTCTTTAAATTGAATATTTAAAATCATATATATCCCTTATAATGTCTTTTAGAATAAAGAATGCTTCAAGTTAAAAAAATTACTTTCATCTATCAGATCATCATTTTTAATATTGAGTGGGCATTTATAATGTTCCTTGTTACTGATAAAAATAAATATATTGGGATAAGCTCCTAAAAAGACCAATTGCCCTTTATTAGATTTCAACTATGAATGAAAATATAGGATAGAGTAAGATTTGCCCAAAGGATTTCTGAGCTGTAAATGCTTATGAAAACAGATACACACACCCCTCTCACCCCCCACCCCACCCCATGATATAACTTCTTTTCTTCTCACTGCCATCAAATCGATGCTGACTCATAGTGACAGGATAGAACTGTCCTTCCTTGTGAGTTCTGGAGGGTTTAACTTGGAAGTAGAAAGCCCTGTCTTTCTCCTGTGGAGAGGCTGGTGGTTTTAAATAAATTGCTGACCTTGCGGTCAGTCCAATGTACAAATACCATGCCATCAAGTCTCTTCCAGAGTATGACAAGAGTTCAAACTGC
>NW_022111373.1:45659128-45662404 GCF_000313985.2 Echinops telfairi | reverse complement strand
TATGCTAATCATTGTCCAAAGGGCATACAATTCAGCCTTAAATCTCAAAAAGAAGGAATTCAGTTTAAGCTCCTTGGGTCAACAAAACCATCTCCCAGAATTAAGTGCCCAGAGGTACCCCACTCCGAAAGCACTCATGTTTATGTACTCCTTGGGTTGGGAAGTCCCATCAGTGTTCTATGCTCTGGTTCCTGGATATACCACTGCTCCTCTGATAGTATAGCTATCATCTGATGCACAGAGATCTTGGGTCTAGAGTACTTGGTTTATTCCTTGCTTCTGCTAGTAATGAGATTCCTCCTTCTGCTTTTTGATGGGCTCATTTTATACACAGCCAGGCATAACAGAGAGTCCTCTTTTCAATTACTCATAGGTGAATCTCATCAATGTCTTTCTCTACCTTCTTATCAAATCTATGCAGGGAAAGGTCACTTGGTAGGAGTTAGAGACGTTTGCTAAAAGAGCCACAGTCGTGGTTCCCCTTCCTGAGTCCATGGCCCTAATGCAATTGAAAGAAAGTTTCTTTAAGTGTGCGGCCTAATTCTGATATAAAATTGCTGAAGGAGGCTTGCTTGATTTTTGCTAGGTCTTGATCTTGTATCTGATTCATTAACCGCTGGTTCATTGTAGTTGAGCCAATGGTCTTCCATATTGGCTGCTGATCCCGGGGGCCATTAGTGGCGTGCCATCTGACTTGCTATCTAACATGTCAATTTTGGATTAATTAACTTCTCCAATCACAAGCTTGGCATTCTGGCACTGTATTCATTTACCATGTCAGCCTGCAATGTTCCTGCTGATTCTGGGATCATTAGTACACAAACCACCATTTAAATCAGAAGTCTTCAGGTTAACATCTGACCCCCACATATGAAACCTACTGGACTTCCCTATTTTTACAACTATATGAGCCTTTCATTTATATAATTCTCTCTCTCTCTCTTTCTCTCTCCTCCCCTCAATCCATTTTCAGTCAATCAATCATATAACTTACTATTCATGAAATGACAAATTCCAGAGCAATAACATCACATTCATCACCAAAAAGGGCATTTCAAGATTTACCTTGAAGTTTAATGCTGTCTATAATAGGATATCTCTATGCCTTCAAGGAAATCTAATCAATCAATACAAGTAGCATTCAAATTTATACACAACGAATATTCAAATTTATACATCAACACTAAAACTAGTGATAAAGAAATTGATGTATTATGCCAACATCTTCAGTCTGAAATCAATCAAGAATGCATTCAAGAGCTATTAACTGTTATTGGTGAAAGGAGTGCAAACATTGTATCCAAAGAGGAAAGGACAGTAGTTGAAAAATATAGCCTTGATGTTAGAAACATGCCTGGAGATGATATGATAGTAAGTTGCAAGACAAATTACTCCTTCATTACAAATATGTTTTTGTCATCAACTATACATGTGGACTCTTCCATATGGAATTCACAGATATCTAATTGACTGCATATGTGGAAAGAAATAATATAGAAGCTCAATATCAGTAAACAAAATGAAGACAGGGGTTGACTATGGAACTTACCGTCAATTTCTTATAAGCATGTTCAAATTGAAGTTGAAGAAATTATAATATGTTCAAGAGAAATAAATATGACCTTGGGTATGTTTCACTGGCATTTTAAAAACATCTCAAGGATATGTTTGGCTTGTTAATTACTAATGACAGAGATTAGACAAGCTGTGGAATGGCATGAAGAACATAATCCGTGATAAAAGCAAAAGGCCATTGAAAAGTCAGGGGAAAAAGAAAAGATCAAAGGGATGTCAGAAGATATGGAGAACCTTTCTTTGATCTCAGAGCAATTAAAGAAAATGGGGGAAAATGAGGAAATATATTAGTTGAACATAAACTTCAAAGGACAACTTGACAAGACAAAGTAATGTGCAAAGACCTGTAGCCAGAAAACCAAAAAGGAAGAGTATGCTCAGCATAACTTACACTGAAAGAACTGAATAAAAATTTCAAGCCTAAAGTTGAAATATTACAAGATTCCATGAGAAAAAGATCTAATGATGCAGGAAGCATCAAAAGAAGATGGAAGGAATACAGTCACTGTACCAAAAAGAACTACTCAACATTAATTTCAAATGTTATCATATGACCAAGATAGTGATGAAGTGATGAAGGAAGAAGTTCAAGATGCACTAAAGGTTCCAGAAATTTATAGAATTCTATTTGAAATGTTTCAAGAGCTAATGAAGAGCTAGAAATACTTGTTTATGCTAAGAAATTTGGAAGACAGATATCTGGTCTACCAACTTGGATGGATCATTTATGTGTCCATTACAAAGAAAGGTGAGTAAACAGAATGTGCATATTGTAGGATATAACATATCATTGATATCACATGCAAGTAAAATTTTGCTGAAAATTATTCAATAATGGTGGCAGCAATACATTGGCAGGGACTGTCAGCAATTGAAATTGGATTCAGATGAGGACATAAAGCAAAGGATATCCTTATTAAGTCAGATGGATCTTGACTGAAATTAGAGAATACCACAAAAATATTTACTTTTGTTTTATTGACAATGGACAGGCATTCGACTGTGTGGACCATGAAATCAAAATCACAGTCATCAAGTCAATGCTGATTCATAGCAACCTTCTATGGGTTTCCATGACTGTCACTGTTTCTTTCTTTTTTAAAAAATCATTTTATTGTGGGCTGGTACAACTCTTACCACAATCCATCCATCCATACATTGTGTCAAGCACATTGGTACATTTGCTGCCATCATCATTTTCAAAACATTTTCTTTCTACTTGAGCCTTTGGTACCACCTCCTTACTTCCCTGCCTCCCTCCCCAACCCTCCCTTCCTCATGAATTCTAGATAAGTAATAAAAATTTTTTTCATGTCTTACATTGATTGATGTCTCCATTGATCCACTTTTCTGTTGTTTATCTCCCTGGGAGGGGGTTATATGTAGACTATTATGATTGGTTCTCCTCTTCTCCCCCGACCTTCCCTTACTCTCCTGGTATCATTACTCTCTATATCGGTCCTGAGGGGTTTATCTGTCCTTGGTTCCCTGTGTTTCCAGCTCTTATCTGTACCCATGTACATGATCTTGTCTAGCTGGATTTAAAAAGTAGAATTGGGGTCATGATATTAGGGCTGGGTGGCATTAAAGAACTAGATAAAAGTTGTAGGCTTCAATAATGCTATACTGCATTCTGACTGGCTCGTCTCTTCCTTGTGACTTCTGTGAGGGGATGTCCAATTGTCTGCAGATGGGCTTTGG
>NW_022111373.1:45652821-45657704 GCF_000313985.2 Echinops telfairi | reverse complement strand
CTTCATGCCGGTATGTTGCATTCATGTCTTGGTGCACCAGGTTGAAGTCTGGTCCCTTTCTCCCTGTGGAGATATAAACAACACCCTCCCCTTGGGTGGGCTAGTGCCCTGTACCCCCACTACCCATGCCATAGAAACTTTGCATAGAACTATTGCAATTCAGGGCTTGAATTTTTTTCTTGTGATATTTCCATTTAAGATATGCTCAATGTGTTCTTCCTTTTTGGTTTTCTAACTCTAGGTCTTTGCACATTTTCTTATAGTATTTCACTTTTTATTCTTGAGCTGCCCTTTGAAATTTTCTATTCAGTTCTTTGATTTCATCATTTCTTATACTTGCTTTAGCTAGCCTACAGTTAAGAGCACATTTCAGAGTGTCACCTGACCTCCATTTTGATCTTCCTTTTGGTCCTTTTAGTGACCTCTTGCTTTCTCCATGAAGGATATTCTTGATTTCATTCCAAAGCTTATCAGGTCTTCTCTCACTCAATGTGTCACTGTGGCAAATCTCTTTTTGAGATGTTCTTGAAGTTCAGGTGGAGTAGACTCAAGGTCATATTTTGGCTTTCATAACCTGATCTGTTCCGTGATCAGCCCCCGGGCTTGGTTTTAGCTGCTGATATTGAGCATCTTCATTGTCTCTTCTCCTAGATGCAGTAAACTTGATTTCTGTGTAGTCTATGTGAAGAGTAGTACAGTCATCTTTTGAGTTGTTGAAAACAGGCATTTGCTATGAACAAGCCCTGTTGGTATTTGAAATACCAGTGACATATCTTCTGGCAACACAGAGACGCACAAGCCACCACAGTGGGACAAACTGACAGATGAGTGGTTCTCGTGATACTGGATGCTAAAATTTGAAGTGCATAATTAAGTGGAACTCTCACAATTTATCCATACATTTTGATTTATTTCAGTTCTATAACCACAGACCCACATTTTCATCTCCAAGCTTATAAATCCCCCCAGTGACCTTGCCAAGTTCACTTAGCAGCAGGAATTAATGAGTACATTTTAAAGCCTGGATGCTGGGGCAGGTGTGCTCCTTACCAACATGAATAATGCACTTTAAAAAATTTGAAATGCCTTCAACTGACAGAACAAGATCACATTATATATTTACTCTTTGGTTCTGGACATGAGAAAAATGTAAACGGGTTGTTTCAAATCATCTTTATTAGCTATGCTATAACTATGCACTTGCATTGTTGATGGTTTTATTGTTCTGTTTTCATAGTATACTCAGTAACCATAGAATAAATTGTCTTGGATGTCTTGAAGCCCTATGGAATGACATAGAAAACTCCAAAAGATTTACCATCATGGTATTCTATTCAGGAATGTAGTCTTTCCATGACTATACAGCACTGTTTTTGATTCACTGATGAGATAAGTCAGTGAGACAGTAGTAGCAAATGTGCAGTAAGAGTATATTTCCATAGACTTCCTTTTCTTTTGACTCATCCTTTTATTATTGAATTGGACGGCAAAGTCTAAAATAGATTTTGAGCTTGTATCAGCAATTCTTTAGCTACGCGAAGTACATGTCTTGCTCTTATTTTATTTTAGATTATGATCCTTCTTATTTCTGAAATAAACTTGAGGTAACCTCAATCTTGATTATTTAAATTTGCTGAATTTTCCTAAAAGAAGAGTGTGTCCAAGAAACATGAGGATAATATGACCTCATACAGTCAAGGAAGAGTTTTCTTGGTTAATAATAATTTTCCTACTTTTAAAACCATCATTTCTTATTAAGACCCTTGGTTAAAAATTGGAGAAACATATTGCAGCTAATTTAAAGAAAACAAACACAAAAATGCATGAGATTTTTTATATGAATGCAAAGTTATCTTCTGGAACACAAGGGCAGCAATGAGCTATACCTCATATGAGGTTCAGTCTAGATAGGGAATAATCAAATGTTGGGTATTCTTTCTGTAGTCCTAACTTTTCTGTTTTTAACATATTCTCTTTCTGTACTAGCTTCTCTAAGCTCTTGACTGTATTAAAAATATGCTACTATAACACCACTGAGTTTGTATTATCTCAGTTCCTGCCTTGCATATAAGCAATAAAAATATCTTCTACAATAAGTGCATTTGTCTTCACTAAATGATCAAAATTTAGCCTTATTTAGTAATCTTATTTAGAGCTTCCACTCTTATGATGTTTAGGGTTATGTTTCATGTCAATCTCTTACTTTCTCCAATGCTTTTATAAAATTGTAAAACAAATTATAAATGATATATAATGGAAAATTTTGAATTTGATGCATTACTGAGCAATGCATTTGAATGTGTCTATTTAATATTCATTCATGTATTTTCAACTCATTTTGATTTTATTATATTTGTATATTTAGAAAAATGTAAATATGACATATTTATTGAAAATATCAAAAATGTAAATGAGTTTATTTCAAACAATAAAAACATTAAGTTTGTTCTGATGAGAATATGTGATCATTAATTTCTTTGAAAATATAGTACAGAAGCAACTTTAAGTAAAATGACATTTTTTTATTATAAGAATTGGTATATAAATAATGTGTCATTTATATTTAAAGAAAACTCTACATTTGAACAATTTTAACTTAATTACAGATGTACAATTAATATTTTTTGAAGTCTCAAACTGTATATAGGCCACAGAAAAAAATGTTAATCATTTTTCTAACAATCCAGAGACTTTTCTAAATTAGGATGGATGTTCAATAATTAACACGAAATAATAAATTATAGATGAAGATTACATATATCATATTTGAAAACAGATCATTGTAAATGGATTTATGTGCTATTATTGCTAATTAAAACCAAAATTCTAACATCGTTGAATATGTTATTTTATATAGAGAAAACCAGTGTTCAAGTTCTTTGAAAATAAAATTCCAGTCATATTATTGTAAGCAATTTGTCTTCATTGGAGGAAAAAATGACTTGTACAGTAAGCTGACTCATGGCAGCATCCCTAATTTAATAAAATTACTAAATTTAAGATTAATACTAAGAAATAGTGCCATTAATCTTTTAATAGTTAACTAGAATAGTCTTGTGTGGTTTGATCATACAGATTTTTAAATATGATTGGAATATATTATCATTGCTTTAAAATATATATATGGCATGTAGGTAGAATAAAACTTTAACTTTACCATATCAAAGCTAACTCCTTTCTATAAAATCTTATTAGGTTAAATTTTTGTTTATCATTTTTTCATGTTTTTAGAATCCATTAATTTATTTGAGTTGCATACTTTAGAGCTTGGGTAGTAAGCTTGGAGCTTACTTTGATTGTAATTGCCCTGATGTCTATCTCAGATACTCTCCTTTTGTTCTTAAATTGGTTCTCTATCTGATGTGCCCTATTATCTATGATACTTTATATCACTTGTAATGTTCTTCTGATTTGGGACTGACCTAAATTTTGTTCTCTAATAACTAATTTGGGTTTTTCATAATATTAAATTTACTTTTCAATTTATCTAAGGAGGGCTTGAAACATACTGTTGCCTTTTAGATTTATCTGCTTTTTTCCCTATCTCATGTATTTATGGTTTAATCCCAGACAATAGTCTTAGTGTGCCTTTTTATCTACTGCGTCACAGAGAGCATTGTTTTGGGATCTTTTTATTATTCCCTCATGTTGGATTCCCTACCCACTCCCGAACTCAGTCAGCATGGTAGAGTATTTCTTGCATTTGTTATTGTAGGTGCCTTGATTTCGTTCTGATTCATAGCAACCCCATGAACAACAGAACAAGACACTGCTGGGTCCTGCACCATTCCCCCAATTGTTCTTATGTTTGAGACTATTTATTGTTGCAGCCGTGTGCCAATCCCTCTTCTCAAGGATCTCCCTTTGGTATGTCTTTCGATATATGTTTTCGAGTCAGTAGTGTCTAATGCTACAAAGTCATCCTTGAAATGTTCTCTAAATATGGATGGGATATACTCTAGTTTATTTTGAAATGCTTAGACCTTTCTTTTTTGTTTTACTTTTCTTCAGTTTCAATATGAACTTTCATAGGAGCAATTGATAGCCTGTTCCGGTGCCAAGCCACTGTCTCTTTGCACTGAGATAGTCAGTTTGATTCCTTTAATCCCCAGTCATGCATAGCGATGGTTTAAGAAGCTCTGGTTGCGCTATTGGATGAGCGTTGATCTTCTAACTGTAAGGTCAGTGGTTCAAATGCCACTGCTGCCCTGCAGGAAAATGATGATACTGTGTGATTCTGTGAGGATTTATAGACTTTGACATTCTATAAAGGGTTACTATGAGTGGAATCAAATCACTGCCATCAAGTGGATTCCAATTCATAGTCATGCTATAGGACTGAGCAGAACTGCCTCTGTGAGTTTCTGAGACATGGTGGGTTAGGTGTTTATGGTGGCATAGTGGGTTAAGTGCTGGGCTACTAATTGCAAGGTCAGAAGTTCAAAGCCAGCAGCCTCTCTGCAACTTGGATTCAGTTCTGAAAAAATTCTTCAAGAAGTCAAAATTGTGTTGCCAAAATCCCTCAGATTGTTGAAATAAGCATTGAAAAGAATAACGATTCATGTGTCACCACCTCAGCCACCAGCCTTGCAAGAAGGGACTTCTCTACATGCTCCTTGAGTAGACCTCGAAGTGGAGTTCATGTCCATGATATGGGCAGCATTTCCGGTAGGAAGTCACACTCTGAGACAGGGGCTGCAGGACATTGTTGGCTGTTTTTCCCGCAAGAACTTACAGTAACCAGTGTCTCATGCACGCAAAAAGGACTAAGTCCTAAGACATTTCATGATGCTGAATTCACCCATTTATTCATCACAGGGATAACAAACTTTATAACTAAAACACTCTAATAGAATTCTAAACATACACAGTCACACATCAGA
>NW_022111373.1:45650811-45652019 GCF_000313985.2 Echinops telfairi | reverse complement strand
GAATCCCTGTTACTGGGGGGTAATGGCCTGGTAAGAAGTGGAAGCCCTTCTGGAAGGAAGCCATAGGCACATTTTGCTCAGGGACTCTGCCCAACAGGACTACCTTTTCTCTATGAGCTTAGACCCTACATCAGGTCCCTGCATGCCCACATTGAACATTGAAACCACAATCACTACTTCAGCTTTAATGTCCATGACCCGGGTGTGTTCCATTCCTCCACCATCATGGGACTCTAAGATGCCAGTTCTTGCATGTTTTTCGAACCCTTGCCTCTTCAAACTTGAGTAGACACTAATGACTTATGGAGATACATAGGATCTTTCCCATTAGCCTGCAATAGATCTGCCGTGCCATCATTTGCAGATGCACCACATATGATGGCATCGATGGGCTCTTGTTGCTGTTCATCTTACAGGATTCAAATAAAAGAGTATCATTGTACATGTTACACATGAGCACAATGTAATATTCTGGCATTCTCATTCTTCTCAAGCTTATACATAGTTTGTTATGACCCGCACAGACTAATGCCTTAGCATAGTCAATAAAACACAAGTAAACATCTTTCTGATATCCTTTGCTTTGAGCCAAGCTCCTGTTAACATTAGCAATAACAGATCTTTTTCACCTCCTCTTCTCAATACAGCCTGAAAGTTTGGCAGCTCTCTGTCATCCTACTGCTGCAACTGTTGGATGATCTTTAGCAAAACTTTATTTACATGTGATATTAATGATATTGTGCTATAATGTGAGGTTTCTATTGGGTCAACTTTGTTTGGAATGGGGACAAATGTGGATCCCTTCCAGTCAATTGGCCAGGTAGCTGTCTTCCAGCTTCCCTGACATAGACTAGTGGGTGCTTCCAATGTTTCATCTGCTTGTGGAAACATTTCAATAGGTATCCCATCAATTCCTGAAGCCTTGTTTTTGGTTAGTGCTTTCGGTGCAAATTGAAATTTTTTTCAGCACCATTCGTTCTTGCTCATGTATTGCCTCTTAATATGGTTGAGTGGCATTTTTAACAACTTCTAACCTCCTTTGAACATCCCACGTTCTAATTATTCTAATTATTAATGAATGTTTGCAGCTATTTATTTTCATTTTGAGTCAGGCTGTAATGGGGTCACATTGTGAGGATGGCGCAGGACTGGGCAGTGTTTCATTCTGTGCACATCAGATTGCTATGGGTTGGTCCCTACTCAATGGC
>NW_022111373.1:45644668-45645991 GCF_000313985.2 Echinops telfairi | reverse complement strand
ATGCTAACCTTCAGCATAACAATGATCATGAAGATAGTGCGGGACTGGGCAATGTTTCCTTCTCTTGTGAAGCCATACATGGCGTTATTGTGTCATAGACACTGTGTTGTTGCTGTTCTTGTTGTTTTCCAAATGAAGGGTAACCCAGCATCAAGTTAGTCTATCAGCACGATTTTCCCCAAATAATTTGCTCACATTAGGTCTCTGTGCCATACTTTGGTAAAACTTATAATATTTTATACTTTTAATAATATTGTACATTTTATATATTTCAGTGTAATGTAAGCATAACTTTAATATGCACCAGAAAAACAAACAATTGGTGACTTATTTTATATTCTCTTTATTGAAGCAGTCTGGAACTAAATCTGCGATACTTCTAAGGTACGTGTACACATAAGACCACAGCTAGTAACCTTCTCAACAGCAACTAACTACAACAATAATAAACTCTAAATATTTTACATTTCCTGTTTTGCTGTTATTTGTTGTTAATGCAATAAAAATTCGTTTCATTCCATAAACAGTTGAAGCTAAATTATTTGAAAAAAACAACGGAAGCAGAGACAGGAAATATAACTGGCTTAGTAAATGTCACAAATTTTAGATTGGTGGAAAAATTAAAGTATCATATCTAAATATTTCATGCTTTCCTAACATGAAGTTCTATGCTGCACAATTCAGCTTCTTCAGATCCCTGCACTCTCTCTTCTCATTTTGTTACACCCTCAATACACTAATTAACTTAGGAACTATTGCTAGGATTGGTTTATTTATCAGGATACAGGACTTAAGATGCACTGCATTGAAATTCTTTAGATTCAGATTTTTCAGAAAAAAGAACAATCAGCAAAACTACTGAACTTTAAAGAAAAAGTGGTAAGTAGCAAACTAGTAAATGGATTTATTTACTTTAAGACCCTTGATTTCTTCTTGTTTGCTATAGTTTTCCCCACAGTGATTTCTACATCCATCATGTTTAATTTCTGTGAAATCAACTTTTATGTATTTGATGGTCCAGACTGGGCAATCAATGTTGATTGAAATCAACTTTAAATTGATGCAAGAGGTCTAACACTACTCCTAGAACCAGCTGTGTGGGCCTAAGAGAAAGATAGCTGTCAGCTTTTCCTATAATTATGTATTTCTACATTTTCTTAAGCTTACTGTTATTATCATGTCCCAGTAGGCATTTGGATTTGAAAAAGAAATCACTGAGTAAGCACTAAAGGTTATATCTTCAAATCCCACCATGTTTGACAAAATAACTTATGTCTGCCATAGTAGCCTCTTACAAATGATCTGATTCTTCATGTAGATACA
>NW_022111373.1:45642223-45643274 GCF_000313985.2 Echinops telfairi | reverse complement strand
TTCAAATGTATTAATTATTTATTTATTGCTTAAGCTTATAGTTTACTTAGGTATTTCTATGTGAACAACCAAGTCTTTTGATGATAAAGTGGTCTACTTTTGGTCAGAGAACTTTTTAAAAGTAGAGACAAACCATAAGGTCATTCTTCTGATAACTGAGCTCTATTTATCTCTCTTTTCCGTGTTCCTCTAAGTTGTTAAAATAGTTCTTTTTTATTAAATTATTAAAGTTTAAATAGACTAAGCCATTTTATGCCTACCTCTTATACTTTAAATACTGGGATACCACTATTTGTCACACACACACACAAATAAAAATAAAATGGCAGTACAATTGAGTTCATGCTAATTCAAAGTAACCTTATAGGAGAGGTTCGAAATGCCTGTGTGACTTATTGAGACTGTAACTCTTTATGGGAATAGGAAGCACCATCTTTATCCTATTTATCATATAGGTTTCCATATTTTTTTCTTAACCGTCTGTTACTGAATTAATTTTACGATAACATTCACTGTTACTTTTGTTCTCAGTTATTGTAGTGCTTCTATTTTCATGCCTAGTTAGTACTAATACTCCACAATAGGACAGACCATTTATATTCTGCTTTTAAATGTCATATTCCATTCCTTTATTCCAACAATCACATAATTTCCAGTCCTGTGTTTTGACAGATTTAATTTTAAAGAATAACCTCAGCTTCATCCATTATTTCTTCAGAATCTTCTGTAATTCAGAACACATCAAGGGGATTAGGCATTTTAGGTTATTTCAGCTGTTTGGCATCAAACAAATCATCTTCATCAAATTAAGTGGACATTGTTAGGGAGGTAATGGAGCAAAAATTAAAGAATAAAAACAGCAACAACATTACAATCTCATATGATGAGAAGCATGTCATAAAATTTTGTCCTGGTCATTCTCTAGGTATGAATGAAGACGCAGATATTGCATCCAGAAGTATGATAACTATTTTTACCTTCTATTATTCTGAACTGCTTTGTGCAGACAGTTTTATTAGGTTAGTCTACATCCCTTTGAGCACTTAAAACA
>NW_022111373.1:45635606-45639785 GCF_000313985.2 Echinops telfairi | reverse complement strand
TGATTGTAATGAACAGGTACAAATGCCTTTATGTAACAAAGAATGCAATATATTAAAAAAATTCAAAGAAGGTTGCATATGATGATATGTAAATTCTTAATTTAATTTTCAAATTGATCACTCAAGATATCTCAGTGCAAGTTAGGGTTCAGGATGGACTAAAAGACAAACAAATAAACACATGCAAAAGCTACTCCAAAGCACCTGGAGCAGATTCGTTTATGGGTCAGGTAAAAATGTGAGATCATTCATAAAAGACAGTAGATGGAGTAGCACAAAGAATTAGGGTACACTATAATTGAAAATGTCATATTTCAATTGATTAAATATATATATTAAATCATTTTATTGGAGGTTCATACAGCTCTTATCACAACACATATGTATGTCCGTTGTGTCAAGAACATTTGCATATTTGTTGACATCATCATTTTTCAAAACTTTCTTTCTACTTGAGCCCTTGATATCAGCTCCTCATTTATTCCCTTCTCTCCCCCTCACTCTCTCCCTCAAAAACGCTTGATAATTTATAAATTATTATTTTTAATGTCTTACACTGACCGATGTCTCCCTTTACCCACTCTTCTGTTGTCCGTCCCCCAGGAAGGGGTTATATGAAGATCATTGTGATCAGTTCCCCCTTTCTCCCGCCACCTTTCACTTACCCTCCTAGTATGGCTACTCTCACTATTGGTCTTGAGAAGTTTATCTGTCCTGGATTCCCTGTATTTCCAGCTATTATCTGTACCCATGTACAGCCCCTGGCCTAACCGGATTTGTAAGGCAGAATTGGGAACATGATAGTGAGAGGGGGTGTTTTTAAAGAACTAGTGGGATGTTATATGTTTCATTGGTGCTATACTGCACCCTGACTGGCTCATCTCTTCCTTGTGACCCTCTATCAGGAGATGTCCAATTGTCTACAGATGGGCTTTGAGTCTTCACTCTGCAGTCCCCCTCATTCACATCGATATGATATTTTTGTTCTGGGTCTTTGATGCCTGATATCAGATCCCATTGTAACCTCTTGGTCACGCAGGCTGGTGTGCTTCTTCCATGTGGACTTGGTTGCTTCTCAGCTAGATGGCCGCTTGTTTGTCTTCAAGCCTTTATGCCCCCATATGCTAGCAGGGCACCATCAGTTTTCTTCACCACATTTGCTATGCTCTCATTTTGTCTTCAGTGTTCCTATTGGGAAGGTGAGCATCATGGAATGCCAGGTTCTTAGAACAAAGTGTTCTTGCATTGAGTGAGAACTTGACTAGAGGCCCAATGTCTGTCTGCTACCTTGATACTTAACACATAAATATATGTATATGGATCTATTTCCCTATTGTTATAATAGATATATTTACATATGTATATGCCTGTATTTAGACCTCTATATATGCTTAATTGATTAATATTGATGACATCAGGTAAGATGATATTTCTAAAGACTTCCAGGATTTTGGTGCAGAAATCATGTGCATAGAGTAATTATTGAGTCCGGGAGGAGTAGATTTCAAAGAGAAATGTTGGGTGAAATTTGAAATGCACATAAAAACTCCAAATAGATATGAAAATCTTATTTACATTTAATGATATATGTGTGTGTAATGAAGTCAGTTCTCAAAGAGAGTTCTTTCCTAGACACATACACTTAGGCATGGTCAGTATAAAGGTAGTATGCTAAGCCACAGGATTGACAGCAAGTACATAGTCAGACAAGCTTTTAAAATTTCCAACCTGTCGATGCCAGAGTAACAACGATTCAAAAAATCAGGGAATATTTGACTTAAAATTCTCAAAGATTTGTATACTTATGACTTGTTGTCAAAACAGGATCATGACCCATTATTAAGAGAAATAGATAGTACACTATGTGCACTTTGAACAGATTTTTTATTTAGAAAAGATACATGAATCAAAAGCAAAGACAAATGAAAAATGTTCATGTAGGTACATGTGAGTATTGGAATTTGTATTTTTGGGTTTTTTCCCCTTTAATTTCTGTCTTGCTATCTCTTTTTAGTTCATTTTCCACCCAATTCAAACTCACTGCCTTTGAATTAGATCTGACTCATAGCAACCCTCTGGTGTAAAGTCGAACTTCTCCTGTAGGTTTTTAAGACTGTAACTCATTACAAGAGCAGAGAGCCTATCTTTCTCCTTAGGAGAAACTGATTTCCTGATTTCAAACTGCTGATGTTGTAGTTAGCAGCCTAACTCATAACTCACTACACTATGCTACCAAGGCTCCTTTTTCATAGAGAATATGAAATACCTTTACAATAAAAACGTGATTGTCAGCCATAAAATACATTTAAATGAAATATATTGTCATATCATATAAAATATATAAACTATTAACCTTGCGATAATGTATGGTCAAATAAATTATTAACTTTTAATAATTGATGGCCAGATACATAGATTATCTTTCTAGTTTCAAATATTCATGTCTGTTTTTAATATTGTTTTAAAAGAAATGTATCTAAAATACAAATAATTGCTTGTAGTTCAGTCAAATTTTGATGATGGTTAATGTAAATAACCTGAGCCAATAAAATATTGATATAAATTACAGAAACTGAATATCCTATTTGTCAATATATTCCATTTAAATGTAAAATTGAGAATGCATCCTTGGGGACTGTCTTTTCATATATGTTCTTTATATTTGTATGTGAAAATTAAAGGCATGATTTTCAGTTTATATTTAATCCTTGTAGCAAATTCAAGTGCATCGATGCTTCAGCCTTCCTTATTGACTGTCCAGCTTTCATGTGCATAGGAAGTTATTGAAAATACCATGGCTTGTGTCAGTTGTGCCTTAGTCTTCAAAGTATCCTTCTTAGTCTTCAATACATTAAAGTGATCATGTACAGAAGATTTACCCAGTCAAAGGAGTAATTCGATCTCCTGACTGCTGTTTCCATGGATGTTATTGTGGATACGAGCAAAATAAAATGCTTGACAATTTGAATCTTTTCTTGATTTGCCACGATGCAGTGGTGAGGCCTCCGACTTTCTGTCCAGTGAGTTGTAATTCATGCCTAAGGCTGCAATCCTTACTTTTCACCAGTAAGTGCACCCAGTCCTCCTTGCTTTCATCAAGCATGGTTGTATCATCTCTACACAGCAGATGGTTTTTTTTTTTTCCAAACCTTTGTCCAACCCTTACGCCATGTTCTTCCTTACATAGTCTAACTTCTCGATTGTATGCTCAGCATACAGATTGAAAAATTATGGAAAATATATTTTGCCATCATTATTTTCTAGACATTTACTTTCTATTGAGCCCTTGGTATTATATGCATCATATAATGGCAACATATGTATGAATATGTATGATACAATTGATGTATGGACTGTTATAAGAGTTGTATGAGCCCCTAATAAAATGATCATTTAATAAAAACATAAGCATGGTGAAAGACAAAAAGCTAATATACACCTTTCTTGATTTTCTATCATTCAGTAATTTATTTTCAAAGCACTACCTATTTATCCATTTACAGGATCTGCATGAGCATAATGAAATGTTCAAAAATCCCATTCTTCTCAATGTTATCCATAGCTTATAATGAGCCATAGAATAAGTTGCCTTTGCTATTCAATTAAACACAAGTCAACATCCCTCTGAAATTCTCTATTTTCAGCCAAGGTCCAGCTGACATAAGCAAGGATATCCCTCATTCCATGTCCTCTTCTGAATATGGCCTGAAATCTTGGCCTGAATTTCTATGTTCTACTATACTTGTTGAATGATCTTCAGCAACATTTTATTTGCATTTGAAATCAATGATGTTGTTGATAATTTATGCATTCTGTTGGGTCACCTTTCTTTAGAATATACACAAATATGCTTCTTTTCTTGTCAGATGGCCAGATAACAGTCTTAAAACTTCATGTCATAGATGAGTGAGTGCTTCCAGTGCTTCACCAACTTCTTGAAAGAGTTCAATTGACATTCCCTAAACCCCTGGAGGCTTGTTTTTGGCCAATGTTCTTAGTGCAGTTTGAAGGAAGACTCCTTCACTGTCATTGGTTCTTGACCATAGGCTACTTCTTAAAACGACTGAATGTTGATCTTCTTAGTACAGTGACTCCATGTATTTCTTCTATCATCTTTGAAACTTCCGGCATCACTCAATATTTTTCCCATAGCATCCATCAATATTACAACTCAAGGTT
>NW_022111373.1:45622067-45634895 GCF_000313985.2 Echinops telfairi | reverse complement strand
TGCGCTTTATACAATTGATGTGTGTATGGATTGCAATAACAGTTGTATGAGCCCCTAATAAAATGCTTAAAAACAATTTTTTCTTCAGTTCTTTCACCTTATAATATGCTGAACATATTCTTGCTGGTTTTAACTCTAGCTCTATGCACATTTCATTATAGTATTTTATTTTGTCTTCTTGACCTGTCCTTTTAAATTTTAGGGTCATCATTTTTATGTCATCATTTATTCAATTTCTAGGGCATTTCAGCTTTACGTTCAAGGGAGTATTTCAGTTAATTTAACCTACTACTGGTGTGTTTAAGTAAAACCTGGATTTCTCAGTGAGGTTTCCAAATTGGTTCCTTCTGGTGTGGTCTCTGAAAGACCTTGTGCATCAGATAGGGAGAAAATTTAAAGTTCTGTTGATCTATAGCTCATGGCCTGGATCACAAAGAGCTGGATAGACGTTCATTAAGAAGTGCCTATTCTGATCATAATATAGAGCATATTCTCTTATTGTAGATCTATATAAGCAATGTTAAACATTTTCCCCAGTGACACATTG
Source organism: Echinops telfairi (assembly GCF_000313985.2). Lineage (NCBI taxonomy): Eukaryota > Metazoa > Chordata > Mammalia > Afrosoricida > Tenrecidae > Echinops > Echinops telfairi. Next base: position 45,634,348 of record NW_022111373.1, on the reverse strand, counting down.
CATCAAATGGTTACTCACTCACAGAAGTGAAATCATTTTCTCTCACAGTCATGTTTACTAGCTCCTGCCCCCACAACCTCTGGATTTGAATTTCCATTAAGATTCACTGGGCAAACTTTTAGGAGTGGCTATTGATTTGGAATGAACAGGGAACAATGTTTTATGACTTATTCCTCTCCATCTTCCCTCCAGCATTAGAAACTGACCACAGCTGAGGTGAGGTCTCCTTTGACAAAATAGGTTTAAGATCAACAAGTAAGGGAGTAATCATGAGCATTAGGCAGGCCCACTACACCATTGCCTGAAAGACCTGATTAAATGATTACATGACCAGAGAACAAATGCTTTCCTTTGTTTTGGTGTTTATCCTTATAGTGCTGGTCTTATACAATATTTATCCTTTGTGATTAACTGACTTCATTAGGAGAAATTATTTTCAGGTCTATCCGTGTCGTGAAGTCCTTTGTCCTTTTATCACTGTTTTCTGCATATGCACATTGTGTGTATGGATAGTGTGTATTTTCCAATAGTTCTCAGTGTGTTTGTACCGAGTTTATTTTTCTCTCCTACTTATGGATATTTGGGCTGTTTTCAGCTTCTTGCTATTGTGAACCATGCTGCAATGAACAATTGGAAAGCCTGTGCTTATTCATATTGTTTCTCTTACATCTGGGGTATAAACCCAGCAAAGGCATTGCTGGATAATATGGGGTTTCTATTCTCAGTTGTTTTAGGTAGCACCATATTGCCTTCTACAATGGTTGCAAATGTTTACAAACCAATCAGCAGCATATGAGTACCAATTAACCTTTACCCAGTCCAGCAACTATTGTTTTCTTTTTTCCCTGAATCAAGCTATCATTGCCATTTCTAAGGTTTTATTGTATCACCATTTTGATTTGCATCTCCTTAATGGTTTGTGGTTTTCAGAGTTTTATCAAGTGCTTATTTATCATTTGAACATCGTTTTGGCGAACTATCTGTTCATGTATTTTACTACTTTTTAATTGGATTATTTGTTTGTTTTTTCTTATTGAAGTGTTGCAGAATGTGATATTTTGAAATTCATTCATGTGTCATTTTAAAGATTTTTTCCCCTGTCCATGGGCTTTCTTTTGATGTGCATAAGTGTCTTATTTTTATTTGCTCGTCATCTAGCAATTGTGTGTGCTTCCTTTAATATATGTGGTAGTATGTCTAAGGCCTACCTGAGAGCCCTCAAGTCAGTATCTCTTTTTCTCACTGATGATCCTTATAATGCTGGGACTTACATTTAGATACATTTGAGTTTATTGGTGTACATGGGGCATGCTGTGGGTCCTATATCATTCTTCTGCAGTCAAGAATCCCATTTTGCAAGCACCATTTGTTGCAAAGATTGTCTCTTTCCCATTTAATAATTTGTTCAGCCCTTAAACATAAGAACAATTGGAGGATAGTGCAGGACAGAGTGGGTTTTTGATTTGTTGAATATAAGTTGCTATGAATCAGAAGTGATTTGACACCACTTAAGAACAACAACAGCAACAATAACAACCAAAGGCATGGCAGGAAGAACTATATTAAATAACCCACTCATTACCCTGAAGTAGTCTAGAAATAAGAACAAATAAAATGGGGAAAATTATCAAATAAATTATTAAAATTTTTTTCTAGATTTGAAGCACATGGTTATTCATATGCTTCAAAAGGATCAATTATTATCTGTGGTAGTTACATAATCTGGTGTCAACGTGAGACTATTAAGAGTGAATAGATGGAGTCTAACCTTTCAATCAGGTCACAGCTTGACGACCTCATTTGGAGCCACCACAGTGAGCTATAAATAGCCAGAAACACGCAGACACTCTGCTTCATATTCCTGATGACAAGATACATGGAGCTACACTAGAGTCCTGGAGCTGGGGAAGCCATGTGGAGATCCATGCCAGCACTGAGATGCTTACATCACCACTGGGTCTATAAGACTTTCCACCCACTGGCCTGTGATCTTCCCACATTCAGTGTCATTTCATGTGTTGCTTGAGTCTGAAAAGGGATTTATGGATTGGTATCAGACATATAGGCTAGTGTCCGACTTATGGACTTGATCTGGACCGGGCTAGGATGTTTTCTCAATATTCAATTGCTGTTGCATATACAGCTCTTTCTTATACACATATGAGTGTCTATGACTTTGTATCTCTAGTCAACCCAGGCTAACACATGACCCATTTCAATGTATGAAAATAGACTTATGTCAAGTTATAACTGACAGTTTTAAAGGCCAAAGAATAAATTTAAAATTTCCAGCAAGAGTCAAAAATATCACATGTAAATTGGTCTGGATGTCTCTATCTCTATCACAAATCTGGAACATAGAGGACAATAGACAAGTACCTTAAGAAGTATATAAAGATGAATTCTAAAATAAAATTCTGTACTATTTAAATGAGTTATTAATTATGATGGAATATTTAAGACATTTAATTACTAAAAATACTGATAGTAAAATAAAAATCAATGATCAAATGAAATATTACTCCCTTTTCCAGTATTATATAAGTATCCTGAGATAATTCTGACCAAATAAGTAATCAAGAAGATATTTTGATCAAAATAAATAACCAAGAAGAAAACAATACTGTGTAGTCCAGGAAATCGAAGTATCAACTTAGTATTTCCATAGATGAAACTTCCAATGATAAAGTGAATATTTTTAGAACCACAGCACTGCCTCTGGTCTTGAAGTATCCTTATTCCAGCAGGACAGAAGTTGCTGTGAGAGATGAATTATTTTATGTACGCAAATTTATTAAGTAAAGAAATAAACACTTGGGGAAGAGTTTAAAGAAAAATTATCAACAAAATGCTTAGAAAATATTTCAAACTGGATATGTCTTATTAACAACATCAGAAAGAGTTGATGGTCCAACTTTTAGTTGATATCTCAAAATATTAATTCTATGAAGATTCAGTAGCAAATATGTAGTGATATAGTTAGAATATGTGGGCAGGATTTACAAAATAGTAAGTGTCATTCAGAAGAATATACCAGTGACAAACTTAACCAGTTTTGCTGCTTAACAGTCAACACTTGTACTTATGTAAAGTAGTTTGTTGAGAATAATTTGTCACCAGTGTCTCAAAAACAAAGCATCACATTACAAATTCATGGACATGACAGAGGTGTTTGAGAGTCTTCATACATGTTGTGGTTTTAAAAAGAAATATATATATTTTTTACGTATTTTATGTATCACATTTATGATTTAAAATGTATAATTAATTATTAATTTGGGGGGAATTACTGAGATAAAAAACAATTTTATGTCAACATTTTTCTTTATTTCTCCAATGTTTTTAAAGATACATCCAGGCCTTCATGTGCTGATTTTATTCTTACACGTGGGTTTGTTTCATGCTGTTTATTCTTTTAACATTATTAAAGTTTTGTATTATTGGATTCCTTCCAGTATTTAGTTATTACAAATAAAACTACGATGAGTAGTTCTGAACAAGTATTTTCTGTGGCCTTATGATTTCATCTCACCTGCTAAATAAATTTCTAGAAACACAATTTCTGGGTAATATTGAAATTTCTTTCTTTTTGTTGTTGCAAAATTAACTCTCTAGTTTGTGTCCTTACCACAAAGTAATGAGCTGTGATGAATCTTCCTTGTGAACAAATGTTCTAGTTTTAACCATTCTAGGGTCTTCCTGGGTCAGCTCCACATGATTTTAATTTACAGTTTCTGAAGAAGCATATGTTTATGTGCTTATTAAATTTTGAACATATAGTTCTTCGAACATCTTTCCATTTGTTTTATAAATATAGCATCATTTCACCACTGAACTGTCTTAACACATTTTTGGGCCTGGGTTTAGATCGAGATAGCTCTTCTATATTCAATAATGTATATGTCCACATTTCAGTTCTGAAGACCTACTTTATGAAACATATTATTTTACTGATATAAGAAGTAATGTTAACACAATAAATTAATACACGCAGGTACTCAAGAAAAAATGGATTTTTTTCAAAGCGATTTATTTAAAATTGTTTAAAACCTATCACCTTCAAAATACTCTCCATTACATTTACTACATTTATCAAATCTGTGATTTTGTTCTTAGAAATATTTTTCAAACTGTTCTCTTTGGAAAGATGACAGCACCTCCCTCGTTATTTTCTTCACCTATTCTACATAGTCAAACGGATGATCTTTGATGTCCTTCTTCAATTGTAGAAACAAAACGAAGTCATATGGAGTGAGGTCAGATGAGTGAGGTGTGTAGGACAAGAGAGGCAGGCTGTTTTTTTCCCCCAAAACTGGTGCACTGAAATGGTTGTATGAGCAGGTGCATTGTCATGGTGGCAAAACCAGTCTCCCATCTGCCACAAATCAGGCCTTTTTTGTCAGACACAGTTACGCATCTTTTAAGAACCTCTAAAAAGAAAGCTTGATTAAAAGTCGGACCCAATGGAAAGAACTCCAAATGCACTATGCCCCTGACAGCAAAAATAAAAATGAGCATCGTCCTGATCTTTGATTTCACTTGGCAGGATTTTTGGGGGGTGAGGTGATGATGGCATCTTCCATAGGTTTGATTGATGTTTGCTTTTTGGGTCATAAGAATAGCACCATGTATCTTCAGAGTAATGACCTAGATAAAGAAAAAATTCTGGGTTATCTCGGAGTTGTTCTTTCAAAGCAGGGCATGGTTGCACTAGATGCTCTTTTTCCTGGTCAGTCAGAACCAAGGCACAAGTTTCCCATTCTCATTCCAAAATTTTCTATTAAAATCCATTGAACCAAGCTCCAAGATAGTCCAGATAACTTTCCCATCTCTTCAATGAGCCATCATTGGTCTTTGAGCACAAGTGCATAGATTTTGTCAACATTTTCATCTGTTCAGGAAGCAGATGGATGTCTAGAATGAGGTTTGTCATCAATTGACGTTTCACCTTTTTTAAAATGAGAAAACCACTCATACACTTGAGTTTTTCCCATTGTGCTGACTGTCCTTGTAAGCGGTATTCAATATCACAACAGTTTCTGCAGCATCTTTCCCAAGCAGGAAACAAAATTTCACAGCCTCACGCTGTTGTCTTAAATTGCCCATCACAAAAAATGAGGTTAAAGTGGAACTCCATTTATAAAATAATAAAAAAAAATTCACTGTAACCAGAGAGAACTTTCCCAGGAAATGCTACTGGGTGCACTAGCTCAGAGCGAGTTGTGTGATGCTCACCTAGCAATACAAATGTTTACTATGAAGGGTGGAGCTTTCTTCCAGTTGTTTTTGGGTACTGCCTCTCCCTCGTAAAACAAAGCAAAATGATCTTAGTCCTTTCAAGTTGATTCTGACTCAGAGCAACCCTGTGTATAGGATAAAGTAGCATTTCCCATAAGGTTTCCAAGGCTGGAAATATTTATGGAATAAGATTGCTACGTCTTTCTCTTCAAGAGAGACTGGTGGGTTCAAACTCTGACCTTTTGGTTAGTAGCAAAATGCTTCACCGCAGTACTGCTAGGTCTTCTAAAATATCAATGTTGGACATAAAATATATTTCCATGAGTGTATTTTTTGGAAGTGACTATTTTACTTCAAATTCAGTAACTGCAACAGATATGATGAAATGCCCCCAAACATAATTGCTCTAAGCCGATTATCAAATTATCAAGCTGTTTCAGTCTTTAATACGTAATCAGTATGGTAGTATTTACTCACGTTCATTATCATGAAGCACTGAGAACCAAGGCTAGTCTTAACCAGGTGATGTCATCAAGAATTTACTGCTGTTGTGGACAGGTGATAGAGCCAACAAAGATCAAAACCACAAGAAAGAGGAAGTCCTTTATAGGACATTTGTGAACTCGCTTATGAAAAAAATTGTAACTCTTAAGTGACTGAACTGGTTTTGATAGTAAATTGCTTCAGTCATTGCTATTTGTGAGTTAGTATCCTTTATGGGAAGGGGAAAGAAGTAATTCAAAATACACATTTTGCTGTAAAAATAGATGTATGTTCCAGTACTTTGATTATAATAACAGTGGCAGCAATGAAACAAGAGTTTCAGACAACTAGAGACAAGAACTAGGGGAAAATTCCAAGTATTCAAGCCAGAAATATTTACAGCTACTCATAAGTTTGAAGCATTTTGAAAAAGGACAACTGTGCACAAATCTTCTACATTTCACTTAAGATGTTTTAAAATATTTAAGTAATAACATATACAATAAATATATTACATCTTTACTTTAGTTCAATCCCCAAAGACAAAGCTGCTGTAAATAAATAATCACACAAGTACTGAGACACTTGAAGCTTAGTATAGTAATTCTTATGCATTCTCTGTGAATAAGCCAACAGAAAGGTTAAAACTAGAGATTGACAATACAAAATAATGATGAATATATAGAACAAGATGCTACTCATATATTGCACTAGGGAATGTAAAATAGTACCACTTTAGAAAAGTCTTTGCCAGTTTTGTGAGACAAATGACAACAAGGGTACACTGAGGTATTATCTGAATTGATGGAAGTTGTTTTTATTTTGTATTTCTTTGCAGTTACATGGGTATATATTATAATCAAATGGTTATTATATGTTTCAATATTAAACAAGTAATAGAAATATAATAATAACTACTAAGTCTGATTTTTGAAAGATAAAATGTGTCATTTATGTTTTCTTTTTGGGAAAAAGTGTGGATCAGAAAAGGAAGCTCTGTGATTTTTGTATACATTTTCATTTACTTTATTCCTGTTTTAGAAGTCACCCAGGCAGTCTGACTCATAGTGACCCTATATATAATAAATTGAGACACTGACCTGGGCTATGCTATTATCTCAGCTTTCACGTGCATATGGCATCTTTGCTCTTTAGCATTTAAAAAAAATCATTTGCATCAGATTTCCCCTGAACAATACGTCATTTGATTTATAACTGCTGCTTTTGTGAGAGGTGATTGCAGTTCTAAATAAACTGAAATATTTGACCATTTCCATATTTTTTTTCACTTACCATGTTTTCAATTGGTAGAATTGTGAGGATTTTTATTTGCTTTATAGTCACTTGCAATTCACATTGAAACCTGAAGTCTTCGATTTTTATCAGCAAATGCTTCAAATTCTCCCTGCATTCAGCCATCAAGGTCATGTCACATGTAAATTACAGGTTGTTAGTAATACTTCCTCTGATTGTGATGCTTTGCTCTTCACATGGGCCATCTTCTTGGTTTACTTGCTCAAAAAACAGATTGAATAAACATAGTGAAAATTTACAGCACTGACTAAAACATGCGGTATTCCCTCGTTCTGCTTAAATTACTGTCTGTTGGTCTATGTACAGTCTCTAAACTTTCCTTTAGCACAACTTTGTGTTATATAACTCTATTTTTTGAGGTAATGGTATACATAGTTTCTTGTGGATGAAATGATATCAATAACTTTTATTCAAACAGTCAAATGTCTTTGCATAGTCAATGTAAACAAAAAAGCAAATTGTGTTTCAGCCAAGATCCATCTGACACGAACCATGATATCTCTCATTCTACATTATTTTCATCTGGTTTGAAATTCTGGTGGTCCCGATTGATGTGCTGCTGACACTGTTTAAATTATCTTCAGAAAATGTTTATCACATGGTCTGGTCAATTGCACATCCTGGTGAGTTGTCTGTCTTTGGAATGGGCACAATATAGATCTAATGTAGTTGGTTGAAAAGGTGGCTGTCTTATAAACTTCTTGGCATTGAGCACTGAGTGCTTCCAGTGCATCGTAGGCTTATTGAAATATTTCAATTAGTATTCTATCTATTTTTGGAGCTTTATTTGTTGCTATTACCTTCAATATAGCTTGTGATTTCTCCTGCAATACTAACAGCTCTTGGTCTTATGCTACCTTCTGAAATGGCTCAGTGTCAACTAATTATTTTTGGTACTGTGACGCTGTGTGTTTCTTCCATCATTTTTTATGCTTCTGTGTTGTTCAATATTTTGCACAAGAACCATTCAGTATTAAAACCTGATCTTTTCTATGTGCTTTTCAATTATTTTAGTTTGTGGATGCTGACCGTGTTCTTCATTTTTGGCATTATAGCTCCAGTTCTTTACATATTTAATTATAATACATTACTTTGCATTCTCAATCTCCTATTTACTTTGATTATTCTATATTCAAGAGCAAGTTTCAGAGTCTTTTCAGACATCCACTTGGTGTTTTTTTCCCATATTGTCTTTTTAATTGCCTTGTGCTTTCTTCATATCCTTGATGTCCTGCCACAACTTATCAGTTATTCTATTGCAACTGTTCTATGCATCACATCTATTCTTCAGATGTTATCTAAATTTAGGAAGAATATGTTCACGGATTTATTTTGACTTTCATGTACTTAAATTCATTATTGGAATAAAAATTGGTATGTAGATATAAATCCTGGCATATAAGAACAATTGATATTATTACCTATTTAAAATAAATATTGTCTCAATTTATCATTCAGCAGCGTGTAAACATTTCAAAATTGGGGTATAACGATTTTCTCAAATAAATTTAATTGAACAATATAATTGGGCCACATGCAGACAATGTATTATTTGTTGATACTAGGTTCTATTCTGTCAGTACTACCTACAGGAACTCCTTGTAAAACAGAAGAAAACTCTGGCCAGTCCTGTAACACCCTCAAAATTGTTACCTGTGAGCCTGTTACAGTCGCTAGGTCAATACATTTCATCAAAAGTTCTCTCTTTCACACTGTCCTTCTACTTTAACAAGCATGGTGCCCCTTTCAGGGATTGGCCTTGGTCAGAACATGTCTAAATTAGGTGATATGAAGTCTTACAATCTTTGCTTCTAAGGAATTGTGGTTGTTTGGTTTTGTAACAATTTGGCTAGGCCAGGCTTCTTAGTCCACTTATCTATCAATTTGTGTAATGTGGTGCTTTAGGCATTGCTGTGATACTAAGACCGATGTTACAGGTATTTCAATGCTAGAAGGGTCACTCAAAGTTAACATATTTCAGCTAAACTTTTAGACTAAGAACAAACTGTGAAGAAGCCCACTTAGGAATTAGCCAATGAAAACCTTATGCATAATGAACAAAAACATAACATTGTTAGAGGTAAGTGGCAGGAGAGGAATTGAACTCTCAGGTCAAAGCACACTCAAAATATGACTGAGGAAGAGTTAGGTACCTTCTCAAAGGAAAGTTACCCATAATAACACAAATAGAGCAAAGCCAGTGTGAACAAAGTATACAGGGTCTTCTTATGATGATGGGACACGACTCAACATGAGAAAACATAGCTGAAAAAAATCTATAAATAATTGGAACTTGGAATGTTCAAAGTATGGATCTAGGAAAATTATAAATTATTAAAAATGAAATGGGATGCATAAAAATCAATGCTCTAAGTGCTATTGAGCTGAAATGGACTGGTATTGATCTTTTTGATTCAGAAATCATATACTTTACTATGCTGGGAATGAAATAATAAAGATGAATGGAGGTGTATTCATCATCAAAGTGGACATTTCAAGATCTATTTTGAAGCACAATACTGTTTGAAGTAGAATTATACCTCTCAGCATTTAAGGAAATCCAATCAATACAACTATTATTCAAATTTATGAACCAACCCAAACACTAGTGATGAAGAAATTGAAAAATTATGCAAACATCTTCAGTCAGAAGTTGATCAAAAATGCAATCAAATTACATTAATAACTAAGGAAAATTGGAATGCCAAAATTGGAAATAAAGAGGAAGGAACAGTAGCTGGAAAAAGTGGTCATTGTGATAGAAATAAACCTGGAGATCACATGATTGAATTTTGCAAGACCGAAGACTTATTCCTAAGAAATTCTTATTTCAACAATAACACCAACAAAAAGGAATGGCAGCTATACAAGTGGACATCTTTATATGAAATACAAAGAAATCAAATTGACTGCAACTATGGGAAGAGAAAGTGCTGGAATAGAATATTGAAAGTACCAAGGACTGCTAAAAGGACAACTCAATCTGTATTGAAAGAAGTAAGGTCAGAGTGACACTTAGAGGCAAGGATGGCAAGATTTTATCTTACATATATTAGTCATGTTGTCAGGAGAGACCAGTCCCTGGAGAAGGACATCATGCTTTGTAAAGTGGAAGGACAATGAAAGATAGGAAGATTCTCAATGAGTTGGACTGACTCAGTGGTTTCAGCAATAGGAACAATTTTGTCTCTTTGTCTCTTAACATCTGAAGAATAGATGTGATGCATAGAACAGTTGCAATAGAATAACTGATAAGTTGTGGCAGGACATCAAGGATATGAAGAAAGCACAAGGTAATTAAAAAGACAATTCAAGCATGGGAACAATTTTGAGGCTGCCACAGGACCCACATAGAGTCTCTATGTGTTGGAGTCAACTCAATGGCACCTAACAACATCGAGAACATGGGAAAGAAGATGGAGAAGTTCACTATAAGTAGCCAAAAAGAGGCTAGGCACTGACTGTGGAACTTTAACCAAGTGTTCATATATAAGTTCAAATTGAAGCTGAGGAAAATGATAATAAATCCACAGAGAACCAATATATGACCTCGAGTCCATCCCACTTGAATTCCAAAAGTATCTCAAGATCAGATTTTATGCACTGAACATTAATGCAGAAGACCTATGGAGCGCTGGGATGGAATCAAGAACAACATACAAGAAGAAAGGTTACAGAAAGACAGGGAAGAAAAAAGAAGATCAAGATGGGTGTCAGAAGAGACTCTGAAAGTTGCTCTTCATCTAAGAGTAGCTAAGACAAATAAAAGAAATAATGAAATCAATGACCTGAAAAGAAAATGTCAAAGGGCAGCTCTCAACAGCAAAATTAAATATTATAATGAGATATGCAAATATCTACAGCTAGAAAACCAAAAGGAAAGAACATGCTCAACATACCTTCAACTGAGAGAACTCAAGAAAAAATTCAAATCCTCAATTTGCAATCTTGAAAGATTAAGAAGATTGAAAGAATGCATGGAGTCATTGTACCAAAAGAATTAGTCAATATTCCACCATTCAGTAGGTATCATATGAGTGAGAACTAATCAAACTGATGGAAAAAACCAAAGCTGCACTGAAAATATTAGCCAAAAACATAGCTCCAGAAATTGATGGAATACCAACCGAAAATCTCCAAGCAGCTGATGAAGTAATGGAAACATTCATTTATCGATGCCAAGAAATTTAGAAGAAAGCTATTTGGACAACTGACTAAAAGAGATCCATATGTGTACTCCTTCCAAAGAAAGATGACCCAACAGAGCCCTCAAATTATAGAAAAATATGACTGACTTCACATGCAAGTAAAATTTTGCTGAACATCTTCCAACAATATTTGCAGCAGTACACGGAGAAAGAGTTTTCTAGAAATTCAGGCAGGATTCAAAAGAGGAGAGAGGATGAGGAACAATGGATATCATGATTGATGTCAGATGGATTTGGGCTCAATGCAGAGAACACCAGAAACATGCTTACCTGTGGTTTGTTGACTATGCTAATGCTAATGCATTCAACTCTGTCGATCATTCATAGCAAAGTATGGACAGCCTTGAGAGGAATAAAAATTTAAGAACACTTCATTGTATTTATATGGGATTTGTACATGTATCAAGAGGTGGTTGTGTGAACAGAACAAGGACAGTGTACGCTATAAAACCAGGAAGGGTGTGTGTGCATGAGGGTTCTATGCTTTTACTATATTATTCAATGTGCATGTTGAGCAAATCATTAGAGAACCTGGGCTATACGAAGAGAAGTGGGGCTTCCAATCAGAATTGGAAGCAAGCTTATTAACAACCTTCCAGATGTGGCTGACACACCTTGCTTGCTGAATGTGAGGAGGACTTGAAGCACTTGTTGATGAAGATGAAGGATTGCACCAGGGGACCAAAATCCTCACAACTGGGCCAATTGATAATATCAAGATAAATGGAGGAAAAAAATTGAAGTTGTTAAGTATTTTGTGTTACTTAAATCCACAATCATTGCTCATGAAAGCAACAGTCAAAAGTTTAAATGTTGCATTTCATTCAGTAAATCTGCACAAACCCTTTCTAAAGTGTTGAAAAGCAAGGATGAGTAAAAGGTGCACTTGACCCAAGCCAAGGCACTTTCAGTTGATTTATGTACATTTGAAAGTTGGACAGTAAATAAAGAAAGAGACAAAGAACAATTGATACAACTGAATTGTAGTGATATTGAAGAATATGGAAAAGACCACGGACTTCGAAAAGGACAAAAAAA
>NW_022111373.1:45618629-45620955 GCF_000313985.2 Echinops telfairi | reverse complement strand
CAGACGTGTGCATAAGCAAATGTGGTGAAGAAAGCTGATGGTGCCTGGCTATTAAAAGATATAGTGTCTAGGGTCTTAAAAGCTTGTAGGCAAACAAGCGGCCATCTAGCTTGGAAACAACAAAGCCTACAGAGAAGAAGCACATGAGCCTGTGTGAACACGAGGTGTTGAAGGGATCAGGTAGCAGACAGCAAAGAACAAAAACCATCATTGTGTGACCACCTTCCCCACATAAACACTGAAGACGAGTGTGTGCACAAGCAAGTGTGGTGAAGAAGGCTGATGGTGCCCGGCTATCGAGACCTATAGCGGCTGGGTACTTAAAGGCTTGAAAGTAAACCAGCGGCGATCTAGTCCAGAAGCAACAAAGCCCAGAGTGATCTTTAGAGGCAAGGATGCCAAGGTTTCATCTTACATATTTTTGCACAGGTTGTCAGGAAAGACCAGTCGCTGGAAAATGATATTGTTCATGTTAAAGTAGAGGGGCAGCAAAAGAGAGGAAGGGCCTCCATGAGATGGGTTAACACTGTGGCTGTAACAATGGGCTCAAGCATAAGAACAATTGTGGGATGGGGCAAGACAAGGCAGTGATTTGTTCTGTTGTGCACAGGGTGACTATGAGTCAGAAGAGACATAATGGCAACTAACAAAAATGATGATAGATAGATAGACAGACAGATAGATAGATAGATAGATAGATAGATAGATAGATAGATAGATAGATAGATAGATATGGATAGAGATATAGGTTAATTTTAAAGGCTGTTTAAAAGGTGGTATACTCATACCAACTGAGATCACTGGCCACATTTAAGTAGAGAAGAACAAAAATAAAGTAATAAGAACTGCCACCACAACAAACCATACTTCCTGTAATTTTGTGAAAACATGGCAGAAAAGACTTAAATTAATTAATTAAAAAGAAAGACAGAATATTCCTAATGACCTGTTCTGATAACAAACAAAACTGTTTTGGAAGAATTACAGCTAGAATGCTCCTTAGGTCCAAGGAAGTCAAGTCTTCTCACATTCTTTGGACATGTTATCTAGAGAAACTAGTGCTTGAAAAAGATCATGCTTGGTAAGGTAGAAGGGCAACAGAAAATGAGGCGAGCCTCACAAAAATGGGTTGATACAGTGGCTGCAACTATGGGCTCAAATATAAAAACAATTGTGAGGATGGCATAACACTGAGTGATGTTTCATTCTGTTGTTAATATGAGTAAAAACTCACTCCTTAATATCTAATAACAATAGCCTGATTAATTAGCTAGTTACTTCCAAAATTTGATAACTTGTATGACCATTTCCTTGGTAGATGGGGCATTATTATATGTGATAGAAAAATGCCCCATAATAAAATTTCTCAGCTGGCAATATATATTTTTATGGAATAAAAAAATCTATCTTGATCAACTTTCCTTAAAAAAAACAAATTCACTTCCATTGAGTCGATGCCCACTCAGAGCGACCCTGTGCTCATATCAGAAGGCAGTACTGCCCCTGTGGATATCTGAGACTGTAACTCTGGGAGTGGGACGTCAATCTTAGTTTTCCCTGCAACATACTGGGAAGCCCTAATTGAAAAGGTTAGCTTTTCTTAGATGTATAAGCATTTGTTGTTGTCATTTGTTTTATCATAGTTTAACTTCATATCACAGGAGAAATTTTTAGTTATATATTTTCTTCAATCTTATTTTAAATGTTTGTTAAAATAATCTAAGCTGAATATCGTCACAGTTCTGGTCCTAAAACTTTAAAATTGTCTGAAAATATTTGTACTAGAATGTTGAAAAAACTGAATGAATATTTATCCATTTTTATTGTTATTTTTTACATAAAGTATTGAATATGTGAAAAGGACTAAGCAGAATCCATTGTGATTTTCTTTCTGTTTTATGAATCAATTACCAAGATAATTATTCAAATTATTTCCATTTAAAAAAATCATATTATTGGGGACTCGTACAACTCTTATCACAATCGATACATACATCCATTGTGTCAAGCACTTTTGTACATTTGTTGCCATCATCATTCTCAAAACATTTGCTTTCTACGTAAGCCCTTGATATCAACTCCTCATTTCCACTCTCCCTCCCCCTCCCTCATGAACCCTTGATAATTTATAAATTATTATTATTTTGTTATATCTTACACTGTCTGACGTCTCCCTTCACCCACTCTTGTGTTGTCCGTCACCCAAGGAGGAAGTTATATGTAGATTCTTGTAATCGGTTTCCCCTTTCTACCCCACCTTCCCTCCACCCTCCCAGTATCGCCACTCTCACCAGTGGTCCTGAAGAGATCATCTGTCCTGGAATCC
>NW_022111373.1:45613783-45616845 GCF_000313985.2 Echinops telfairi | reverse complement strand
CACATTTGCTTATACAAACATTTGTCTTCAGCGATCGTGTCGGGAAGGTGTGCATCATGGAATGCCAATTTAATAGAACAAAGTGTTCTTGCATTGAGTAAGTACTTGAGTGGAGGCCCATTGTCCATCTGCTGCCTTAATATTAAACCTATGAATATATGCATGTATATCTATTTCCCCACCATCCTATATAAATATATTTACATATGTACATGCCTGTATTTAGACCTCATTAAATGCCCTTTTTAAATGTTAAAGAAATAAATTCATAATAATTGGACAATATATTTCACAGTAAGCTATTAAGTCTGCTTTAAAAATAATTGGTATCTGTACTATCCATTCATATTTATATAAATTATATAATGCAGTTATTTTATGCATATGTATTTTAGCAATCTACTCAAACAAGTATAATACTTTTTATCTGATTATTTGGTTGCATGTTTTCAAATATATCAATTACTGTCACCTGGAAAACTAAAGTACTTGAAATGTGCTAAAAGGTAGGAAATAAAATGTATATTTCATCAAAGGGAGGTCTTAAATTCAATTACTATTTTGAAATGCATAAGAGTTGAAATACCTATTAAAAATGCAGAGCTTCATTTCAGTGATAAGCCAGTTGATAATATTCAGTTTCAATTTAATGAATAGATACTATCATGAAATACAATAGATTTGAATTACTTTTTAACATAATCTGAAATATATTGCCATACATATTATCTTAGGCATATTAAAAACATTAATTTAAAATTTTTAGAGTTCCTTTGCTCAACAAAATATTAAATACATAGAATAATTCCCAATAACAATATTCTCTGTTCTATTCTAGTGTCTATTAAAAAATTAATGATGGTTTGCTATTTATGTAGTTTTAATCCATCTGGGTCAGCAATACTCTCTAAAAGCTTCGTTGTTTCTCCATCACATCCAAAAGATTATAGGCTGGTCTTTTTGTCAAGTTGTGCAATTCCTCTGAAATATTTATAATTAAAACATGGAATTTAATCTGAGGTTGAGGATTTCTATAGTACCATAGCTTCTTAGAATATTCTAGATGTGTTTGCTTATGTATGGAAAACTAAGCCAAATTTACTATCGAGCCAGTACTGACTCATCGTCAGTCTATAGAACAGGACAGAACTGTCCTTGTGAGTATGAGTCTGTAACTGTTTATGAGAATAGAAAACCTAGTCTTATATTAGAAATAGTACTGTGGAAGTGTCCCTAGACTTGCTTCTTCTGAAGAGAGGACCCTAGAAAGGGACATTATTCATTCAGGGTCAATATGGTCCAATCAGCACCAACTACAAAATTATTACTTAAATTTTTTTATATCATCTAAAATGTAAAAATTTTTGAAAAATTTATATAATGGAAATAATGTAGCTAAGCAGTCACCGACTTTTGAAGTATATTGCAGAAATTTTTATTTTGGTGAACAAATCTCTATACCTCTAAAAGTTATGGCCTAAACACAAATAAATATCTGAAAGAAATTGTTTCATTTGTCTTCATCTCTTTTTTCTAAAAATGAAAACAACCTTATCTCTCTATCTACACACATACATCCATAGGATTTCACTCACTTTTTTTTGAAAGTAGATTGCCATGCCTTTTTTCCTAGTCTTCCTGATTTTTTTCTTTTATTTCTTTCATTTTTTAATTTTTTTTTTACCCACGTGAATTTTAAGAACATCCCATGAACAGTTTTTGTTTATTGAGCAATAATGAGAGGAGACTAGGGGAGCTGTGGGAAGACATTAAGAACATCATACACGAAGAAAGTAAAAGGTCATTAAGAAGCAGGAAAAAAAGAAAAGATGCTATGTTAGAAGAGACTCTGAAACTTGCTCTTAATAGTAGAGTTGTTAAAGAAAATGGAAGAAATGAAGTAAAAGTGCTGAAAAGAAAATTTCAAAGAACAGGTCGAGAAGATAAAGCCTGCAAGTATTATAATGAAATAGGTAAAGACCTAAAGTTTTAAAGCCAAAATATTTCAGACAATTTTAAAGCTTTAAGAACAGAACTGTGACTATATTCAGCTTAGACTATTTTAACAAATATTTATATCTCCACAAGAAAGAGAAAGCGAGATTAGACCTCATGCTGGTGTGCCAATCCTTGAGTACAATGTTCCTGCTCTGAGCAGCTCATTCCAAGAGATGACTGTAGGAATGACCTCATATTGAGATGTGACAACTTCTCCCTAGATGACAGCCCTGGAAAAGACAGCACTGAAGATACCGTTTGGGGAGAGAGGCTGGTCTGGCAAACCAATAGGGTAGGGCAACTAACCAGTGAGTGAAGCCACCAAGTCCTGATTGTAGACTTCTGTGTCAGGCATGGTTCTCTAGAGAAACAAAACCAGGACACATGATTATAAGGTCAAGGAAGCAGACAGTGGAGTCTTCCCTCTGACAAGGCAAGCAGAGTCAACCCACAGGTAGAAAATAGGAGGGTGGATCTCCAACAGTCAGTAGGTCAGGAGCTTAGCAAAGCAGGCCCAGATGGGATATTGAATGCAAGTAATGCAAGACAACAGATCCACCAGCCTCAGTTTCAAGTGATGTACACACTAGCAGCATGGCGAAGCAAGTCTAGAAGGAGCCTCAAACTCTAGTGACACAATCCATGAGTTGGCTTGGCCCACAGGTGGTGTACCTCACAGGTAGAGGCAGAGATTTAGCTAAAGCACTCCGATCAACAGAGACCAAGAGAGAGGGGTGTGTGCCTTCCAGAGCCATTTATCTCTTTGCCCTCCAATCAAACTGTGACCATATTAATCTCACATGTTCCTATTGGCCAGATTGACACAATAAACCTAACTATCACAATTTCTGGCTCAGAGGGCAGCACTTAGCACCACACCCGAACTGGTTGGGGGTTACTCAGAAGTGGATCACACTGAAAGGCTATAGGCATAATGGTGAGAGGTGTGTGTTTATTGGGGGAGGCAGGGGTCCTTAGTCATGTGATTATCTGTATGCTTGTTTGTTTATATATGTATGCATTTGTATATTCATTTATGTATTATTTGTTTATTTTTGGTGTTT
>NW_022111373.1:45610949-45612745 GCF_000313985.2 Echinops telfairi | reverse complement strand
ATTGTATGTATTGTGATAAGAGCTGTATGAGCCCCCAATCAAATGATTAAAAATAAACCCAAAGGTTTTTTTCTCATAAGTCAGCATTGTATGATATTCACCTTCCTGACAGGATCACTGAAGACAAAATGAGTGCATAAGCAAATTCAGTGAAGAAAGTTGATGGTGTCTGGCTATTAAAATGTATAGCATCTGCGATCTTAAAGACTTGTAGTTCAACAAGCGGCCATCTAGCAGGGAAGCAACAACGTCGACATGAAAGAAGCACACCAGCCTGTGTGATCATGAAGTGTTGATGGGAAGAGATATCAAAAGTACAAAAACAAGCAACCAAATCTATGTGAAGGGTGTAGTTGTTGTGCACACCCAAAACCCTCCTGTAAGATAATTAGACAGTCCCTATCAGAAGGGCCACATGGAAGGGATGAAAAATCCAGGTTGTGGTAACGCACTCATGAATTACGTATTTATCCTCTAGTTCTTTAGTGTTTCCTCCACTTACAATCATGGTTTTTATTTGTTTTACCTCATTAGCATGTTAGATTTGTGTATGCTTATTTGTATATTTAAGATGGTTTGGTACATGAAAGGCACGCTAGATAACCCTTCAGAAACAGTAACAGGAGTAATTGTTGCCTGGGGGTACAGGAAGAGGGGGAAAAGTATAAGGTGCTGATAGCATTGAGGACTGTATAACCCCATTTGATGGGATCAAACAACAATATTACATGTGATTGGATATATTGGATCATGGAAGATATGGCAAAAAACAAAACAAAGCAAAACAGACCTATTGTAAGGAAAAATCCCCAATAATCATAAGAATTCTTGGGGGGTAGGGTTGAGGAGTGAAGGGATAAAGGTGAGTTGATATTTGTTATACTCACCTTCCTGACACGATCACTGAGGACAAAATGGGTGCATAAGCAAATGTGGTGAAGAAAGCTGATGGTGCCCAGCTATGAAAAGATATAGGGTCTGAGGTCATAAAGACTTGAAGACAAACAAGTGACCATCTAGCTCAGAAGTAACAAAGCCAACATGGAAGAAGCACACCAGCCTGCGTGATCATGAGGTGTCGATGGGATCAGGTATCAGGCATCAAATACCCAGAACAAAATTCTACCCAATGTGAATGGGGTGAGGGCATGGAGTGGAGACCCAATGCCCATCTGTAGACAATTGGACATCACCTCACAGAGGGGATACAGGGAAGAGATGAGCCAGTCAGGGTGCAGTATAGCACCAATGAAACACACAACTTTCCTCTAATTCTTTGGTGCTTCCTTCACCCATTATCATGACCTCAATTCTACCTTACAAATCAGGTTAAACCAGAGCATGCACACTGCAACAAATAAGAGCCCACAACACAGGAAAGCCATGATGGATAAACCCCTCAGGGCCAATAATGAGAGTAGAGATACCAAGAGGATTTGGAGAGGGTGGGGGGAGAAAGAGGGTATCACTCACAAGGATCAACCTATAACACCTTCCCAGGGGGATGAATAAAGGAATAGGGGGTGAGGGACGATGGCGGACATTGTAAGATATTGAAACAATAATCTATAACTTACCAAGGATTCATGAGGGAGGGCAGGTGGGAAGGGAGGGGAAGAAATGGGTAGCTGATATCAGGGGCTCAAGTGAGAAGAGAATGTTTTGAAAATGATGATGGCAGCATATGTGAAAATGTGCTTGACACACTGGATGAATGTATGGATTGTGATAAGAGATGTAAGAGCCCCCAATAAAAGTATTTAAAAAAAAGAAAGATAAAAGAAAAAAAAAAAGGT
>NW_022111373.1:45607553-45610125 GCF_000313985.2 Echinops telfairi | reverse complement strand
GTAGTTAGCAGGCCAATTTAAGCCACTACACCACCAATAGGAGGAAGCTTCAATACTCTGCTTCATGGAAGGATAAAACAACTACATTATTAACAAACTTTATCTCAAAGACACTTATAGGACTATCTACCCAACAATTGCTTAGTATACATTTTTCCTGTGCACATGAAACATTCCTCAGAATAGACCATATATTATATCTCAAAAATGCTTTTTAAATGAATTTTAAAATATTATAAAATATATTTTTTAATTAGAACACTAAAAAATTAGAAATAACAAAAAGATTAAGAGGAAAATGCATGGAAACTAAAATTCCTGCTTAAGGACAACTGGTAAATAAAAAAAGAAATTTTGGGGGGGATGAAGGGGGCAAACACAAATGAAAGAACAATCCAAAATCTCTGGGTCCAGCAAAAGCAGTATCAGAAATCAATTTATAGCAATAAACTTGCATATCAAAAAATAAGAAACCATCAAAATCAACATCTTAAGCCAACAACTTAGACAATTTGAAATAATTTTTAAACCTGCTGTAAATAATGATTTGAGTAGAAATATATTAAACACACACCAAGAAAAAAAAAAAACACAACAGAAAGAAAAAATCAACAAGATTAGAAAGTTTTTTGAAAAGAATAATAAAATAGTAAATCTGAGTTCATCTTATGAAGCTAATATAATCTTGATAAAAAAGTTGGCAAAAACATCACTAATATCCCTCATCAACAACATTCCTTATGAAAAAATGTTTCAGAAATTCTCAACAAAATCCTACCCGCTAGAATCTAACATAAAATATAAAAATAATATGAACTTTATGAGTATGTGGGATTCATATTAAATATAAAGGATGATTCAATGTAATCTACCACATAAATAAAACAAAGAATAAGAACCAAATGATTATAATCATTGGCACAAAAAGACATTGACAAAACGTAATACTCACTCACGATAAAAATTCATGGAATATGAATAGAAGGGAAATTTCTCAACATTATTTATATAGAGAACTAATGAGAAACTTTAGTCTTAGTGGAGAAAGGAGAGTGCATTCCCATTGTGAATGAGACCAGATGCCCTTTATTGCTTTCCTGATTAATATTCTGCTAGAAATCCTAATTAGGCAAGAAAAGGAAATAAAATCATTTAAATTGATATGAAGTAAAACTCTATTTATGGATGATAGGATCTTATACTTAAAAAATGCAAAGACTCAGCAAGAAAATTACAGCAACTAATTGAGAGATTTAGTAGAGTGGCAGGGTGCAAGATAACCCACAGAATTTAGATTCCTTTACGTTCTTACCAATGAGACTTCAGGAAGTGAGGAAGAATTCAGAATTCATGAAGACAAAGAAATCAGGAAAACAAAACCATTTGCGAGCCACTCAAAGCATGACATTTTTCGGAATAAATACTATTGGAGAAACAAAAGACTTGTCTATACAAAGAAAGCTACAAAACAACTTCAAGAAACTAAAAGACTGATTCCAATGGAAGAATATAACATAATGGTTAGGATGATTTAGCATCATGATAATGACAATACTACCCAAAGCAATGTTATGAAGTGCCAATTCAGATTCCAAGATAATTCTCTTTTTTTAATACTTTTATTGAGGGTTCTTACATCTCTTATCACAATCCATACATTCATCTAGTGTGTCAAGCATATTTACCCATATGCCGCCATCATCATTTTCAAAGCATTCTCTTCCCACTTGCGCCCCCGATATCAGCTCCCCATTTCTTCCCCTCCCTTCCCACCTGCCCTCCCTCATGAACCCTTGGAAAGTTATAGATTACTATTTCCATATCTTACATTGTCCTCCACCACCCCTCACCTCCTTTTCCATTATTCATCCCCCCTGGGAGGGTGCTATAGGTTGATCCTTGTGATTGATTCCCTCTTTCTACCCCCCACCCTCCCCTAATCCTCCTGGTATCACTACTCTCATTGTTGGCCCTGGGGTTTATCTATCATGGCTTTCCTGTGTTGTGGGCTCTTATCTGTAGCAGTGTGCATGCTCTGGTTTAATCTGATTTGTAAAGTAGAATTGAGGTCATGATAATGGGGTGAAGGAAGCACCAAAGAACTGAGCAAGGTTGTGTGTTTCATCGGTGCTATACTACATCCTGACTAGCTCATCTCTTCTCTGTAGCCCCTCTGTGAGGTAATGTCCAATTGTCTACAGATGGGCATTGGGTCTCCATTCCATGCCTCCCTCCCCCCCATTCACCTTGGTTATGGTTTTGATCTGGGTCTTAGATGACTGATACTTGATCCCATCGACACCTCATGATCACATAGGCTGGTGTGCTTCTTTCATGTTGGCTTTGGTGCTTCTGACTTAGAAGACCCATATGCTATATCTTTTGTTAGCCGGGTACCATCTGCTTTCTTCACATTTGCTTATGCACCCATTTTGTCTCCAGTAATCATGTTGGGAAGGTGATTATCACAGTATGCTGGATTGTTAGAACAAAGTGTTCCTGTGTTAAGGGCGTAGTTTGTGTCAAGGCCCAATGTATATCTGCTACTTTAATTCTTAACATATAGATATGA
>NW_022111373.1:45605153-45606913 GCF_000313985.2 Echinops telfairi | reverse complement strand
GTTTCATCACTCTGCTCCCCCTGCTGCTCTGATGCATGCCCTCAGTTCCTTGCCCCAGCATGATGGGGCCAGACTGTGCACTATTCCCGCACTGTTTCTCAAGTGCTGTCCCCTACGGCACCATGGTTCAGTGAGGGATGCCATGTCCTATCGTGGGGCTGGCCCAACAGTCCTCCCTGTGCATTGTCTGCTCTGAACAGGAACATCATCCTCTGGGCTTGGTGGACCAGGATGTCCTCTCCTCCCTCTCCATCCTTTTTCATTTTCTAATTCGACGGGCCCCTCTCTCCAAGCTGTAGCCCCAATGCTGTCCTCTGAAGTGCATTCTTCTGAGGGGGTCGGCACGGTGTCCATATAGTTGGTTGGCGCCGGCCCCACAGACCACTCTATTGGTTCCTTGATACATGG
Organism: Echinops telfairi; assembly: GCF_000313985.2. Taxonomy (NCBI): domain Eukaryota; kingdom Metazoa; phylum Chordata; class Mammalia; order Afrosoricida; family Tenrecidae; genus Echinops; species Echinops telfairi. Next base: position 45,606,505 of record NW_022111373.1, on the reverse strand, counting down.
CAGTATGATGTATTCATGTCTTGATGCATTGGGTTGAAGTGTGGTCTCTCTCTCCCTCTCCTGTAGAGATATAAACAATACCCTCCCTTTGAGTGAGTTCGTGTCCTGCTCCACCCCCTACCCATGTCTTTTCCCCCCATCTTATTTAGTTGGCTTCCGTATGTATCCCTGGATTGGGTTTGACCCCTGCCATAGTTGCTGGACCTCACTCCAGGGATGTGTGTACATAGTAGCTTTCCCCTATCCCCTGTTTTTTGTTGTTGTGGTTGTTTTTTTAACTTACCTCAGTGGATTCATGTTGCACTTGTCCTTTTGTCCTTGACTTACTTCACTTAGCATGATTTCCTCCAGTTCTTCCCATGCGGCAATGTGCTTCATGCGTTCATCACTGCATTTTAGGGATGTGTAGTACTCCATTGTATGCATGTGCCACCGTTTTTTGATCCATTTGTCTGTTGATGGAATTTGGGGTTGTTTTACACTCCTTGCAATTCTGAACTGTGCCACAGTGAATATTGGAGCACAGATGTCTGGCCATGGTTTGTTTTTTGCCTCTTCTGTGTATATGCCCATTAAGGGGATTGCTGGGTCATATAGTAGCTCAATCTCCACCTGTTTTAGATTTCCATAATGGCTGTACATACCTACAGGTCCACCAGCAGTGGACAAGAGTTTCTATCTCACCACAAACCCTCCAACACTTGTTACTTTCTGATTTTTTGAATTGGGCTATTGTTGAGGGTGTTAGGTGGTATCTCATGGTTGTTTTAATTTGCATTTCTCTCATGGCTAATGATCGGGAACATTTGCTCATATGTTTATTGGCATTTATGCCCCTTTGAAATTTTTGGTCAGGTCCTTTGCCCAACTCCTTAGTGGAAAATTAGTTTTTTTTCTTATTGTAAGCTTGCAAAGTATTGCAGATTTTAGCAATAAGGCCTTTTTCTGAGGTTTCATTGATAAAGATGTTTTTCCCAGTCTGTGGGCTTTCTTATTACTCTCTTGGTGAAGTCTTTTGATGTACACAGGTGATTTATCTTCAGTATATCCCATTTGTCTGTGTGTCTCCTCCCTGTGTCAAGGTTCTCAAGTTTGCCCCAATTCCCTAATAATTTGCCCTAATAGTTTGGGTTTTACCACAATGTCTGTGATCCATCTTGAGTTTTTTCTTGTGCATGGAGTAAGGTAAGGGTCTTGCTTCACTTTTCTGCAGGTAAATAGCCATTTTTTCCAGCACTACTTCCTTTTTTAATGTTATTAATTTTATTTTATTTATTGAATCATTTTATTGGGGGCTCATACAACTCTTATCAGAATCCACACATACATCAATTGTGTAAAGCACATTTGTA
>NW_022111373.1:45597833-45603772 GCF_000313985.2 Echinops telfairi | reverse complement strand
CAACAAAAACAAAAAGGCTAATGTCAAAAAAACCCCAAACACACAACAATAATAAAAAAGAAAATCTTGTAGCTAGTTCAAGGACTGTTTGTTGGCCTTTAGGAGTGTTTTCCAGTGGAGTCTAATGGGGTGCCATGCCCTGGCACTAAAGTCTCTTTTTGGTATTCCTTGTGGATTTCATTGCTCTGTTCCCCTTGCTGTTCTGTTGCACCCCCTTAGTGTTTTGACTCGGTGTGGTGGGATGATATCGGGTGCAATTCCCACACTGTGTCTCCAGTGTTGTCCCCTGTAGGGCTATGGGTCAGTGATGGATGTTGTGTCTCTTAATGGGGCCAGCCATATGTTCTTCTCTGTGGATTGGCTGCTCTGAGCAGAAATAGCATCCTCAGGGCTTGGTGGGCCAGGATATGTTCCACTCTCTCTTCCTCCCCCTTTATTTGCTCCCGTGTGCTCTCATCAGACATGTCCCTCTCCCTGAGCTGCAGCTTTAGTGATGTCCTCTGAAATTAATTCTTCTGGGGGCAAGAGAAGGTGTCCAAGTAGTTGGGATTGGGGCCGGCCCCTCAGACCTCTCCACTGGTTTCCTACTCAATTCTGGCATATTGCATTCACATCTGGAGCACTGGGTTGAAGTCTGGTCCCTCTTTTCCTGTGGAGATATAAACAATACCCTTCCCTTGGGTGAGTTAGCCAGCACCACTTCTTGAAGAGGGCGTCCTCTTCCCATTTGATATTTTTAGGGCCCTTATCAAAAATCAGTTGTCTGTATGCTGATGTTTTTATTTCTGTGTTTTCAGCTCTTTTCCATTGATCTAAATATCTGTCGTCATACTAGTAACACACTGTTTTGACCTATGCGGCTGTATAATATGTTCTAAAATCAGGTAGAACAAGCCCTCCCACTTTGTCCTTCTTCTTGAGGAGTTCTCTGCTAACTCTGGGCTTCTTCCTTCTCCATATGAAGGTAATCAGTTTATCCTATTCTTTGAAGAAGGATGATGGTATTCGTCTTGGGATAGCATTAAACTTATGTAGGACCTTAGGCAGAACTGACATCTTTACTATATTGAGTCTTCCCATCCGTGAGCATGGGATATTCTTCCATTTGTTGAGGTCCCTCTTGGTTTTTTCTAACAGTGTTCTCAATTCTTCCTCGTACAAATCTTTTGTGTTTTTTTTTTTTAGTCAGGTATATCCCTATATATTTAAATTTGTGCTTGGCTATTGTAAAGTTGACTACCTTTTTAATTGCCTCTTTTGTGATCTTGTCTGATGTGTAAAGCAGTCTGATAGACTTCTATTTCTTGATCTTATATCCTGCCACACTGTCGTATTCCTCTATTGCTTCCAATAATCCACTTGTGCAGTTTCGGGAATTTTCGATATATAAAATCCTATTGTCTGCAAATAATGATAGTTGTGTCTCTTCCTTCTCCAGATGAATACCTTTGATGCCTTTTCTTTGTCTTATGTTGTTACCTAGGACCTCCAGTATGATGTTAAATAGGAATGGGGACAAGGAATCCTTGTGTGCTCCCCCTTTTCAGTAAAATTGTTTTCTTCCTTTTTCCATTGTTTTCAACGTTGGGTGTTGCTTTTTAATATATAGCTTGTATAATATTGAGGAATTTTCCTTCCATTCCTATCTTCCTGCGTGTCTTAAACAGGAATGGGTGTTGGATGTTGTCCAGCATCTTTTTCCACATCTATCAATATTATCATGTGGTTCTTATAATTTTTCATGTCAGTGTGGCAAGTAATACTAATGATCTTTCCCACCAGCATCATCCTTTAATAAGGTGGAAAAGGTTATCACCAAATTTATAATGTAAGGAAACACAGATAAGTAAAACACTGCTAAAGAAGAACAAAATAGGAGACCTCACACTTCCTCGAAATTTATTATACACGAAGGCAGTAAAAATACTTTGATATTTTTTCTTCCCAAGATATATTTATTTTTTTAAAAATATTACTAATTGGGATATTAAGCATATAACATATCATTCCACTTTTCAGTAACAGTAAGTAGAATTGTAAAGTTGCTACCACAATCAGTTTCTAGACATAGGGGGCATCTACTGACAAAATTTTAACTGTCCAAATAAGATTTATGCCTTTGATCTTCTATACTCATCTTTCCCAAGCTCTCTGTTTAGTGACCATTTTCATCCCAACTTTCAATTTTAAATAGGGGGAGTTTTTATTTCCTATATAGATCCACAAATGATTCTTGGGCTACCACTGTAATCCATCACACTCTGGATTCTCACAATTTAGATTCTGATACTGATCCCACCTTTGACTTTGGATTATATGGATTCCAGTCCTTTAATGACTGATGATGGTGTTATTCTTATATGTCTACTTGGTTGATATCTCCCATAGATGGCTGCTTGTTTTGTGACAAGCCTTTAACCCCCCCAGATGCTATTTTATCTGATAGCCAGGCACCATCTAAAATATTTACCACATTTTTCTATAGACCTTGTTTATTCTGTGTTCTCTTGCTGAGCATGAATATGGAAGAGGGCCATGATGCAAGCACTAGTTGCTCTTAAGTTGGAGCTAGGGTTTAGTGAGAGCCCAAACACATTTCTGGATCTATGCTTTTTTCCCTCCTTTTGTTATTAATTGGTAGTTAATACATATACCATTCCATAGTTCAATCCTGTCAATCAGAATTGTACGATTGCTTCCATTATCAGTCTCCAACCATACTTTTCCTTCCTGGACTCCTTGATATCATCTCCTTTTTATTTCCCTCACCTCCTTTATACACTCCCATACACACATGCCACACACACTTCCCCAAACATTGTTCTATTTACTGTCCCTATAGGCTCATCAATCCTGAGTTTCATTTACAGAAAAACAAATAACACAATGTCAAGAGAGTGACCCCAATGCCATAGCATCTCCGGCATACACTCTAATATATTGTGTTAGTCTGGGTAGACTATAGAAACAAATTCATAGACACTCATATGTATATAAGAAAGAGGTTGATATATAAGAGCAATTGAATATTGAGAAAACCTCCCAGCCCAGTCCAGATCAAGTCCAGAAGTCCAATATTAGCTCATATGTCCAATACCAATCTATAAAGTCCTCTTAAGATTCATGAAATACATGCAATGATGCTGAATGCAGGAGGAACAGAGGCCAGAGATTGAAGGTCTTGTGGATCCAGTAGTGTTATAAGCATCTCAGCGTTGGTAGGGCTCTCTATATGGCTTCTCTGGCTCCCGAGGTATGGTTGTATCAGGGTAGGTTCATGTGGCTTCTCCTCAGGGATGTCTCGCAGGAAGTCTGTCTTTTCAGTAAAGTCTCCAAGGGAGTGAGTAGAGAGAGAGAGAGTGTGTCTCCTTCCTCCAAGAATGATTACAGGATTTCCCAGAATTCTCAGGAGAAGGCCATGCCCACACAGAGGCCTCATTGGCTATGATCTGATTGACAGACTAGACTTCACCCCTTCACTCTTAATCCTCTTAAGTCCCAAATTGACACCTTATTATGTAACTACTACATACTATGTGGTATTATGTAACTACCATATACAAGCATAAACAAAATAAAACAGAATGTCCACCACAGGATTGCCAGCATAATACATATCTTAATACAGCATGTAGGGAGTTGATGTAGCACAATGTTTTTCATCCAACAACCAACAGTAAACCACTCTTTTTACAGCTGTCTTCTGCTTCTTCAGACACCATGTATTTTCCTACTTAAGTTCTCAGGTTATAAGTGTGTCTGAGGTACAGTTCAGTTTACCCAGTGGGGTTCCCACGTGAGATCTCACAGATGCAGCCTCTGGAGCATATCATGCATGGTGAAGACCCAGGACTCAGAGCCCCAGCATTCCATGGTACCCCACCTGGGTTCCCCACCAGATGCCCAAGTTCAATGGTGCCCACCCACTGAACACAACCAAAGACACTCCACACCTAGTTTCCCTAAAATCTTCCTCAGGCTCTCCTCTTACCACCTGGAAGTCAGCCTTTCGACCCCTCCCGCCAATAGACATGCGCCTATGCTCCCCCAAACGTGGTTTCCTTCACCTCTCTCCCCCGTGCTCCCTCCATCAGTAGGCCTCATCCCTCTGATAGGGTTGCCTCACTCTTTGGGGAACCTCACCACAGATTCACCTGGCAACCACTCAGCAGACAACATCTCCTCCCCCACCTCCACCCCAACTATTTGATCCCAGCTGAGTGAGTTGCTCTCCTGTCAATTGACCTACATGATACTTACCTAGAACAGATGGGGTGTAGTACCTTGTCACCAGTCAGGCTCTCTACCAGGCTGTCTGCCCCGCATCCAGAAGACTGGATGCCCTAAAGTCTGAGCTTGTGCCCATTCTGCTGCTTGTTCCTATTGCAATGGACTCATACAGTATTTGTCCCCTTTGCTTGACTACCTGCATTCAGCAGATCTTCCAGATCCCTCTTCCAGATCCCTCCACATCTGGAGATGTTTCATCACTGTTTTTCAGGGATGTGTACTATTCCATTGTGTGTATACCAGAATTTTTTTTATCCAGTCTTCTACTGATGGAAATTTAGGCTATTTCCAGCTTCTTATTATTATGAACTGTGCTGCAATGAACATGGGAGAACAAACATCAATTTGTAATCTGTTTCTTATTTCTTTGGGGTATATACCCAGTAATGGTATTGCTGGGTCACATGGTAGTTAAATTGCCATCTCTTTTAGGTTTTGCCATATCACCTTCTACAGTGGCTGTATGCATTTATGAGTCCACTAACAGTGGATAAGGGCTCCAATCTCACCTCACCGTCTCCAACGTTTGTTGTTGGAAAACACATAGTCCAATGGAACAGAAATAAGAAAACAGAATTAAATTAAAAATTAAATCTTTGAATTATGGTTGTATTAACAGGTCTGTCTTCTGTTGTTTTAAGGTGTCATCAGATCAGTTCCAACTCATGTCCCCATGTATGACAGAATGAGGCAAAGCCTGGTCTACTGCCGGCTTCAAATTTGTTGTTATGTTTGAGTTCTTCTAGTGTTTCTTCAGTTGACTGAAAAATTTTGCCTGGGATTTCATCATTTCCCGTTTTGGGCTTATAATTTTAGTGCAGCTTCGACTTCTTCCTTCAGTACTTCTTCATATACTACCTCCAGAAATGGTGGAATGTCAACTCGTTCTTTTTGGTATAGTGACTGTGTGTGCTTCCCATCTTCTTTTTAGGTTTCCTGCATAATTCAATATTTTGTCCATAGACTCTATCAATGTAACAATGTAAGGCTTGATTTTTGGCTTAGTCCTTTCACTGTAAAATATGCCAAACATGTGCTTCCTTTTAGGTTTTCTAGCTCTAGATATTTTCCCATTTCATTATAGTATTTTACTTTGCCTTTGAAATTCTCTGCCCAGATCTTTGCATTTTTCCCCAATTATCCTTAGTTATTTTGTGATGTAAAACAGGTTTCAGAGTCTTTTCTAACATCACCCCCAACCTTTTCTTTATTTCTTCTCTTTTTAATGACCTTTCTTCATGTATGAAGTTATTGATCCTCACACAGCTTATCAGGTTTCCTGTCATTAGTGTCAATGCATTGATTCTGTTCCTGAGATCTTGAAATTCAGGTTGGATAGATTCAAGGTCATATTTCAGGTTTCATGGACTTTAAAAAAGTTTCCTCAGCTTTACCCTGAACTTACATATAAGCAATTGATTATCTGTTCCACAGTCCGCCTCCAGCCAGTTGTAGTTGCTGATGTCGTACTTCTCCTTGTCTTGTCCCACAGACATGGTCAACTGCATTTCTGGGAAAGTTCACATGTCTAGTAACCATTTGTTTTATTGAAATTGGCTAACGAATAATGTGAAACTAGGCAATGAATAATGAAGATTGCAGGAGAATTGATGCATTTAAATTGTGATGTTGGTGAAGTATATTGAAAG
>NW_022111373.1:45586443-45597318 GCF_000313985.2 Echinops telfairi | reverse complement strand
AGATTCTATAATTGCTGAGTCACATTTCCATCCCAAAATGAAATTTTGGCATGTAAGTATAGGTGGGTATGCTTTGATTTTAATGTCTGTTTGGGAAATATCTGATTCATGTAGGTGTCTGTCATTTCATGAGGTATTTTTGTTTTCTTTATAAAAGAAAGCAACTCTTGTTTTTTTCTTATTATTCTCCCCTGTGAAAGATTGCATGTTCTCAGAGTAAGTGAGCAGTGGGGTTCTAAGGCTCATCCAAGTCCTCACAACTCTTCCTGCTCCTCCTCCAACTGGCTTCATTCATCCACACGATGACCCAGGAACCTTTTACTTCTGGCACAGATACACGTGGGGTGACTTGGGGTTCCTTCACTGCAGGAATGGGACTGTCAGTATTGGAGAGGCCTGGGGCACTCTCTGGTTTCTTGTTCCAGATGGTGGAGAAAGCTGCTCGTGGTCAGAAGTAGAGGGTCCTCCATTGCCACCCTTGCCCTTTAAACATAAGCTCACTGACATCACATGGATTCTGATTTACAGTAGGTAGCCCTGTAGAACAAAGAACTGCCTGTGCGGGTTTCTGACACAATCAATCTTTATAGGAACAAAAAGCCTCATCTTTCTCCTACAGAGAGGCCAGAGGTTTCAAACTGTGGTTAACAGTCAAATGCTTACCCAACAGTACTATCAGAGACCCTGGAACATGCAATCTTCTCCCTATGAAGTCTCCACAATGACCTCCTCTGGCTCTATGGGTCCCTCCTCCCACATACTACCACCTCCCTATCTCCTAGCACCCCACCTCATACCATCCCCCTACTTCTTTCATCCCACCCACTTCATGCCTCCTGAACATAGATAAACAGGATGATCCTTCTCTAGCCTAATTACAGTGTATTCAGTGTGCCTTTATAAGCTTTTAATATGATAGGATTTAGCTTTTGGATTGTAGAGATACTGCTTGTATATAGTATGTTGGTTACATAATGTCCAAGTATCATTAAGTTTTATTTTACAAGAAGTATTGTGCCAATTACATAATCTCCTGTCAACTTGCAAAGGTGTGGAGTCTAGGCTGACAGTCATGTCATAGCCAATAAGGCCTCTGTGTGGGCATGGCCTTTTCCTGAGGATTCTGGGAAATCCTGTCTTCCTGCAAGCCACATGGACCTACACGGATGGAGTCAGAGCCCTGGAGCTGGAGGAACCTCGTGAAGACAAACGCAAGTGCTGAGATGCTTCTACCACCCCTGGATTCCTAAGAATTTCCAACCACTGGCTTGTGATCTTTCTGCATTCAGTGTCATTGCATGGCTGCGTGAGTCTAAAGAGGAATTTATGGACCAGTATCAACACATGGACTCATTCTTGACTGCGCTGGGATGTTTTCTTGATGTATAATTACTCAGATGTATATGAGTCTCCCTATGAATCTACCCGGACTAACACAAGTATCATGGGTGCTAAGTGTTCTATACCTGTAGTTGTGACCAAAGCCTTGGCAGCATTTTCACTGGGTTATTGCAGGAGGTAAACTGCAGGGGTAAACTATTTCTGTGGTGATCTTTTGTTAAATAGAATTGACTTTGCTTATCCTTATTCAGAGTCCCTTTCCTGTTTTTCTTAGATAAACTACTTTTTAGATTTTGAGGTACAAATAGTTCAAAATGGCTCAAGTAAGATAATATAAATCAAAAGAAAAATAATAAGCTGAGTTTCATGCATTAGACCCTAATAATTTAATAACAGCAAAAAGGTAGATATGGGAATTATAACAACGTTTGGTGAAGAAATCAGATGGTTCCCAGCTATTAGAGAGAAAAGCATCTCGGGTCTTAAAGGTTTGTCTTCCAAAAAGCGGCCATCCAAGTCAGGTGTCAACTAAGTACACATAGAAGAAGCAAACCAGTCTGTGTGATCCAAGGATTGGAAACAATAAAATCCAAATTCAAGGGAGGGACTGTGATCATAGCATACATTCTGAACACCTGATTTCCAGAAGGCTGTGGATGGCAGTGGAAGCCTGAAATCCATTTACTGGGCCCTCTCATGGATTAAGCCTCTGGTAAATACATTCTGACCATAGTCTAAGGATGTGCAAAGTCTTGATATTGGGCATATATCATTATAAAGTTGATTATACGAGAAGTATTTAAGTTATAATATAATATCTTATCATTTGAGCTCTCTTTTGACGCATTTTGAAGTTGCTTCAATTTTGAATATTTTCTGTTTTCTCTTTGATTATTTGTTTTATCTGTTTTGTTCTGCCATTATTGCTGGTTTATTCGTTTGTATTTCATATAATTTTCTGTATAAAAATCCAGGAATTGTAAATCTATAGAGACAGGAACTGGATTAATAATTATGCAGGGGCATAGCAGAGGTGGTTGGAGGGAAATAGGGAGCTAACTAACAATAATGCATATGAGAAGAAAATGTTCTGTAATTGATGTGGTTGTGATTGAACATGTCTTCTTAATATTATTAAACAATAGATTGTATAATATGTGAATTATATACCAACAAAACTCTTAAAAGATAATGATTTCGTTGTACAAGGTTAACATTCAACTGACTGTAAAGATGATGATGATGATGAACACTTTATACATTAAAGATGAACACTTTATACATTAAAATTATTTTGCTTAAATGAACACGACTGAAAGAAAGAACTGAGCAATAGCATCTTATTAATATTTTGGTGATGAGAATCAAAAATTACTTGAGCTCAGAAAAACTGATATTTAACCACAAAAAAATTCATGAAGAGTCACTACTTTGAGCAGATATAACAAACATGGTTTCACTTAAACCTTTCGATATATTTTTCTGTCATTGAGTAAACATAAATCTACTGGAACATGTGTCTGTAAAGGTGGAGTATAAAATGATATTGCACTGCTTGAATGATTTTGAGTGCTGATAGGATCACCTGTTCACACATTTCTGATCGGCAGATTTGAAAGCTTTGATTTATGAACCTTATTTAAGAGAAACTTGATCATGTGGTCCAAAGTAGCAGATTTAACTAATGTTCATATAGTTGCCATTGGATTAATCACTTATATAATTGAATTTTAGAAGTCTGGATATCAGCTTTAATCTAGGTGTTTAGAATGAGACTATAGTGATAGTAGTTCTTTCCAGGCTGGATTAATGATATTTAACAAGCCACTCCCACAACCCCACCTGTCTCTTATCTGGCTTTCACCAGGTAGTTTGGATTTCAAGGCAGGGTTTAATGATGAAATCACTGTATAGATAATAATAGGAAATCTATGCATTGCTTATTTTTATTGTCATATTTCTTATCAGACAAATTTGATAATTTGTACACTTGAAGAAAACAAATTGTGTATGCATAAAAACAAAATATTTAACTAATAAAACCAAATTGAAAAAACAAATGAAGCTCACTGCCATCAAGTCAATACTGACTCATAGTGATCCCTTGTTAACTTCTGAGACTGTAACTGTTTATCAGAATAGAAAACCCAGTCTTTTTCCAGAGGAACTCCTGGTGGTTTCGAACTGTGAACCATGTGGCAGTTCCACACAACACATTATACAGTTACACATTACAGCCCAATGTGTAACCACTACACCACCAGAATTCCTAGTTGAAGATATTTTTCTGCTATTCAAATATATATTTAATGCCAGACACTCTTATGTATATGATTTATATTTATTTTTACCATGATCCTATTACATAGAAAAATAAGTTAAAATAGACTTGCTTGATTTTGCAAGTAAAAAACTGGAAGAAGCAGACTTACTAAGAGAAAAATTAGAGAAAAGCAATGAAAATTCAAATATCATTGTACTCTATACAAAACTGCTTCATTCCATGAAAGAAAAAATATAGGGGAAAAAAATCTTGTCAAGTGTTAAGATTTGGTAAAGTGAGATTATAGTGCTGATGTCTGAAGACATAGCCTAGAATATAGATTTCCTTGATATTTAATAGTGAAAATCTTAAAGGTTTGGAAAGAGAAAGATAATTTAGGGGTTGAGAAAAATAGATGTTTCTAAGGATTTTTTGGTTACATGGTAGCTACATAATCTGGGTGAAGGGGTGGAGTATAGCCTGTCAATCAGGATATAGTTTGATGACTTCATTTGGAGGCACTAAGGAGATAAATAGCTTGCTGAAGACAGGATACATGCTCACTCCCTGCAAGGCATTACTGAGGACTAACCTGATGGACCTATACTGATGCAGCCAGAACTCAGAGAGCTAGAGGAGCTGCGTGGAGATCCACACCAGGGCTGAGATGCTCCTACCGCCACTGAATCCACAAGACTTTCCACCCATTGGCCTGTGATCTACCTGCATTCTGCACCATTGCTTGTGTTTCGTGAGTCTGAAAAGGAATTCATAGATTGATACCGGGCATATGGGCTAATAACGGACTTATGGACTTGATCTGGACTGAGCCGGGATGTTTTCTCAATATTCAATTGCTCTTGTATATAAAGCTCTTTCTTATACACATATGAGTGTCTATGTATTTGTTTCTCTAGTCTTCTCAGACTAACACAGGTTATATGTTTGGAACTATATGAATAATAGGAACTGGCACAATTTTTTGATAGAACCAAGGATTATATGTATATTTCCCCAAGCCTAAGCAATGCTGACTTCAACTCAGCAGATACAAGTTTGCCAATGTCATTGAGATAAGAGGATCTAGAAAATCTACTTCAGGACATTTCTAGGGAAGAGTAAAAAATTACCATCTCTTAAATCTCATGTGAAAAAGATAATTATTATTCAATTATTATTGTTGCCAATTACCTTACATATAATAGTGGAAGTATATTACTTCACATCTTAAAAGGAATTGTTCTAGTATGTTAGTCTGACCTAGTTTATACTGTCAGTAGAAGGTAAGAGATTCTGAATTGCTACTAAAAATCTTTTAACTATTGGGGAAAATTATTCCAATATTAGAGAATTGGGATACTAGTTCTGCTGATTCATTAATATCATTAAATCATACAATCATTTGTTTACATGTTTTAAAACAGCTTTGAAATCTGCAGAATACCACAAGCATCTCATTAAGATCAAAGTGCCTCTGTAAAATTGTTTTATCCTACAAATGGCTTAGTATCATATATTTTCAAGTTAGCTAAAGTGACTCAACATTCAATTTTATGACCATATTATCAGATGTCATCATAGAAATTAAGGTATTTCATTGAAAATTATTTTACTCTAAGATATCTAAATATATTATTTTTTAATTCTAGACAGAAATAAAGTTTCACCTAAAGAGAAAGGGGTCTTTTCTGATCCCTATTTTAAAAGGTTGTGCTAAAACAATCATTTCTCTTCAATGTTTTTTTAACAATAATGACTGAAAGAATTCTGACATGCTTCGTGATTCAAGATTGTATTTCTATGAAGTAAGTACCTCATCAAAACTGTACCATATGGATTTTTCGGCTCATCAAGTTTGCAATAAGATGAAAATATTGGGAAAGAAGCTGACAAGTCAATGAGGATTAGGTGGCAAGGTGGAATGAAGTTAGAAGAGGGCAAACATCCTGAACTTGTAAACCCTTAGCATTTATAACAGAAAAGGACAACAGTTGACCTACTCACTGGCTCATGTTCTTAATTTCTCTAAATGGATACACAAAGAGCAAGAGAAAACATATTTTGTTAGGTCACTCGATGTCAAAATCATTAACATTAAGGACCTTGATTCAGATTTGCACCCCTGTAAAACACAACTGCTGCAGAGCAGCGCAGAGGGCAGCTCCACTGTCTTAAGAGCCACTCAAGCAGCCACGTGTGCAGATAGGACCAATGCTGCAACGTTCACTTTGTCTCAACCAGTTCAGTTTATCCATTTGCTATCTTATCATTAATGATTGAACCATATTCAGTTTTACTTAGAGAAGACATCGAAAAATAGATTTTGCATCAGCTATTTAATTCCTTATTTGTATCAGCTTTTTAAATTCTCATGGTTTATAAAGAGTGAAATATAATAAAAATCTGCCATCAAGCATTCAGAAAAGGAAAAGCTTCATGAAAACGGTGGTTAACAATAGTGCTCTTTTTGCTGGAAGTATTCTAACATGCAGCATACAGAACTCTGCTTTTAGTGCATTAAAATAACATGAACACTCTGGGTTACTGGGTGTCCTGTATTCAGCAAAGTAATTGGGACAAATTTTTTTCCGGGAAAATAATAGATTAGGATGCTGAAAATTATTTTCTTTTCTTTTAGTTCTGCTTCACAGACAAACACTGATAAAAGGTGTTTCCAAAACAAGTTGGTTTATTACTAGGGTTTCTCTGCTCTGAGATCACATTTAAACTGTAATTACTCTAAAAGCAAGATAGATGGTTACTTCACTTGCCCAGTTCTAAACCTCCATCAACGTGAAGGTTTTATGAGTATTAAATGGATTGTGACTTCACTGTTCTCTGTAATTATTTTGTTTATTTAGGAAAGGAATGTAATGGTCATAAAATTGAATGTCTAATCACTTTGGCTAAACTGAAAAAAAAACCCTGCTACTAAGCCATTTGTGAACTAAAACAATTTTACAAAGGCACTTTGGTCTTAATAAAATGCTGTTGTAATCTTCAGATTTCAAAGTCACTTTCAAACAACATGGAAACAAAGAGGGTTGTAAGGGTTCAATTTTGAAGATGACCAACAAATTCGGTGGCAAACTACCTTATACTTAAGAGGTTTAGATCATAGTGAACTTGTAGGTTTCTGAGAACTCGAGAACAAAGGATTCTCTGTAGAAAAGGACATCCAGAATGTTCTACAGGATTGAGGATAGTGGGACTTTAACTCACATATTTTAGTCATACTAGCACAAGACCAGTTCATCATGAAGAAGGACATAGTGTTTAGTAAATTATGAAGTCAGAGAAAAGAGAAGAACCTTATTAAGATGGATATGGCAAAGTGGATTCATAATGTGCACAAACAAAGAAATAATTGTGATGATGTAGCAGGCCTAGGCAGTGTTTCATTTTGTGTTAAATGGAGTGGCTATGAGTGGGAACAAACTAGACAGCCTCTAATATAAAAAATAATCATAAAATAATATGGTGTTTTTTATTATAATGGAATTCCAAGGCCAATGATTTGTTCATAACTAATACCCTTTTTCCTACAACATTAAAGTGACTAAATACATGTAAATCTCCAGATGGAATAAACAGAATACAAGTTGAATACATCTGTGGGAAGAGACAGCTGAGAAGCTCAATATCAATAGCTAAAACCAGGCCAGGGATTGACTGTGTAACAGAACATCTAGTGCTTATATGCAAGTTCAGAATAAAGCTGAAGAGAATTAAAACAAGGCCACAGAGCAAAGATACAAACTTGAGTCTATCCCACCAGAATATTTATCTCAAGAACAAATTTGACACGTTAAACACTAACAGCAGACGATCTGATGTGCTGTGGTAGGGCATCAAGAACACCATTCACGAAGAATACAAAAACATCATTAAAAATACAGGAATGAAAGAAAAGATCAAAGTGGATGTCAGAAGAGAGGTTGAAATTTTCTCTTAATTGTAGTGTAGTTAAACAAAAATTAAGAAAGAATGGAGTTTAAGAGTTGCATAATAAATTTCAAAGGGCAGCTACAGAAGACAAAGTCAAACATTTTAATGAAATGGGCAAAGACCTAGAATTAGAAAAACGAAAGGGAAGAATATTCTCAACATACCTTAAACCGAAAGAACTCAAGAAAAATTTCAATCCTCAAGCTATACTATTGAAAGATTCTATGGGAAAAACATTGAATGATGTTGGGAGCATCAAAAGGAGCTAGAAAGAATACACAGACACTGTACCAGAATGAACTAGTCAGCATACCACCATTCAAGATGTCAGTATATGAGCAAGAACCAATGGTGCTTAAGGAAGAAGCTGCACTGAGAGCATTAGGGAAAAACAAACCTCCAGAAATTGCTGGAATGCCAAATGAAATGTTTCAACAAGCTGATGATTCACTGGAAGCACTCACTCGTCTATGCCAGGAATTTTGGAAGACAGCTACTTGGCCAATGACAAGAAGGGATCCATATTTGTACCATTGCAAAAAAAAAAAAAGTGACTCAGTAGAATGCTCAGACTGCAGACCAATATCATTGATAGCACATGCCAGTAAATTTTTGCTCAAGATCATTCAACAGCTGTTCCAGCAGTACATTCACAGGGAGCTGCCAGAGGTTCAGGCATGGTTCAGAAGAGAATGTGGAACAGAGATATCATTGCTGATGTCAGATAGATCTTGACTGAAAGCAGTGAATAGCAGATAGATGCTTGCTTGGGCTTTATTGACTATCCAGAAACATTTGAATATGTGGATCATAATAAGCTATTGATAACTTTGAGAAGATTGGGAATTCCAGCACACTTCATTGGGCTCACGAGGACCTTGTCCATGGATTAAGAGGTCGTTTTTGAGAATGAATCAGGGAATACTACATGGTTTTAAATCAGGAAAGATGTACTCAGGGTTGTATACTCTCACTGTGCTTATTCAATCGGTATGCTGATCAAATCACCAGAGAAGATGGCCTATATGAATATGAATACGACATTAGAATTTGAGGAAGGCGTGTTCACAACCTGGAATATGCAGATGACACAGCCTTGCTTGTTGGAAGTGAAGAGGACTTGAAGGACTTGCTGGTGAAGGTCTAAGATAGCATCCTTCAGTATGGTTTACAACCATATGCAGAGACGATTCAAGTCCTCAGAACTGCACCAATAGAGTCCATCATGATAAATGGTAAAAGATTGAAGTTGTCAAGAATTTTGTCTTAGGTGGCTCCACAATCAATGTTCACAGAAGCAGCAATAAAGAGATGAAACAACACATTTGATTGGGTAAATCTACTGCACAAAAACTCTTTAAAGCGTTCAAAAGCAAGCTGGTTATTTTAAGTCCTGAAGTGTGCCTAATCCAAGCTATGGTATTTTCAATAATCTCATGTGCATTTGAAATTTGGGCATTGAATTGAAAGGCTAAAGAAGAATTGACAAATTTGAATTATGGTGCCAGTGATGAATATTGGCATTGCCACGGACTGCTAAAAGGACAAAGCAAACTGTCTTGGAAGAAGAATAGCCAGAGTGCCCCTTAGAGGCAAGGGTTGCAAGATTTAGTCTTACATACTTTGGCCATGTTGTCAGGAGAAACCTCTTCTGGGAGAATGATGTCATTCATGGTAAATAAGAGGAGCCACACAAAAAGAGGAAGACCCTCAATTTGATGGTTTGACTAAGTGACTGCAGAAAAAACCAAAAGGCTCAGCCATATTCCCAGCAGGCAGGAAAGCAAAGGGACAGAAAGAGTGAGGGGAATTCCCAGTTTCTTTCTTAGGAGAAAGTCATTACCCCAAGGAGGTATCATCAGGCTATGATCTGATTGACAGTTTGGACTGCATCCCTATATTTTCATACAAATTCACATTCACATATAATCTTCCAACAAATACAGCTATCTCACAACAACAACAACAACAACTTTTTCAGGTGCCTTTGGGTGTGTTCAAGCTGCCATCATATTGAATACTAGCTGAGTGCTAAACTATTTATAGCATCCAGAAACTCCAATATAATTCTTTACTTTATGTGAAGAAGTATGAAAACAACCAAGGGAAACAAAAACCTGATTTTGTACTCATACAGATAATTTGTACACATTGAAGTTAAGTAAACCCATTTACATTGAGTCAATTCAGACTCACAGTGATACTATATAGTGTTTATGGAAATATAAATTTTTATATTTATATAGATGAAGCAGGTAGCTTCATCTTTCTCCCATAGAATAGCTGGTGGGTTTGGTCCATCAATCTTGCCATTAAGCATAAAATGATTAGCCCATGGTATCACCAAATGACACCTACAAATTTTTCATTTGTTCCAAATGAAATGATATAAATCATTTCTAATAGTAATTCCAGGAAAGAGAGAGTAAATGAGGTTATATTTATTGATGAATTATAAGAATCATGTTGGTTGCAAGTACATGACTAAATATGGTTATATTAGCTCTATTACCTTTCAAAGGACATTGTATGAAACTCATAGTTCAACAGTTTGAGACTATTCACATTAGAAAGAACATTTTTTGCTCTAATATTTGTTCAGTGTAATCGTTACAGAAATAATATATTAAGTTAATTTACATTAAATGTATTAATCTTTTAATACATCTGGATAATCATGATGAGAAGAATTAAGTCTTAATTTGTACTATTTTTCCCCTGATTTGTTTGAAATGTAATTACAGCTTGGCAGATTTCAAGCTATGAAAATGCTATTAGAGATAAAGTTGTGGCAAAGATAAATGTAGGAGCAAACCTTAAGAGAGTATTTCCACAATCCTTTATTATTGCTACTTTTTAAATCATTTTATTGGGAGTTCTTACAACTCTTGTTACAAACCATACATCGATTGTATCTGACATATTAGTACATATATTCCATCGTTATTTTCTAGACATTTGATTTCCATTGAGACCTTGGGATCAGCTCCTCTTTTTTTCCCCTCCCTCCTGCCACATCCCCCACCAACACTTGTGGTCCTTTGATAGATTGTAGATTGTTAATTATTTTCAAATCTCACACCGACCGCTGTCTCACTTTCCCTCTGGCTTCTGTTGTTCTTGGGGTGTGTGGTTATGTGCCATTCATTTCGATTGGTGCCCCCCTCCCTCCCAACCTCTCCCCCCTTTCCCCCTACCGTTTTGGTATCATTATTCCCATTCCTATTCCTGGGTTCCATGTGCTGTGGGTTTTATCTTTTGCCTATACCTATGTACATGCTCTAGTCTAGTCTAGATTGGGAGGAGGCACTGAGGTTGTGATA
>NW_022111373.1:45583719-45585196 GCF_000313985.2 Echinops telfairi | reverse complement strand
TGTGCCCCAGCAGCTCCATGCAGGGAGCTCATCGTCTGGGCTTGGTGTGCTTATATGGAGTCTAGGCCGACTGCCCCTTTCTCTTTGTCCTTCTTGGTTTGCTTCCGTCTGGGTATGGTAGGTCGGTTCTTTTCCCCCATCAGAAGGTCTAGTGTCATTCTCTGCTGCACACACTTCCAGAGTAGGGGTCAGGCTGGTTCTGGTTGGGACCGGCCCTGTAGTCCAAACTTTTCATGGATTCCTCCCTGTGTTACGTTGCCCTTCTGGTTTGGCGCATCATGATGGGGTCTGTATGCACACTCCAATTCTATGGAGACACAACCCATACTCTCCCCCTGGGTGGGTTCCCCCCATGTCATCATCTCAGTTTCTCCCTACCCCCATTCTACATCCTCCTTGTCCCTTCCTCCTTCTTTATGTTGGAATTACATGTACCTCCTTGGGTTTGGTCTGACATCCCTCCGACTGTCTATGCCTCCACCCGTATATTGTGAGATAAGTGTCTTTTCTTCTAATCCTGCTATGCTGATTGTCCTTACCTCAGGGAATTCATGTTATACTTGTCCTTTTTAGATTAGCTTACCTCGCTTAACATAATTCCTTCCAACTCTTCCCATAAAACGACATGCTTCATGTGATTGTCTATGCTTTTTAGTGCTGCAAAATATTCCATGGTGTTTATGTGCTAGAGTTTACTGATCCACTTGTCTATTGATAGAAATTAAGGTTGTTGCCAACTATTTGCAATTGTGAATTGTGCCCCAATAAACACTGGAGTGTAGATGACTGGTCATGTTTTATTTCTTACCTCTTCTGGATATATGCTCAGTAGATGGATAGCTGGGTCATAAGGTAGATCTCTTTCCATTTTCTTTAAGTATCACCAGATCACTTTCCACGGTGGCTGTCCATATCTGCACAACCACCAGCAGTGAAGAGGGTTCTTATTTCACTACATCCCCTCCGACATTTGTTGCTCTCTGATTTTCTGATTTGGGCTAACCTCAGGGGTGTTTGATGGTATCTCATGGTTGTTTTAATTTGCATTTCTCTTATGGCTAATGAACGGGAACACTTTCTCATATGTTTATTGGCCATACAGGTCTCCTCTATCTGAAAATTCTTTTCAGTTTTTTTACCCACTTCCTTAGGCTGTTAAGTGTTTTCCTTTTTTTTGCAGATCATGAGGGTGGTGTAGATTTTAATAAGAAGCACTTTGTCTGATGTGTCATTACTAAAAATTCTCTCCCAGTCTGTGGGTTGCCTTGTTACCCTCTTGGTGAAGTCTTTAGGGGGACACAGGTGTTTTATTCTTATTAAAAACCATTTGTCAATTTCCAGTTCACATGTTTGTGTACCCTACCCTATTGCAATGAGCCTATGAATTCCCTGGGCCAATGATCTTAGGTTTGTCCCAATTCCTTCCTTAATGGTCCTAATGGTTTGGGATTTTACTTCTAGGTCTGTGATCCACCTT
>NW_022111373.1:45581497-45582759 GCF_000313985.2 Echinops telfairi | reverse complement strand
GTATTAGCTTGAGGAATTTACCTTCCATTCTTCTCTTTGTGAGTGTCTTAATTAGGAATGGGTGTTGGATGTTGTCAAATATTTTTCTGCATCTATGGATATTATCATGTGGTTCTTTTCCTTTTTCTTATCAATGTGGTGTTTCATATTGATGGATTTTCAGATGTTAAACCATTCCTGTATCCCTATGATGAAACCTACCTGGTTGTGGTGGATGATATATTTTATATACTTTTGTATTCTATTGACCAATATTTTGTTAAGGATTTTTACATCTACGGTATATTCATTACAGATATCAGTCTTTAGTTTTCTATAGCAGTGGGGTCTTTGCCCTGTTTGGGTATCAAAGTTATGCTGGCTTTGTAGAATTAGTTTGGGAATTTGCCCTCCTTTTCTATGCTCTGGAATACTTTGTGGAGGATCTGTGTCAACGCTTCCCTGAATGCGTGGTAGAATTCTGCTGTGAAGCCATCTGGCTCAGGGGCTTTTTTTTGGTGGTAGCTTCTTGATGACCCTCTCTATTTCTTCTTTCGCTATGGTTTTGTTGAGATTCTTGACCTCTGTCTGAGATAATCTAGGAAGGAACTATTTTTCCAAGTATTTATCCACGTCTTCCACATTTCTGAATTCATTAGAATACAGTCCTTCATAGTACTTTGTGATTATCCTTTTAATCTCATTGAGGTCTGTTATAATTGCCCCTGTTTCATCCCTCATCCTGGCTATTGATGTTTGCTCCTTCCTTTCCTTGGTCAGGTTCACCAGCAGTCTGTGAATTCTGTTGATCCTCTCATAGAACCAGCTTTTTGCCGCATTAATCTTTTACACTGTTCTTTTGTCTTCCCACTGGTTTAACTCTGCCCTGATTTTTATTATTTATTTTCTTTCACTATTGGAGTGGTTTCTCTGTTAACTCTGTTTAGTTTTTGTGATAACATATCAGTCATCAGCCTCTCTCATTTTTTCATATTTGCATTTATTGATATAAAGCTACCTCTGATAACTGCCTTCACAGTATACCATGTTTTGATATGTTGTATTCTCATTCTCATTAGTTTCCAGAAACTTCCTAACATCCTACATAATCTGAGCCTGTAACCAATCATGTTTCAGATCATTGTTCATCCTCATGCTTTTTGGTCATCCTTTTATTAATCTCCAGCTTTATGGTGTAGTGATCCGAGAAAGACATCTGAATAATCTGTGTGTGTTTGAATTTACTCAGGCTTGACTTGTATCACAACATGTGGTCTATTCTT
>NW_022111373.1:45579204-45580882 GCF_000313985.2 Echinops telfairi | reverse complement strand
GCTTAAAATGTGTCTCTTGCAGGCAACAGATTATTGGGTTATGTTTTCTGAGCCAGTCATCAAGTCTCCTTTTTCTTTTAATGTGTGAATCGAGACCACTGGAATTCAGACTTATTATCACAATCTGTGGATTCATGGCTATCATATCATGTCTTGCATTTTGGGTGTTTTCCTATCTCCCTTCATATCTCTGTGCTGTGTTTGTGTGTGGGCTTCTTTCTTGTCTTCTTTTCCCTCTGAGGCCCTGTTATCTTGGTAATTGTTGGCACATTGGTTTCTGGATGGAATTAGGCTACATGGTGGTCTCCTGCTTGTGCTTGGTGTAGGTTGATCCTCTGGCCATAGAGAGTCAGCCAATATCTTCTGCAGTGTTGGGTGTCTTGCAGCATATTCTTTGAGTCTTTTCCTGTCCTAGAAGACCTTTATCTCCCTATCTATCCTAATGGATAATTTGGCAAAGTAAAGGATTATTGGACAAGCGTTTTTTCTTTCTTTCAACTTTTGGAAGATGTTGTTCCACTCTCTCCTCTTTTTCATGATGTCTGCTGATAGGTTTGATCATATTCTTACCTGAGCTCCTTTGTATGTGACTTTCTTCCTTTCTCTTGGTGCTCTTAAAATCTTTGCTTTTTCCTCGAAGTTGGATATTTTTACTATAATGTCTTGGTCAGCTCTTCTTGGGGTTTAGTCTAGTTAGTGTCCTTTCTGCTTTCCTGTATGAGTGCCTGATCCTCACTCATTAAGGAGGGAAAGTTTTTTCCCCGAAATTCCTTCATTATCTTGGCTGTCAACTTGTGAGTTTTGTTCTAGTACGGTAGACCAATTATTCAAATAGTATTCCTCTTATTGCATCTGTCATTGATCTCAGGTTATCTTCTGATTCTTTAATTTCTCTATCTGACTGTCTTTCTCACTTTCTGACATCTGTTTGAATGTCTTCGAGATCACTGATATGGTTCTCTGCCTCCTCAAGCCTTGTAAATTCTGTAACCTTGTGTGTGGCTTCTGCTACCTCATCCGTTAGCACCTGTATTTCCCTTTGGTGCATTGGACTTCATCCCCTCTATTGTGGACTTCATCTCCAGTATCATTGTATCCTTATATTGTGTTGTTTCCCTCAGCTCCTGTATTACTCCAAGCAGACTTCTGAAGATTTCTTGCTGCAACAGATCCATGTCTGATTCTTCTATGAGCGTTATTAACTCTGCTATTGTGTTTTGTCTCTGTTTTATTTGTTGTGAGTGATGTGGTCTGTTGATTTTTCCTTGATCCTTTTGGTCCCATGTTTCTGGGAGACCAGGGGGGCCTTAGGTCTTTTTCTGTGTTACTATTAAGGATTCTTTCACGGGGCTGCTTGTGACCTACTATAGAGGTGGGTCAGACTGCTATGTAGGCAAAGTTCTTCAATGGTTCACTGGCCAACAGTGGTGAGGAGTTTCAGTGACTGGAGCAGGGGCTAGAGCCAATATGTATGCCCCACGCTGCTTTGACCTGGTCTGTCAGGGCATGCTTAGCAGCCTTTTTTCTTGTTTAATTAAAAGAAAAAAAAATTATTATTCTTTTCCCTCCAAGTTTTAAAGGTGCCTAATAGAAGGCAAAGGTGGAGGAGGTCTCGCTGCCACGGGAGGTGGTGCTGATCTAGGGCTTCTAATCCAAGCTATGTGTGGGGAATGTATGC
>NW_022111373.1:45571222-45577904 GCF_000313985.2 Echinops telfairi | reverse complement strand
ATGTTACATGATGAGGATGTATCTTCCGACTTACTATGTCCCAGTTAAATTCTATTCTGTTATCCCTTAAAGTTATTCATTGATACATTCTCGGAACAATTGTTGGACACTGTGTTTACACATCATGTATTGACATTTTCTTACAAACAAAAGCGAATTAAGCATCATTTATGTTTTTGAGCAAGGCACTGACTATTAGAGAATACAAATATTGAAATGGGTAAAGTTAACAAACTTTTAACTATCCTATAATAAATATATGTAAAAGTTAATGGAACCACCATCACCAAAAAGTTAAAAAAAATAAGAGAGAGAGGGAAACATCAACTAGTCATGGAATTACAAGAAAGTACAATAAAAAATATGAAAGTAGGAATCCTTTAATTTGGCTTAAAGAAGTGCTCAAAATATATGGATCTTAATTAGGGAGAAAATACAAGTCAAGAGATGGATCTGAAACACAAAAATATATTTAGCAAATTGTTGGCTTTATACTATAGTTAATATTTTATGTATTTACTTTATATTATGGGTGTATTATAGTATTTACTTTATATTACAACTGAAGAGGAGTAGGAAAAATGTGTAACTTGGTCAAATTAGTATTCAGCAGCATGCTTAACTAACCCCTATTTTGAATCATTTTTATTTATAACCTTCAGACTTATTGGGTCAATTCAGCAAAGTGCAGATGTCTATGATCTGGCTCAAAATAGCTCAAAGCTATATTAGATGCCATCATTTATGAATTTATAGGGTTCTCCAAGACTTCCTAATTCCGTGAAATTATAAACACATAGAATTATGTTAGAACTTGACAAAAGTATAAATTTCTGAGCTATCCAACAAGTATCTATCATGCATTTGAATTGTGATGCTGGAGAAAAATATTGAAAATTCAATGGACTACTAAAAGAACAAACTGATCTTGGAAGAATGGCTAGAGTGCTCCCTAGAGTCAAGGATATTGAGACTTCATCTTACATACTTTTGATATATTGTCAAGAGACACCAGTGCCTGGACAGGATATCATGCATGGTGGAGTGGAGGGGTATTGAAAAGAGAAAGGCCTTTATGGTGATGAATTGGCATCATGGCTGCTACAGTGGGCTCACGCATAGAATAAGTGTGAGGATGGAACAGACCTTGCCAGTGTTTCCTTCTGTTGTGTTTGGGTTCTGTATGAGCTGGAATCTATTCTATGGCACCTAAAAACAAGAACATCCATCATTCATATGCTATGGTTATTGTGGTTTACTAGTATTTAACAAGATAGACATTGTAAAACTATGGCCATCTAACAACCTATGTTGTCCTATAAAAGTTTTTACTGATGCGGATCTTTTAGCGTGTTCTATTTGGCATTTTTCTGTTTTTGTTTTTAATAAGGAGAAATAGACATCAAGAGAATGGTATGGTGTTTATTGGTCCAGCTGTGAGAATTTTCATCTTCTTCACATTGAGTAGCAGTCTGGACTGAAGGCTGCAATCCTTGATCTTAATTCCCACAGGTTATACTGGACTCACACCACTCGAAGGAATCATCACCTCCTGGGTTACATTTTGAGTGTCCTGTGCCCGAGGCACCCATTTCTGAAAATGTTCTGCATCCACTCATTAGGCCCTCTGTATCTTCCAATGTTTCCAAGTGATGCATACAGCTATTAGCAGCTTCTTCTTCTGTACTAGGGATCCAGCACTTTCCTTACTCCACTTGTCCATAAAAATCAGGGTATTTTAAATCTAGTATTTAAATTATGAAGGTAATAAGTTAAAAATTAAATGAAAAGTGTACTACATTAATATCTACTTAATTCATACCAAATGCATAGATTTCTGATTCAAACTCTCAATTAATTAGACACACAAGGAACTCCTTTTATAAGACTCCTGAGAGTGGGATCTGCAAGGACAGTACTACGAAAGAGTCCAACAACAGTCTACCATTAGGAATGCATCCCATCTTCCTTGATATCTGTTTTCATCATTTTTATTTCTCTCTGAAATCTTAAGTCATAAAACTTGTTTGGAAAGTTATCTAAGTGAGTGTGTAGATAATGAACTTAAACATTCATATTATGGTCAAGTCTGTTGAAATAAGACATTATTTCCTCTCCTAATTTTGTGCAATCATCTGCCTCCTTGTTGCCAATGAAGTTTTTCACAAGAACAAATGAAAATCAGGCACATGTTTTTATTTCATCCATTGATGCTATGAAATGTGGGTCATTTATAAGTTGTCTGATGTGTGCACCATTGAAAATTATTGCATCCAGTGTCCCAGAGTAATTCCAGATAACTTATGAGCTCTGTATTCAATCCACAAACCATCTTTATTAAGAGCCTTCAAAAATTGTTTCATTAGGCCTAGTTTTATATCTATTGGTGGCAGTATGATTTTGTCTTGTGCTACCAAAAGTCCATTGATTACATTTTGTCCACCAAGCACCATATATTCCCTCAGAGACCAATCTTTTCTTGCCCAGTGTTTGTGTTTGCCCCTACTATTCCAAAGGCATAAAAAACAAGGATGCTTGTGTAGCCACTATGTTGTTCTAGAAAAAAAAAACCAACCAATTTCAGATCTACACAAACCACCAATGATATTCTTGGTGATTTATCTTTTCCAAGACTAATAAATAGACATGTACTCATCTTTCCCTCCTGATAGAATGATAAATTGTAATAGAGCCATATTTGTAGCCATTATTTAAAATAATTCATTTGAAACTATGTTTTTTGTACTGTCAATGAAAAGGCACCACTTACTTGGTCTGTATTCTGAAAGAACAATTTTCTTTAGGTTTTTTATGTCATTTCAGAATACTAAGTTGTTGTCTTCAGTACAGAATGATAGAAAATACTTTTCTCTCCTTCAAAATAATGTAATTTTTGTCCCTTGTTGAAACACATTATTTTGCTATTCTCTGGAGTCAAGAAAATTAGAAGATTCCATGTAAAGATTTAAGTCCCTGATCAGATCACACAATTAATTCTGTTAAAAACTTTCAATATATGAAGTTGTTTGGTAATCACTATCACTGCCCCCCTCCCCGCCTTTTTTAACCTTATGTGACATCAGGCCTGGAAGGGTTATTCCAAGAAAGCTGTGGTAGTTCATTGAAAGGTGGAACAGGTCCAAGACCCCAATGTAGAACATTGTGCATTATAGGAAGTGAAGTAAATTAATAGTGGTTAAACAAAGGTAAAGCACACACACACAAATGCAGGTAATGTAAACACATAAATTCCCCATTCAATTAAGAACACGTGTTACAACATCCCAATTCTACAGAGAATATATTTTAAAGACCAGAGTAAAATTTTATAAATTCAACCATGTGTAGGAAATTAGAGCTGATGTGATCTATACAAAGCAATTTTCTGAATCAACAGTCCAAATAACCTCAGGAAGACATCTAAATATCAAGGCATCCAGGAAAAAAAATGGTGCCAGGTGCCTTGCTCTTAGTAATCTAACTTCTGACCGAAAAGGACACTATGCACAACAAAAAGTAGCACTGCCTAGCCCTGTGTCATCCTCACAATTGTTGCAATGTGAAGTCAATTGTTGTAGCTACTGTTGATTTATCTTGTTGAAAGGTATGGTAATTAAATTTATGTCAACACTGCTTGGCCAGAATTCTCAATGGTTTGGCAGTTAAGGTTGATTAATCCCCCATGCTGCTATGTAACACTGTCATCAACTCCATAACGGGATCAGTTGTAAGATTAAGGAAGGATGCAGTTCCCTTACTTCAAAGAGCATGAAGCTTCCTCAGGGACATCTGCTTACTATATACGTAGACACTTTGTAAAGCTTTCCTGCTTCTTGTTTGGTGAGTCTGAACCCAGCATTTGACTCATCTCCCTCAGGTTTTTAGGGCTTTAGCCAATGGCCTTCATGTAGTCTCAGACTCTTGGCACTATCATAGCCTGCTACCTGACCTGCTATCTGAACTACAGACACAACCCAAATCCTGATCTACTGACCTTGAATTAATCTACCTTTGGATCCACCAGCTTGTTGTCTTCATGCTCCTGATTCATCTCTTTGTTTCCTCCCTGATCTGTCCCATTTACTGTTTTGTCAGCCCTTGTAGGTGACACCTCCACCTCAACATCTGGCCCATAGCCTTGAACCCGACAAGACTTATACACTGCTACAATTGTGGGATCAAAAGACACATTTCTTTGTATTTTAACTACCTACCTACCATCTATCTATCTATAACCTCTCTATCTACCTACATATTCATCTATCTATCTAATTGATCACTGGTTTTACTTCTACTGTATCCTAAACATGCTATGATGTCCCTCTGCTTGGATTGGTGGTGGTGGTTATGGGTCACTGAGTTAGTTCCTACACATGGTGGCCCTTTGTTCAACAGAAAAAGCACTGTTCAGTACTTCACCCTCCTAAAAATGGCTTTATGTTTGAACTCATTTTTGTAGCCACTAAATCAATCTTATTTAGGGTGTTACTCTTTTTTTGCAGATTATCTATTTTACGAATATAATGTGCTGTTCCAGAGACGTGTTACTCATAATAACCTGTCTAAAGTACATGATACGAAGTATTGTCATTTTTATTTCTAAGGAAAATTCCACTGTACTTTCTCAACCCTTGTTTGTTCCATGTAATTCTATGGTATTTTCAGTAATCTTTGCCAACCTTAATTTAAATTTATCTAATTATCCTCTGGTGTTCCTTATGCATTTTCCAATGTTTATATTAATATGAAACAATCAGAAATATCGTGGTTTGAGTCAGGTGCATGTTAATCTTAAAAGTGATATATTTGCTATTATTTTGTTTGGATTTGTGCAGACTAACAATATACATTAAGGAAAAAAGAGAAAATCAGTAATAGAGTGTCATATACTTGATGACGAAGCAAATAACTTACTTCCAGCAATACTTCTAATAAACTGTCTCAATTGATGATAACCAGAACAGAGAAATAGACAAAATAGTACCTTATTCTCAACCAGTTGCCATCAAGTCAATTTCAACCCGTTGCATTCCATTTGTGCTAGAGAAGAACTGAACTCCACTCATAGGGTTCTCAGTTTCTTATGTTTTAGAAGTAGATGCCAGCCTTCCTTTGGATAAGTCTGTAGGTGGACTCAAAGCCCCAACGTTTTAGTGATCAAGCAAATTTATTAATCATTTACACTATTCAGAGACCCCCATTGACTACCAACTGTATCAATGTGTAGATAACATAACCTTGCCAATAATAAATATCATAAAGAATAAATATACCCAGAAATCAATAATAATTTATAAACCATACAATAGACCATTCCTTTTTTTCATATTGTGTTTCATTAAAAAATTAAGAATTCAGATTTTTCATTAAAATTTTACCAAAGCAAAATTTTAAAGGTAATTTGATAGCTAAATCTATATTAAAATAACTCAAAAATATAATTTCTAGCTTGCCGATTAGCTGAAGTGGTTTAATTTTTGAAAAATAAATTCTGATTCTGACTTTTTAAATAAGAAATTCTCATTAAACTTATCCGAACTTCAATATTTTAAAGTATAAGAATAACATAGCTGATATTTGGGAGAAAGATCAGCGTCCTACTTTTATAAAAGTTCCAGTCTCAAAAATTGACAGGGAGAGTGGAATACTGTCCTAAAGGATTGCTGAGTTTGAATTGACTTAATGGTGGTGGGTGTTTTATTTTTTGATCATTGATGCTTACTCAAAGGTTTTGTAAAACCTAATTTTTATTCAAATATCTAGTCATTTTCTGAAAATGTTTTAAAATGATCAAAGGTATTTTGCAATATGATTCTCATCATTTACACATATAATTAGTTGTTTAATATGTTACATAAATATAAATATATGAGCTGATATTTCATGAAACAACTATAATTAACTTAATTTTGTTGAAAATTAGTTAAGTGGGTTTTAATGAAAAAAGTTTGCATATAACTGAATTTTTTTCCCAAAGTGTTTCGTTTTAAATTTTGTTTCCTTTTTTTATTTTTGTGTTAAAATATATGTAGCATAAATTTATGATTTTAGTTATACAATGCTGAGTGTTGAGTTAATTTGGGGAATATTAATTTTCCAAAATAAACTTTTTGAAAAGCAGATATGAAGTTCAATTTCTTAAAATGGGTCTGTTTTGGATGATTTTAATGAAAAAAGTGTGTGAACATTTTACATTTCAAATATCATAATGACCCCTGGGCCCGGAAAGCTGT
Source organism: Echinops telfairi (assembly GCF_000313985.2). NCBI lineage: Eukaryota > Metazoa > Chordata > Mammalia > Afrosoricida > Tenrecidae > Echinops > Echinops telfairi. The sequence goes on along the minus strand of NW_022111373.1, from coordinate 45,571,671 downwards.
GCTATTTCTTCTAGCTTAAATTAAAACAGTACCACCATCACCAACAAACACTGCTTATGTTTTAAACATAAGCAAACATATCTCCTTATTCATGATTTCTGGTTACTTCAGGAGAAGCTGTAGCAGATTGATGGTTACAATACATGCCTATAAAACTCATTTATAAAATTAGATAAAAAGCCAACAAGTTCCTTTGCATCTTGTCAAGTGCATTAAGTGATTTGAACAGCTCTCTGGCAGAGACTTTGATGCTTTTAACAGTAACACGGATAAAAAGACCAGTGGTAATATGTAAAAGTTGTATTGTTTTTGAAAATGTTTATTTCCATAAAAGACTATAATCTTTGGCCCCAAACTTTGAGCCAGATCTAGGCTTCCTTTCTGGTTGCTATGGACTTGTTGGTGTGGCATCTGTTTGGTGTTTTGGTTTCAGGTATTAAATAAGTTGA
>NW_022111373.1:45567470-45569998 GCF_000313985.2 Echinops telfairi | reverse complement strand
CAACTTATTGTACATTTCTGTTTTGCTCTAGCCCAATCTCATATACATCACTTCCATTTAATGATAGAGTGTTGTTGTGAACGTCCAACTTTATGTCAGACAAAATCCAATACATGATAGGAAGTTCAGGTATCATGGTGACTTTGTGATCCATGGTAAGATATTCCGTTTCTAGTAAAGCACACTTACATGACAAACATTGTTTCTCAAAAGGAGACTAGCTATCTGCAGAGGGCAGGCAGAGTTTTGGTCCAAAATCCTCAGGTCTGAACTATGATTCATCGAAAGGGTCCTATCAAAGATTCCAAACTGCATCTCTATCTATCATTGACAGTTCAAACACTATTGGGTCATCTGGAACATATTGCCCGTGTGGCAGAGCAGATTGCACAACAGCCTGAGCATGTTGCAGAGCCTCTCTGTGTCTGTGCCTCACTCAGAGCTGGAAGCTTTCTGAGGCTTTTGACAAATAGACTGGAGGACCACACGCAAAGGAGGGATATGTTGTATCCAAGATGCAGAGGTTGCTGAAACAACATAGGTACCACACATACCACTTCCTCAGCTTTCCCTATTGCCATGAAGCAGATATCAGACATGTCTTCATCCTCCATATTTCTTTGCCTATTTTGACCTCAACCCATGGTACGCTAGTCTCTGCTAGGTTTGATAATCTGTTGTAATGGTCAACAGAGAACTCACAGACAAACTCAATAAGATCTTGTGATGTATCTGACTCAAATAATACTTGAGATACAGCATCAGGTGTCATATTAGCATGCACTGTTGGGCTCTCCTCCTTAGCTGGGAGTGGAGGAAATGGTAGTTTTACTGATAGTGGATTGGCAGAGAAATTTGGAGTAATTGCTTCAGGGAAAGGGATGGTGCTGTTGGCTAAGTGACTCAATGGAATTTAGGGGCTTAATGTCCCCATATTCCTGATTGCTTAGCAATATGCCCTCATATTCCTGATTGCCTATAGTTGTCCCCATCTGAAGATTCATTTCTTCTCAATCATTGCCCTCACTTTAGCATCAGATACAATTTTAGGTTGAAAATTCTTCTGCTATTGAAATTCAACCCCTCTTAGGACAAGACTCGGTTTCTTTTTGTCAAAAAAAAAATAAGGCTTTCTTTCACAAAGAAATTTTTAGGTCTTTTATGCAGTGCTTAAACTGTGCCTACAAAGGACTGATTTCATCTCTTTCCTTTACAACTTAGTCTAGTACAAGCATCAACCAACCAAATTCCCTATACTTCTGATCTTGATGAAATTGTTAAACAAAATCTATCAAGCTCCAATTCTCATTGAACACTTCATTAACTTGTGGTGATATTTTGAGTATTAAAACTACCACCTCACCCTATGTATTAAGAGCACCCTCTTCTCTAACAGACAGGCTTAATCATATGCATGGAGGGAGAGTTAATGGGAGCAGTGTTATCAGCGATTTTAAAACTAACGAGACTTGAAAACCAATGTAGAGAATGCTTACTTATGATTTGTTTCTCTAGAATAATTGTGCACTAAATATATTAGGATGGCTTCTCTAAAGAAGAAAACCAGTGACATCCATATATATGAAGAAAGAAATTTATATCAAGAAGTAGCTCGTGCAGTTGTAGAAGTAAGTGGGTAAGCCCAAACAGGCTGAAGTGCATGTGTCATATGTTTAGCTGGATGCTTTTCCTGACTCACACACCTGCCAGTGTTGTTGATTTGGGAGGTTGGAGGACAAACCATTAACCAGGAAGACAAAGAATCAAGATCACAGGTTGGTGGATGTAGTCAGATGAGTCCAATCTTGGTTTGTCAGATGACAAGTCAGAAGGACGTCTCAGTAGGCAATATAAAAGGTCATTGGCTCAAGTCCAAAGAAGTTAAGTCAGACACAAGTCCAATAAGTCAGATACCAGCTCCGGGTCATCAAGAAGCAAGGAAACTCTCCACAGTGTCTAGTCATATGGGAAGTAGTACACAACCCTAAGGAAATATCACGTACTTCAAGTCCTCATCATTTTCAGGAAACAAAGTTGTGCCATCAAAATGTCTAAGGTTTCTTATAAACCTTCATCCAATTCTGATGCCTCCTATATTGATATTTTGAAAACTCATTTAGAAAATACATACATTTGATTTTATTTCTCTAGAATAATTGTGTACTAAATGTGTTAGGCTGGCTTCTCAAAGGAAAAAACACGAAACACGTGTATATGAAGAAAGAAATTTATATCAATAAGCAGCTCGCACAGTTATAGAAGTGAGTGAGTACAGTAGGGTTCAAGTTCTTGGGTCAGTTGAGACTCTTCATACAGTCCAACTTCTCAGATTATTTGCTTACTATATAGACTGAATAATTATGGTAATAGGATATGACCCTGACATGCATTTTCTGATTGTAAACCATGAAATATTCCCTTGTTTTGTTAGAATTACTACCTTATGTGCCAAATAAAAGTTCTACATAAGTACAATGAAGTGTTCTGAAATTCCAATTCTTACCAATGTTATCCATAGTTTTTTTAAA
>NW_022111373.1:45563407-45565733 GCF_000313985.2 Echinops telfairi | reverse complement strand
CTATTAGGCTCTGTTAACCATGTAGCTGTCTACCAAATTATTTAGCATAGAAAAGTCAATGATTCCAGTGTTTCTTCAGCGTGCTGGAAAATTTCAATTGCTATTCCATCAATTTTTAGCTTCATTTTTCACAAATGCCATCATTTTGTGGGACTTCTTCCTTCAATACTATTGGCTCTCGAACACATAATAAATGATTTAACATCAACCAACTCTTTTGGGTACAGTAGCACTTTGTATTTCTTCAACCTTCCTTTGAAGCTTCAAATGAGCAAGCAACATTTTTCCTATACATTCTTAATATTGAAACATGATGTTTGAATTTGTTCTTCACTTTTTTCAGTTGCAGATGTGCGAAGCAAATTGTTTCTTTCTGGCCTTCTAACTCCCAGTCTTCATGCATAATTTTTTTATGGTGTTCCATTTTGTTTTCTTGAGTTATCTTCTAGGAACTAGCTCTGCAGTTATTCAGCTTGGTCACTTTTCCATCTAGGTACTCTACATTCAAGAGCAAGTTGCAGAGTCTTTTGTTTCCTGTTTCCTCATGTGCGACGTTCTTCAGATCTTTCCAGAAGGCATCATGTTTTCTGCCATTAGTATGCAATGCATCAAATCTGTCCTCTAGGCGTTCGATAAATTCAGGAGGGATATACTTGCGATTGTATTGTGCATCTCTTAGGCTTAATCTCTCTTTCAGCTTCAACTTGAATTTGCATATGAGTGATTTATGGTCTGTTTCACAGTCAGACCTGCCCTTGCTTTGGCTGATGACATTGAGATTCTCCATTATTTCTTCCTACAAATGTAGTCAGTTGGATTCCTGTATATTCCATCTTCCAAGGGTCATATGCGTAATATTCCTTTATGTTGTTGAAAAGAAGGTATATTCAGAAATTGTTGGTCTTGTCAAATTCTATAGCATAAATTTCTGATTTGTGTCTATCACCAAAAGCATATGCTCCAACAACTGATCTTCATTTCTTGTTTTCAATATTCCCATTCCAGTCAGCGGTAATTATTTATGAATCTTTATTTCATGCTTCATCAATTTCAGAATGAAGAAATTAGTAGAATTAAATTTGTTTATGACTAGCTTCCATGGATTGTGTGTAAATTTTAATATTAATTGTGCTAACATATCAAAGACAATTTTTCACTTTAAGATAGATGTTTAAATGTTTGTTCTGACTGTGAATGCAATGCCGTTTTTCTTGGATTTGTAATTCTCGGCATCGTAAACTATGATTGCTGGACTCAACATAGCCTATAATAGGTCATTTCAGGTTGATGATAATATCTAGGATATCAATCTTTATGTGTTTGATTTTATTTTTGACAACTTCCAATATTTTTAAATTCATAATTCATAAATTCCACATTTTTAGTATTAATGAATTTTTTAGCTGACTCTTCTCATTTTGAGTCATGCTCTATCAGCAAATAAAACTTTCAAAAGTTTTACTTCATCCAAGTCACTATGGATAATTTTGCTGTGTACTGTGGTGGCGTGTGTGCTCCTGTGATGCTGGAATCTATTTCAAATGCCACTGGGCCACCCAAAGTGAACAGTGGAGCTTCCAAACTAAGAACAGGCAAAATACAAAAAAATCAGCTACACATTTTGGAGGAATTAGCTACTGAAAACCTTATGATTATGTCAGACATTGAAGGCTTAATGAATGGAAGCACAGCATTGTCAAAGATAGTATCAGAGGGTAGTTGCCTCTGAGTTCGAGAACACTCAAAATCTGACTGAGAAAGACCTGATTTCTCAGAGTGGAATAGACCATGTAACATGAATGGAATAAAATATGTTGGAGTGAAGCCTTTAGGAACTTCATTTGCTGATGGGCATTACCCAAGGTAAGAAGATCGATATTCATGTCAGCTTGATAAAAGAATGAAGGGTAGCCTGTCTGGCCCATCAATCGGGTCACAGGTGGAGGATCCCTCCTTGTGGAGGTGGCCATCTCATGAGGATTCTGGGAACTTCTTCTCTCTTGATTCTGCCATCAGAAGAGGCAAAATCTCTCTCTCTCTCTGCTTCACGTTCCTGGTGACAAGCCACATAGAGCCACGCTGATGGCAGCCAGAACCCTGCAGATGCATCCACTGCTACTGGATTCACAGGGCTTTCCAAACACTGGCCTTTGATTTTCCTGCATTCAGCACCATTGCATGTGCTGCATGAGTCTAAAGAGGAATTTATGGAGTAGTATTGACATGTGGACTGATATAGGACTAATGAATTTGATCTGGACTGTGTTGGGATGTTTTCTTTAATATACAAATACTCTTTCTTAAACATATCTGAATGTCCCTGGAT
>NW_022111373.1:45560101-45562125 GCF_000313985.2 Echinops telfairi | reverse complement strand
AATTATTTCAAGAGAAAGTATATGAGCAAGAACCAATGATGCTGAAGGAAGAAGTTCAAGTTGCACTAAAAGCATTAGTCAAAAATAAGGCTCCAGTAATTGATAGAATACTAATTGAAATATTTGAACAAACTGATAAATAGCTGGAAGCACTTTTTCATCTACTCCAGGAACTTTGGAAGAAAAATTTTGGCAATTGACTGGAACACATTCATATTTGTACCCATTCCAAAGAAATGTGACCCAACACGATGCTCAAATAATAGAACCATATCACTGATATCACATGCAAGGGACATTTTGTTGATGATTATCCAACAACACTTGCAGCAGTAAATTAACAAGGAGTTGCTAGAGCTGCAGACCAGATTCAGAAAAGGCCATAAAAAAAGGGATATCATTGCTGATGTCAAATGGATCTTGCTCAAAAACAAAGAATACCAAAAATATGTCTATTTGTGTTCTTTTGACTCTGCACAGGAATTCAACTGTGTGGACTACAATAAATTATGGATAATCTCAGAAGAATAAGAACTCCAGAATACTTCATTGTACTCAGAAGGAATTTGTACATGAATCAAGAGGCAGTTGTGGGAACAGAACAAGGGCATTCTTTGTGGTATGTCCTTTTTCTATACCTACTCAATTTGTATGCTGAGCAAATCATCAGAGACTCTGGATTACCTGAGGAAGAATGTGGTGTGAGGACTGGAGGAAGGCTTATGGACATCTTGAGATATACAGACGACACAACATTGCTTGCTGAAACTTGAAGCATTTGCTAATAAAGACCAAGGACTTCAACTACGGTTTGGATTATGACTCATGGTAAATAAGAACAAAGTCCTCACAACTGGACCAATAGGTAACATCATGATAAAAGGAGAGAAAATTTAAGTTGTCAAGGATTTTCTCTTGGTTGTCTCCACAATGATTGCTCATGGAATGGAAACAATGAATTTTTTCAGTCAAGAACCATCTGACATCAGTAATGATATCTCTTATTTCCATGTCCTCTTCTGAGTCTGTCCTGAACCTCTAGAAATTTCTTGTCGGTGTACCGCTGCAACTGTTGTTGGATGATCTTCAAGAAATTTTCACATGTGATTTGGTTCTATAATTTGAACATTGTGTTGGGTCACATTTCTATGGAAATGGAGACAGACATGAATATCTTTCAGTCAATTGGCCAAATGGAATTAATTGCTTTAGACTCGTGTGAAAATGGGCATTGAATAAAGAAGAAGAATCTATGCATTTGAATTGTGGTGCTGGCAAAGTACATTGAAAATGAACATGAATTGCTAAAATGACAAATAGACCTGATTGGAGAAAGTATGGCCAGAGTGCTTCTTAGGGGCAAGGATGCCAAAACTTCATCTTACACACATTTTATATGCTTTCAGGAGAGATCAGTCTCTGGAGAAGTACATCACCCTCGATGAAGTAGAGGGGCAGTGAGAAAGATGAAGGCCCACTATGAGAGAGGTTGACCCAGTGACTGAAAACATAAACTCAAGCATAGGAACAAGTAACTGTGTGGATGTGCATCATGGGCCATTGCTTTGTTCTATCGTGCATAGGGTCACTATTGGTGAGAACTGACGTTATGACACCTGAGAACTAACAACAACAACTAATTTGAGGAGTCAGTTCTCCCTCAAATATATTTTGTGTACCTTCCTACCTGAGCAGTTCATCTTCTGGCACTATACATGACAATATTCTGCTGTTATTTATAAAATTTTAATTGGTTAACTCCTCAGAACTGGACAGCTTTTTATTCTTCCCTGTCTGTCACCTGCCTGGAACCTTCATTGGGTGACCCTGCTTGTGTTTTAAATACCGCAGCATAGCTTCCAGCATCACAGCAAAACAAAGCTGCCATACTATGGCAAACTGACAAATGAGTAATTGATCTCAAGAACTGATTTGATGTAGTTAACAATTTTCATTTTAAACTAGAGGAGTTGTGAGATGATATAAAAACATTTTGCTTGAAGAAATCAGATAGTTATTGAAAA
>NW_022111373.1:45555678-45559459 GCF_000313985.2 Echinops telfairi | reverse complement strand
AACAAGGGATATTGTTAACGATATCATATAGATATTATTTCAAAGCAGAAAATATCATTAAGATGTTTACCTGTGTTTCATTGGCTATGAAAAAACATTCAACTTGGATCTTAACGAATTATGGATAGCATTGAAAAAAACTGTTGATTCCAGAACACTTAGTGTGCCCATGCAAAACCTGCACATAGATCAAGAGAAAGTTGTTTGAATATAAGTGGTTTAAAATAAGTGGTTTAAAATATGTATTAGCATTGTAAACTATCACTGTACTTAGTCCATAAACAAAGCAAAAAATCTGAGAAACTGGGCTATATGAAGAAGAATATGGCATTAGGCTTGTATGAAATACTATTGCCAATCTTCAATTTGCAGATGAGATGTGATGCCCCTGCTTGCTGAAAGAACAGAGGACTTAAAGCACGGTGTACAGCTCAACATAAAGAAAACAACAAGCTCCACACTAGATAAATAAGCAACATTGTTAGAAACAGAGAGGTTTGATGTGGTAGATGTCATTTTACTTGGATTAACAGCCATGAGAGCTGCTATCATGAACCAAAGAATGCATTGCATTGGTCAGATCAGCTGCAAACAAATTTCTTTAAAGGGTAAATAGAAAAGATATCACTTTAAAGACTAAAGTGTGCCTGACCCAACTCATTGTATTTTCAATTGCCATATATGCATATAGAAGCTGGGCAATGGTTAAGGAGGAACAGAGGAAACGTATGCTTTTGAAACATGATTTTGGTGAATACCAAATATTCCTACATTGTCAGAGGAACAAACTAATACCATTGATAGAAGTACAGCCAGAATGCTGCTTAGAAAGGTGGATGGTGAGACTTATCACATCCTTTGGAATGCCATGATCTGGTGAGGCTTCCTTTGTTCATCATTGACTTTCATGATGGGTTGCCAGAATGGCTGAAAAAATGACCTAAATTAAGAATGATTGTGGAGCAGGTGGGATTTTGTTCTGTTGTATATGGTGTTCTATGATTAAGAACAGGCTTGATAGCATCTAGAAAAAAGTTATATGTAGAATTATTATATAATATATAACAAATGTATGCATAGTATTGCTATATAAATTATTGCTATTTTATTATATTATTGCTATATATCAATATATTATTACTATATATAAAAGTAAAAACTCATTTACTTTGTTTTATATAAAATATTATAGACACTGCTTTTTGAAAGAAATTCTAAAAAGACACTTGAGAAGCCTTTTAAGAGCAGCAAATTGTCTGGAGCCATAAGGTACACTGGAAATAAACAGGTTGCCATCATGCCTGTAACTCCTTCCTTCTCCCTTCTTGGATTCTCAGAAAAATGGTCAAACCAACTTAAAAAAAAAATAAATGAATTAGCTGGCATATCGATGATATTTACCAAGAGAAGGTCAATGAAGAAGATTCACCTATGAAAAACGAGATACACTGGTGTGACTACACTGCTTAGGATAAAATTGGAAATTTGTTTTACGTGGATCATGCTTGACTAACCTGTGAACTATGTAGTTAATAGAATAATAGCAGAGAGATGTTTACATCTAAAAAATCTTTCAGTAATGGTAATAGTCTTCAGTTATTGCTTAAGTCTCACATGCTAAAGCATATCCAAAAGCATCTTAATATAAAACAGAAAAAAAATCTCTAGGTAACTGTGAAGAGTGTGAGATTCCGCCAAGGAAGAACATTTTGCACGCTACAGGACTGATGAGGTCATTTGACGCACTGGAAAGTTCCATTTTGTTGCTTACAGTTGCCATTGAGCCAATGCCTGCTCATATGAGGAAATTCCTATTAGTCATATATTCTAGCTTGGTAACTTAGCACTCTGTGTTAGCTTACATTATGAATACCCTTTCACCAAATCCCTTTTTCTGTTTTACCTTTTGTAATTGAGATTTAATTATGCAAAGTAAAGTGCTCATTTCTAAATTGCTTATTTGAAAATGAACATTACCATCTGCCTAAAAAGTTTATCTCCTAACTGTATAAATTTTATATGCGCTTTTTAAAACCGAGAAATTTTGAATAACTTTTAATACTTGTAAGAATATTTACATTTCCTTTGTATCATTGAATTTTCTCTTTTGATGATTTCTCACTTAGCATGTTATTGTTTTTGTATATTAAATTTTAGATCTTTATATGTTAATAGTATGTTTATTTTGTTATATTTTTCCTTGTTTTTTATCATCTTTGTATTTGGTTTTGGTGTTCTACTTAGGGATAAAAATAAGCCATAGACAAAATTCCTGCATGCAATTAAACTTGACATTAGAATAAAACCTAGGGTTTTAGAGAGCATATATCACATCTGTCCAAAACAAAATCGACCCATAGTTCAGCATTGACTAAAGATTTAAAGCCTCAAGAGACATGATGAGTTTTCAATAATGGGAAAACACTATATAAGTACAATAATCTAATTATCAGATGATGAGATACCATTATTTAAGAATCTACTAATCAAGAGTTCTGCATATTGCATAAATACTGTCTTAGTTTGTTAAACCTTAAGTCCCTCTTATTGTATAAATACTACTTCAATTTGTTAAACTTTATGGCCACCATTGTTGTTGAAAAGAACATTCTCAAATTAAAACTGAAATTCAGAGAATTTATTTGGTATTAAAATGTATATTTTCATGTAGAGTTGTCTACTAAAGCAAGGAGAAAATTAACCAATCTATAGAAACAAACAATGGCAGGAATGGAAATAGGCCTAAAATAAGAAACTACAGCAAATTTCATTGAATGGTTAATTAATTACTGAAGTCATTGGAGGAAGAGGTGAAGCAAAGAAGGTTTGTTGTACGATTGAATACGTATGTATAGGTAGGTGATTAGGATTGGTTACTGATATCAGTTGTAGAGATTTACTCACACAGAGACTTACAACTATAGTCAAAAAATGCTTGGGTAAACTCTTTACATATTCTGACATAACCAAAGAAAGAAGATATTTTGAAACTACCCAAGCACAACTATTGTTTAAATCTAGTTTATTTTTGTTGACTTCAACAGAAGGCCAAGTTAGTTCAGTTATTTTTACTATGGTCAAAGATTCAGTAAAAATGTCTCTTTTGTACATACAGCTATCAAAATTATCATTTTCATTTATCAATATAGCAAGAAAAACCCACCACTTCAAATGATAAATTCACAATTTAAACCAGCTGCCAAATATTCCATAACAACTCTCCTCAAGGTAGACATTTAGCATCTTAATTAAATAACTAATCATAATTAATGCAGCTACTTCTATAAAATATTGTATCCCTTTTGATGAGGTGTTAAATATAAAACTAAGGATTTGCTGTGTACACCATATCATTCACCATAAAATGTTAGAAAATTGTCTCCTGCTATACATACTCATTTAATTTGCACATTATAATCTAGCTATGATTATTATATAATGCATTCTTAAATTTTCACCTAAGTTAATGTGTCATTTAATATTATTAAACTTCTATTCATGAACATTACCTCATAGTTTATGTCCATATCTCAAAATGTGAAATAACTTATGTTTGTTGACATATGCTGTCATTTTTCAGAGATGATGGCCTATTCACATATTCTACATACTCTGTTTTAAAATTAATATTGAGACTAAATATATGGCTTTTAATAGTCTGATTAAAAAACAAATGATCAAAATCTTACTGTCGTTCAGTTGATTTGGAAAAGGACATGGTATAACTGATGACGTTTTGAACACATTACACTGTGTAACCACTGTACCAAAGTCTTTGTCA
>NW_022111373.1:45550210-45551608 GCF_000313985.2 Echinops telfairi | reverse complement strand
CACGAGCACAGTGAAGTTTTCTGGATTTCTCACTCTTCTCAAGGATATCTATAGTTTATTATGATCTGCACAGTTGAATGCCTTTGCACAGTCACTAAAACATAAGCAAATATCTTTATGATATTTTCTGTTTTCAGACAAGATCCATCTAACATAAGTAATGATATCCCTTCTTCCACAGCCTGTTCTGAATGTGGCCTGAACTTTTGGCAGTTCCCTATCTACATACTGCTACAATTCTTATTTGATAATTTTCAGCCGAATTTTACTTGAATGTGATATCAATGATATTTCTCTATAGCTTGAGCATGTTAGGCCACCTTTCTTTGGAATGGGTGCAAAAATGTGTTTCTGCTAGTCAGTTAGCCAAGTAGTTGCCTTCCAAATTTCCTGGCATAGACAATTAAGTGCTTCTGGCACTTCATTAGCTTGTTGAAACATTTCAGTGAGTATTCCACGATTTCCTAGAGCTTTTCTTTTGACTAAAGCTGTCAGTGAATCTTTAACTTCTTTCCTCGGCCCCATTGGTTATTGTTCTTGAGCTACCTTCTGAAATTGTGCAAGGTCCAATAGTTCTTTCTAGTACAGTGACTCTGTGTATTCTTTCCATCTTCTCTTGATGCTTTCTGCATCATTCAATATTTTGCCTACTGAATCTTTCAACATTTCAACTTGAGACTTGATTTTTTCCCTTAGTTATTTCAGTTTCAGATATGCTGAGCATGTTTTTTTTTTTTTTCGAATTCTAGGTCTTTTCACACTTTCTATTGAATTTTAATTAAAATATATCCTTTACCTGATCAACTATTAATGTTTTGCAAAGCAAATGGCAGCATATTTCACTGGGATTTGAATTTATAATAAGTTTATAATGTTTTCTTCTATGATTAAACCATCTACTATGTGTCCCCTAAATGTACACAAAGAAAAAAATGCTTTATTATTTTGTGGGGGAGATTAGATTAATTATGGCAGCTTTAGAAAATTAAATGGTAGATCATATTTTTCTACATAATAATTAAAAGGCAAGTATTGAAGCAGCAGTAGTAAAACTAAAAGTTTTGCTTACTATAATTTATTTAAATTTATTTGAAATAGGTATTAGTCTGGATTGTCTAGAGAAACAAAACCAGTGATGCTTATGTGTGTGCATGTAGAAAGAGACTTATATCAAGAAATAACTTTCCTAATTGTAGAAGTGGGTAAGTCTAGTCTGGTTCAAGTTCATAATTCATATGTAACCTGAAGGATTCTCCTGATTTGTATAGCTACAGGGACTGACAGACAAAGAGAAAGAAAATGAAGCAGGAAGGCCATAGGCTGGTGGATGCAAAGATGAATGATCCCAAAATTGGCCAACTAAACCCAAGGGTGGCATTTCACTGGTGACTTGTGAGA
>NW_022111373.1:45547175-45548495 GCF_000313985.2 Echinops telfairi | reverse complement strand
GGGTTCATGAGAGTGGGAGGGTTAGGGAGGGAAGGAGAAAAAGAGGAGCTACCAAAGGCTCAAGTAGAAAGAAAATGTTTTGGAAATAATGATGGCAACGTACATACAAATGTGCTTGATGCAATTGATGTTGGATTTTTATAAGAGCTCTAAGAGTTGCCAACAAATGATTTATTAAATTTTTTTTAAAATAAAGGAAATGAGATAACTTCTTCACAGTCCATTTATAAACTAGGCCACACGTTAAATGAAATTTCTCAATCATATCAAGGTGTCACAGATTAAAATGGTATATGATCCCCACAGGAGCCCTGGTGAGTTATATGTATGGTTGTTATCCTCAAGGACAGAGGTTCAAAACCACTAACTTCATGGAAGAGAGATGACTTTCTACCCTGTTACTATGAGTTGGAATTGCCTCAATGGTCATTTGTTCATTTTTGTTTTCGTTTTCATTTTCCCACAACTGCTTGGCTGCTTCATAGAAGATCTCATCATAGAACTGAGCACATTATTTTATATCATATCATGGGAGATTCCTTGTCCATCCATGTTGGCATAACACCTGTCACAGAAGGTAAGGCAGACGTTCTACTATTTATGTTGTCAAAATTAAAATATACAAACTATAAAAATTTTTGCCCAAGGACTCCAAAATTTTGGTTCTTAATCTTCCTCATGATATTAGAAATGATGCTATATTAAATGATGCTATATTAATGATGCTATATTATATTAGATTATAATATAATCTAATGTTATATTATATTAATAATGCTGTATTAATGTTTTGGTGCTGACTCATATCTACTGATATATCTGTGCTCTATTAGTCATTCTATTTATTCTTTTACCATCTTTTGTGGCAAGAACATATTTTTCAAAATTCTTACTAATTCATTCTGCAGTTGAGCATTACTAATTTTGTTTCTCATTTTCATATTTGAATAATAGCCTCATGGGTTGTTAATAATCTTAGTTGAACAATACCTTCATTATCTGCTTCTTTCAGACTTTCCACAGTAAGTTACAAGTATCCAGTTAAGCTTATTTTACACATTTTCTGGACTGTTGCATTTTTATTAAACTCAATCCAGGTTCCCAGAGAGTGGGGTAAGGTTCTGCAATGTATTTTTTGATTTAGCTTGAGGCTCATACAATCAAACTTGGTGTTTTTTCTTTATAAATGCTACTAAAGACCAGGAAGGTTTTCTAAGCTCAACATGAGAGAGTTCAGTCGCAAGTTTTATAATGTCAAAGCTGGTTTTCCCTTGAGGTTTCTGGTTACATGCATACCACCTAATCCGCTGAATTGCTGCT
>NW_022111373.1:45542216-45545344 GCF_000313985.2 Echinops telfairi | reverse complement strand
ACCTTCAGCATTCCCTGGGGACCTCGCCGCTCCATTCCCTTGCTGTTCTGATGCATCCCTTAGTGTTTTGCCTGCGTGTGGCGGGATCAGATAGGGTGCAATTCCCACACTGTGTCTCTGGTGTTGCCCCCTGTAGGGCTATGGGTCAGTGAGGGGCATCATGTCTCATAGTGGGGCTGGTCATGTGGTCCTCTCTGTGGACTGGCTGCTCTAATTGGGATCATCATCCTCAAGGTTTGGTGTTCCAGGCCCAATCCCAAATACTAAGTGGACACCTGCCCGTCCCCCCAGAAAAATTTATTTCAAAAGATGGCATTGAATCTGCAGCTCTGGGAGAGGGACATACATATCTGATTGGAGCACACGGGAGCAGATTGAAGGGGGAGGATGAAGGAGTGGAGCACATCCTATTTCATTCTTAATGTTATAATTCCATATAACATGAGATAATGCTAATATAATCTTCTGTCACTGTTTTTGTGTTTGTATTTGTGTGTTAGTTAGTTTATTTGTTGGTAGAACTCTAATTATTCCAGTTCAGTGCAAAATACCACAAATACTGTCTCTCAGTATTTGATTAGGCACCAATATACAGAATCTTTATATTTACAAAATCAGCCGCTAAAATTTTATTATTTCTGTGCATTTCCTTAAAGTCTTGTGAGATTGTTAAATTTTAAGTCAACTTGGGTGGGCCAATATTTTTCCATGATGATCTAACATAGTGTGCTCAATTTCATGGTGCGATCTTCTGTGAAGCAGGCAAGTCATTGTAGGAAAAATTGACGTCATTAATCTGGGAACAAACGATATAATTGGGAGGGGTTTCATTTCAGGATTTCATTCAGAGTGTTATCTACTCATAGTATAAATTGACAGTGTATGGAAACTAATTCACTCCACTGCTGAATTTGTATGCTGCATCTGGTTCATAGACTTCCTGTTACATTGTCTGCTGATTCTAGAAGCCCCTAGCAGACTGTTAACTTTAGATTCATTCAGCTTGGCATCCCTTAGCCTGTGTTCTTCCTGGTTCCAGTTCATCAGCCTGCATCCACACATCAAAGGAGGAGTGTGAACCAGTTCTTGATATAAATCTCTTTCTATAGACACTGGTTTGGCTTCTTTGAAGGACCAGCATAAACAGAGAGCTTTAATTTTTTAGATAGACTTGTGTCTTAAAACATTTTAGCAAGATGCTGGAATACCAACTTTCCTTACTCTGTACAACATTCTCTTTAATTTCATTGCTAGCAGACAGGTCTAAAATAAGACTGTCCATTTGTGACACTTCATAAAATGACCTCATTTTATACATATTTGAGCACTAAGAGAACTTTACTAAGTTTTGATTCAGTTTCTTCAGAGATTAGCTTTGCTTAGTGGTGGCTATTTATTAATTTATTTTGCTGGTTTGTTTGTTTTTTAAGCAACAGGCCATAGAAATTAGCAAGCAGCTCGGGATATTTTAATTGAGGCTGTATTTTTCAGCACTTACTTTTTTGCTTCAAAGTTAATTCAAGATTCAAGGTAGTAAAATCATTAACAAGTGCTTAGTATGCTTTATCTCTTGCAGTAAGAAACTGGGGATCATCATTTAAAGCTTTTTTTTTTTTGACCAGTTTACTAAATATATTTAATAGTGTAAGTAACTTCTCGACTGATTTCTCACTGTCAGTTGTGGTAGTTACAGCAGCTGTTACTATATCTGCCAGGTTTGCTCTAACGATACGTTTTTTCAAGTCTCTCAACATTAGTTCTGTCCTATTAGGAATTCTGTCCATCAATAAAAACACTGAATGCAATTTTTCTTATCAGTTTCATTTCTCTGGAACTTGGCTTGACAGTCTGATAAGATAGTCTCTTGAAGGGTGTCACCAGGACATTTGCACAGCATTCCATGAGTGCTTAAAAATATTTTTACTCTCATCTTGTTTCTAAATAACACCGTGCTCGTTTTTCTTCTGCTGTTAATTTAACATCTGCATGCTGCATAAGATCTCTTTAAAGTGTATAAAATTGAGGATATTACCCAGAGGATTAAGGTGCACTTGACTCAAGGTATGATATTTTCAATTGCCTCATATGGATGTGAAAGTTGGACATTGAATAAGGAAGGCTGAAAGCGAACCAATGATTTTGAAGTACAGTGCTGGTGAAGAACATGGAAAATACCATGGACTGACAGGAGAACCAACAGATCTGTCTCAGAAGAAATACAGCCCAGAATGTGCTTTAGAAACAAGGATTGCAATACTTCTCACATACTTTGAACATGTAATCAGGAGAGACCAATTCTTCAAAGAACACTATGCTTGGTATAGTGGTGAGGGGAACAAAGAAAAAAATAGGAAGTTCTTTCAGACAAGTTAGATTGACACATGGCTATAAGAATGAACTCAAACATAAGTACAATTGTGAGGATGGCACAGGACCATGGTTTTTTTTTCCTGTTGTACAAAGGGGTTGATATGAGGCAGACCTGGCATGATGGGACCTATCAACAACATATTTCATAGACTTCTGTAAACCACTCTGCTGTACTAGGGTGGCTGTGTTCCAGAAAACCTCTCTGTTGGATAAAGCTATTATTTAAAAACAATTTTATATGACAGCGAAATGTCTTACTAATTTGTAACAATGAGAAGGCAATGATTAGAAAAGTCCTTTAAGGAAAGGTTCTAGTCTATATGATGAAAACATTTACCAGTCATTTTTATTATCTCGTACACTGCTTTTCGCTTCTGATCCATAAAATCCATGTAATGATTCCTCTGTTGTGTGTGTGTATGTGCGTGTGTGTGTGTGTGTATTGGATGGATATTGTAGTGGACAGATATTGGCCATTTTGAATCAAACACTCATATGGTCTACTATGCCAAGAGTGAAATATTGAATGAGAATAGCATTACACGCATTGCTTAAAAAAAAAATCAAGAGGCATTCTGAAGTACAACATTGTTGGTGAAAGAATAATATCCTTTGCCAATAAGGAAAAACCTATTATAGAATGATTATTTCAATCTATATACCAAGTACAAATACAAAAGAAGAGAAGATTGAGGACTTTTATCAACTTCTGAAGTTTAAAATTGATCAAGCTTAAAATCAAGATATATTTATAGTTG
>NW_022111373.1:45539891-45541585 GCF_000313985.2 Echinops telfairi | reverse complement strand
AATTTCTGTGGATTTGGTTCTCTAAAGTACCCAGACTAACACAACAACTTCTTCAGAATGCATTCTTTTCTACATCATCAACAGGGCAAGATGCATTAACTTCCATGGACAGAATATACAGAACTCAAATAAATTATACTTGTAGATAAAGATGATGGAGACCCTCAATATCATCTGTCAGAAAAAGGCCAAGGACAAACTGTAAGTGCATCAATTATTCATATGAAATTTGAACTTCAAGATGAAGAAAATCAGAACAAATCTATGAGTATCAAAATACAAACCAGTATACCCCACTTAGATTTAGAGAACGTTTCAGGAACAGACTCCAAACAGTGAACATTGATGACAAGATAAGATGTGAGATAACATCAAAGAATACTACTGGGGCAGTGAATTATTTAATGTAGCTTTAGTACTGAAAATATCTATAACTATGATTAAAATGGAATTTTTCCTACATGGGTCTGGGTACGAAGGTGGGGGAAGACACTAATAGGATTCACCTGTGAGTAGTTATAAGGATTCATTTGATTGACATTCTGCTGGATATAAAAGGAGTAATCTGAGAAGCACAAGGGAGGTCTCAATAGAAGCAAGTTCCAGGAGTGGAACATGTTTTTTGGACCGTAAGAACCCTAGGTTGTGCAGAAGGCAGCTTGGACATCAGAGGAGTAGCAATGGGGCAGAAGCAGCAACAGGGCCATGAGGCAGAACACGAGGCCAGAATGATGGCCTTTCGAGCCCATAGAGAAAGTAAGGCTGGATAATTCTGGACAGGAGGCTGGCTTGTGGAGTAGGGTGCCTTTGGGCACCTTATTGGGGGAGCTGGACTTGCTGACCCACGGAAGTGGAGCTGACAGCTTCATGCAGGCTGAGGCTTACTGGAGTGAGGGCCTCTGGGCACTAAATTCGAGGACATGGTTCACTTACCCACACAGCTTGAGCAAAACATCTTTGAGTTGACATTTCCAGTGGAATTGAATGACCTCTAGAAATTTATTTGCAGCCTTAAAAGAACTTTGTGATATGCCATGACTGAGTTTCTTGCTCCTGAGTGTTTCTCACCTGCACTAGAACCTATGAACTTCCTTAATGAACTCTACAATCATGAGCATGGTCTGTGTGTTCTGTGTAGTCACTGCATCAGTGACTCAATATATTTTCTTGTTAATTTAGATGTACCTGGCAGCAAAGACTTTGGTACATTGTCAGTATTTTTATGTCTACTGTATAAAATTTAGCAACTTTGCCATAATTGGAAAACTATTTTTGTCCTAAAATAGAAATAATTAGGGGGGAAAGGTAGTGGTGGTAACAAACCCAGGGAAAGGGTAACAACAAGTGATCCAAATTGGTGGTCAGGAGGGTGTAGGAGGCTTGATAGGGCATGACCAAGGGTAATGTAACTGAGAGGAATTACTGTAACCCAAATGAAGGCTGTACTTAATAGTGGGACAAGAGAAAAGTCAAAGGAAATAGAGAAGAGAGCTAGGAGGTAAAGGGCATTTATGGAGGTCTAAATACAGGCATGTACATAAGTATATATTTATATATGAGGATGTGGAAAAAATCTATGTGTATATATTTATAGGCTTAGTATTAATGTAGCAGATGGACATTGAGCCTCCACTCAAGTACTCCCTCAATGCAAGAATACTTGGTTCTATTAAACTGGCATTCCATGATGCTCA
>NW_022111373.1:45531774-45538720 GCF_000313985.2 Echinops telfairi | reverse complement strand
TATTCTAATAATTTCTTACTAAATACTAGTTTTGGTTTTTAAAACTGCATTTTATCTGTGCTTAATTTAGAAATTATTTTGCATACTTATATACATATATAGTAATGATGGTGGAGAAATATTATTAAAGGGTTTTTATCTTTACTTTCTGCAAATAAACACCTAAAATCAACATTTTTACACAACACAATCCAGTGATATATTAATTCTTACATATGCAGGAATGATCGTAAGAAAATATTAAGCCTTTGTTTTCTGTAATTAGAGGATTATGTTTCTAGAAGAACAGAACAATTTGTAAATATATTTAAACATTGAGCCTCATAATATTCAACAGTCTGAGTTTGAACTATGGTGTTTCTGGCAGCAATCATTGGTGTTGTGTGGTGATATGATTGATATAAAGCACAATGCAAAGTGCACATGTGGTATATTCAGAGTGGACTGTAGGGAAATCCTGTGAAGCAACATGGCAAATGCTGATAGAAACACTGATGGTTCATTGTGAATTTCATTTTGAATTGATTTTTGGTCGGTGTACCTTCGGAAATATTTTAGTGTTGCCAGTTGTGTGTGTGTGTGTGTGTTGTGTGTGTGACTCTGATACTCGGTTATGTGAGCACATATGGGGTTTTGATGCACAGTTGAAGAAACCACAAGACACTGTTGGAGAAGGATCAGATTTGCTTCTCCCATAAAAATACAGTCCCAGAGACCCATAGATGCAGTTTGTGGCCTTATAGGATTGCTATGAGTCAGAATTGATGGTAATAAGTTCATTTTTTTGGTAGAAACATGAAGCTAAACACTGTATGCAATCAGAATAATTGTTGTCTTATTATTCATACCTATAAGCTATTCCTGAAATAAGTTGAAATCATTAGACATGTTTTCAAGAAATTATGTCAAATAAGTCACCTTTTAAACATGTCATGGTGAAGGGACTAAAATGTTTATTTGTTTTAAAAAAAGAAAGCAAAAACAGGTGTGATGGTTATGGTTGTGAATCAAGTTGACTGGGCCACGATACTCAGTACTTTGACAGTTATGATGGATTTTGGCAGTTATGGAATGCTGTAGTCACTGCCATAATAAGTCCTGCTGTGAATGCCTAATGACTTGAAAGATAATTTACTCAGAAATATCAACTGCATACAACATATATGGGCATTTTGGATCTGATATCCAGCGTATTATAAACTAACCTTTTGTTCTTTGGACTTGGCAATGAATATAACCCAAGAACCTTGGTATTTGCTAGCCTCAGCCATAGTAACAAAGGGGTGTTGGGCAGCTAACTGTAAGGTCAGCAGTTTGAAACCACTAGCACCTACATGGGAGCTTCTACTCTGATACACTGTTACCATAATAAACTATTGATAACCTTGAGAATACATCATTGTGTTCATGTGCGACTTGTACACTGACAAAGATGCAGTGGTTTGAACAGAAGAAAGGAATTCTATGTGGTTTAAAATCAGGAAAGGAGGGCATCAGGGTTGTATCCTCATACTTATTCAATTTGTATGCTAAGCAAACCATCAGATAAGCTAGCTTATATGAAAATAATGTGGCATTTATTGTAGTAATATTTATTAAAAACCTGAAATATTTAGATGATACAACCTTGCTTGCTGAAAGTGAGGAGGAAATGAAGCACTTTCTGATGAAGATCAAGGATTGCAGCCTTCATTATGGAATTTTACTCAATTTAAAGAAGATGGAAGTCCTCACAACTGTACCAATAGATAAAAAATAAATGGAGAACAGCTTGAAATTGTCAATGATTTTGTCTTGCCTGGCCACTCATGGAAACAACAATTAAGAGATCAAAAGTTAAATTGCATTAGGTAAATCTACTGCATACGATTCTTTAGAGTATTGAAAACTAAGGATGTTACTTTGAGGACAAATATGTGTCTCACTCAAGCCATGATTTTTTATCTGTTGCTTTACAGGCATGTGAAAGTTGGACATTGAATACGATTGAAGAAGGTTTGATGTATTTGAATTGTGGTAGTGACAAAGAATTTTGAAAATATCACGGACTTCTAAAACATCAACAGAATCTGTCTTGGAAGAAGTAAGGCCAGAGTGTTCCTTAGAAGGAAGATTGGAAAGGCTTCCTCTTTCATATGCTGACCATGTTGTCAGGAGAGACCAGTCTCTGAAAAAGGGCATAGTCTTTGGTAAAGCAGAAGGGCAGCAAAAAAGAGGAAGACCCTCAACGAGATGGACTGAGACAGTGTCTGCCACAATGGGCTCAGGCATAGGAACAATTGTGGGGATGGTGCAAGACCTGGCAATGTTTTGTTCTGTTGTGCGTAGCATTGCTATGAGTTAGAACAGATTCAACAATAAAGCAATTATATACCATCCTCCTTTCTAAATGCTATATGTATATACATTTATATAATTTCTTAGTAACTGTTTTGGATATGTAAGATTATTATCTACCTTTTATACATAGGAAATTGCATGTCTGAAAGTCATTTATTAAATATCACAAAACTAAAGAATGTGAGAACACAGAAATAAATTTGTCTGAAGAGAAAACAAATAAATTAAAAGACTTCAGGATGCAGTATTTAATAATTATTTTACATAACTGATTAATGAATTATAATTTTTCATTTAATTTAGTACCTATCCTTTTAAATATACATTAGTCTTGTCTGGTTTTGATAAACAGATGCATTGATAATTACTAGTGGCTGGAATGTGAACACTGGGAACTAAGAGGAGAGAGTAGTAGTTGAAAACCATGACTTTAATGGTATAAAAAAAGCTAGATATCATGCAAAATTAATTTATAAGTTTTTTGTTGCAAATCCTGTTTTTAACAACTTAAATGTTGTCTATAGATGTCAGCCTAGCCAAATGGAATGCAAAGGAATTAAACTGACTGCATGGGGGTGTAGTAGTCATGGGATGGGCTGCTAACTAGAAGGTCATCAGTTCAAAACCACTAGCTGCTTTTCAGGAAACATGTGGGGCTTTCTAGTCCCATAAAGAATTACGGTCTCAGAAGGGTCACTATGAGTCAAAATCAACTTGATAGTTGTGAGTTTGGTTTTGAGTTTGGTGGGAAGAGACAAGGGAGAAGCTCAATATAATCAGCCAAAACAAAGCCAAGGGCCTATTGTGGAACAGAAAATCAGTTGCTCATATGTAAGTTTAAGTTGAGGCAAAAGAAAGTGAAACCAGTCCACAAGTGCTAAAATATTACCCTGAGAATATCTCACTTGAATATAAAAATCTCATGAAAAATTAGATGCATTGAACACCAATGACTAAAGAACAGATGAATTGTGTAATGGCATCAAGAAGACTATACTTAAAGCAAAATGTCAATAAAAAGAAAAGAAAGAAAGAAAAAAAGTGGTTATCAAAATACATCCTGCAAGTTCCTCTGAAATTTAGACTGCTAAAGCAAATGGAAAACATGATAAAGTAAAATAGTTGAAGAGAAAATTTCAAATGACAGCTAAAGAAGAACAGAAGGATTATAATGAAATGTGCAACTATCTGGAGATAGGGAGCCAATAAGGAATTACACCCAGTATATCTTAAATTGAAAAATTGAAGAATAATGTCAAGCCTCTAGTTGTCATAATTCGAGGATTCTACAAACAAAATACTGAACAATGAATGAATATTGAATAAATAAGTTGGGTAGAATTCTCACTATACAAAAAATAACTGAGTAATCAGCCATTTCAAAAGATAGAATATTATCAAGAACTGTTTTCATCCATTTACCAAGCTATGTAGAAGATGCTGACCAACCAATTGGAAAAGATTCATATTTGCACCCAATCCAATAAAATGCAAAAATTCTTGAAAAACATTAATATCATATGGAAGCAACATTTTTCCTGAAGATGACTCAAAAATGGTTGTAGTAGTATATTGACAGTTGCCAGAAATTCAAAGAGAAAAGGTATAGCGTCTGGGGTCTTAAAGGCTTGAAGGTAAACAAGCGGCGATCTGGCTCAGAAGCAACAAAGCCCACATGGAAGAAGCACACCAGCCTGTGTGATCACAAGGTGTCGAAGAGATCAGGTATAAGGCATCATCAGAACAAAAAATCATATCATTGTGAATGAGGGGTGGAGTATGGAGTGGAGACCCCAAGCCCATTTGTAGGCCACTGGAGATCCCCTTGCAGAGGGCTCTTAGGGAGGAGACGAGCCAGTCAGGGTGTGATGTAGCAATGATGAAAAATACAACTTTCCTCTAGTTCCTAAATGCTTCCTCCTCCCCCCACTATCATGATCCTAATTGTACCTTGCAAGTCTGGCTAGACCAGAGGATGTACACTGGTACAGATAGGAACTGGAAACAGGGAATCCAAGGCAGATGATTCCTTCAGGACCAGTGGTGTGAGTGGTGATACTGGGAGCGTAGAGGGAGGGTGGTTTGGAAAGGGGGAACCGATTACAAGGATCTATATTTGACCTGCTCCCTGGGGGACAGACAACAGAAAAGTGGGTGAAGGGAGATGTCGGACAGGCCAAGATATGTCAAAATAATAATTTATAAATTATCAAGGGCTCATGAGGGATGGGGGAGCGGGGAGGGAGTGGAAAAAAATGAGGACTTGATGCCAGGGGCTTAAGTGGAGAGCCAATGTTTTGAGAATGATGAGGGCAATGAATGCACAAATGTACTTTACACAATTGATGTATGTATGGATTGTGATAAAAGTTGCATGAGCCCCTAATAAAACGATTGAAAAAAAAAGAAATTCAAACTGAATTCTAAAGAGAACATGGTGGTATAGACAAACATTGTTGACATTGAATGGATCTTGGCTAAAAGCAGAGAATACCAGAAATATCTTTAATTGTGTTTTATTGCCTATGCAAAGCATCAGACTGTGCACATCTTAACAAATTATGGGTAAACGATGGGGATCCAGAACACTGGATTGTTCTCATGTGGAACCTGTATGTAGACCCAGGGGCAGTCACTCCAAAAGAACAAGGGGATATTGCGTGGTTTAAAATCAGGAAAGGTGGCATTAAGATCGTGTCCTTTCACCATAACTATTGAATCTGTATACTAGCAATTAATCTGAGAAGCTGTGCTATATGTACAAAAACGTAGCTTTAGAAATGGTAGGAAACTTATTAATTATTTGTGAGATGTGAATTACAACTTTGCTTGCTAAAAGTGATGAGGATTTGAAGTACTTGATGATGAAAGTCAAAGATTGAAACTCTTGGTGTTGATTACAACTCAGTTTATATAAGTAAAAATCCTTACAACTCAATGAACACATAACAGCGTGATAAGTATAGAAATTATTGAAATTGTCAAGGATTTAATTTTACATGGATCCTCAGTCAGAGGACACGGAAGCAGCAGTTAAGACATCAAGTGATGTATTGCACTGGGCAAATCTGCTGCACGAGACCTTTTTAAATGTTAAATTTCAAAGATGTCACTTTTAGATTTAAGTTGTGCCTGACTCAAGCCATGGAGTTTTCATTTACTTCCTATGCATGTGAAAATTTAACAATGAATAAAGAAGACCACTATGGAATCAATGCATTTGAATTATAGTGTTTGCAAAAAACATTGAAAATACTGCAGGTTGCAAGAAGAACAATAATATGTCTTGGAAGAAGTACCTCCAGAATGCTTCTTAGAAGCACTTATGCCAAGACTTTGTCTCATGTACTTTTCACATCTTATCATGAAAGATCACTTCCTAGAAATGACTTTAGGCTTGGTAGAGTAGTGAGTTGGCAAAAATCAAAAACAAAAACTAAAACACCACCATGAGACTGTGAGGGATATGGATTGACACAGTGCCTGCAGCAATGGGGTTAAACATAGCTGTGAGGATGGCCCAGGGCAGCATTTAGTTCTGTTATACACAGGAACACAATGACTCAGAACCTAACTAGACAGCACCCAACAACATTCATGCTGATTTCAAATGTATTTAAGCTTTTAAAAGAAATCAAACTCATGTACACTATTGCTTAACATACAAAACATATAGAAATTCTTCACTTACATATTTCCAATTAAAAGTAAAAAACAGCAACAACAAAGAAAACTTTAAAATCATGACTGGTTTTGAACCCACAGACAAAGGAGTTCACAGATCAAGAAACTTTCCCAACATCTAATGAGAGAGATGGACTGGTGTGTACAGTGCAGTTCTTTCTTTAATTTTTTTAATATTGGTAATTTTAGTCTTCTAGTTTTCACTTTCTCATTCTCTTACTCTCTCATACAATGTTTCTATGACTTTTACTTAGGAGTCTGCATTGTTTCTTTTATGTATCTTATATATATAATATATCATCCTATTGTGCAACATCAATGGTCATTGAAACCAATCAAATAAGAAAATAAATAATTTTATTTTTGAGTATTATAAAAACTAGTGACATTTGAATAAACTCTCTAGTTTCATCAGAAGTAGTTACTAGGCTTGATTTCTCTATGTTAGTGGCTGAGAGCACCAATTAAAAGTAGAAAAGAGAGAGATGATTCTTAAGTAATGGTGTCATCAAATGGTATTAAACCATCCCCTAAAAGCCAAGTGTCAAATATTTAGTCAACTTAAAGCTGAATTAAAATGGAAATTTATTTTATAGTACTTCCCATTATTCTCATTCTCCAAAACATTATTAGCCACATAAAAGGCATTTTAGAAGTATAAACCTTTCATGATGACTTATTTTATCCACCCAAACTTAGATAATTTATTTATTCTGTCAATTTTTATTATTGACACTAATTATAGAGTACAAGTTGTTATTTCAATTTTTTATTACTTATCACTGGTTTAAAATTTCTAAAGATTAAAAAATGTGAATTAAATTTGTGTTACAAAAATTTCAAATAAGCAAGCTATAAATATAAAATCATAACAAGTATTAACTCCTTCTCAAAAAATGAAAATGAATATGTTTTATTTAAT
>NW_022111373.1:45528263-45531028 GCF_000313985.2 Echinops telfairi | reverse complement strand
CAAAAATTTAAATGCATGTCAGAACAATGTCCAGGTAAAGTAACACAGTAAAACCTGGGCCCAGCAATGAAAAATTTACAATATATATTTAAATAAACATAATTATAAATTCATGTAGAAAACATAATTCCTAACTAGAGAAAAAACAAATTACTAGAAATAGAATAACAAATGATAAAGGTGATAATTATCAAATATTTGGAAGAGCTTTAATAATTATCTTAAGTAAATTTTTTTAAAATTAGAAGAAAATATGAATATGATGATGAAAGACAAAGGAATTATGTATGCACAATGAAATTCATTGCTGTCCATTCAAACTCGAATTCATAGAAACCATATGGGATAGAGTAGAACAACCGTAGAGGGTTTCTTAAGTTGTAAATCTTTATGGAAGAGTGCTGACATATATGTCACCCAGGGAGCAGCTGGTGTGGAGCAACCATATAGAAAAACTGAAATAAACTTTCATAAAAATAACTGCAGAGGATCACAGTGAGATACCATTGGGCAGTGATCAATGTAAGTACGTGAGGAATCTACCCAAGATCAGAGAAAGAACTATACAAGTGGACTAGGGTTAGCATGCCTAGCAAGAAATAAAGAAAAAAGTATTTTCCAGATCTAAAACAGGGCTAGGAATCAATAAAATTCTCGATAATAAGAATAGAAAACCTAAAAATTGGGGGGCATTGAGAATACTTACAAAAAAGTAGCACAGTAAGAGGCCTATTCTTTCTCCATCAAATCTTAAATACAAAATGCAAAGGATTCTAGTTGTTTTAAGAAAGTCCATAATAAAGCTTAAACTACTTGATAGAAATTAAATTATAAAAATTTACAGGATAAAAAAACTTAATATATAATGTTGCTAATCAAGTAAAAAATTATGAGCATGGGGAAACAAAGGTGAAAAATATTGCCCTTTAGTAAAATGTGTGTAAATCACATAAATGAAAAACTATAAATAAAATATTAAATTTTATCAAAATTATCTAATAGGTATATCCAACTAAACTACTGCACATCAGTCTGTTGTACTGTGGTGGCTTGCATGTTTCTGTGATGCTGGAAGTCATGCCACTGGTATTTAAACACCAGCAGCAACACTCATGCTAGACAGGTGTCAGCAGACCTTCCAGACTAAAATAAACTTGGAAGAAGGAGTTTGACGTTCATTTCTAAGGGATTAGACACCAAGAGGTTCATGAACAACAGTGGAACATTGTCATGTGGAGAGTTGTAATTTGAGCCTCTCAGATTGAAATGCACACAAAATACTACTAGGGAAGTGCTGCCTCCTCAAAGTAGAGTCGACTTCGTTGATGTCAAAGAAACTTTTCAGGACCTTCATGTACAGATGGAAAATGATTCATATTATGAAAGAAAAGTATAAACAGACCATGAAAATTGGAATATAACAAAGGAATAATTTGAAGTCTTCAAAAATGAAATAGAATGCACAAACATCTAGATCCTACGCATTAGTGAGCTAAAATGGTCAGGAATTGATCAACTTGAATCAATCACCTTACTATGCTGGGAATGACATGTAGGATGGCATCAGGTTGATCATCAAAAATAACATTTTAAATTTTATCTTTTTTCATATATTTGTATTGAACTTGTATGCCACTAAAGTCTGCAAATTCATCTTAGTTTTACTATTCTTCTTTGTGCCACTTAAACTATTGTTTAGACCTAAGGGATAAGGAATCTTTATGCTCATCAAAAAATTTTTGTTTTCTTTTTTATTCTAGTTTTTAAAGAAACATATGTGCTGTAGTTGCACAGCCCATTATAAATACCTCTTGAAATGCAAGGCTTTCTGTGAAAAGAGAATATTTGGACATAAACAAGGAAAAACAGTTAACACAACTTATTCAGATTTAGGCACCAACTCCTAAATCCAATAATGAAAAAAAAATTAAAACTCTACAAACTTCTTTAGTGTGAAATTGATTAAACATGCAATCATGATGCATCGATAATTTTTGGTAATTGGAATGCTAATTTGGAAGCAAATAACAAGGATCAGGATTTATAAACATGACCTTGATGATAGATGGTGATCTATGGTAGAATTTTGTGAGACCAATGACTTCAGTGCAAATACTTTTCTTCAATAGCATAAATGGAGACTCAACATGTTTAAAGAAAACAAAAATCTTCACAACTAGATGAATAGACAACATCCTAATAAACAGAGGAAATATTAACTTTGTCAAGGATTTCATTTTATTTGGATCAGCACTCATAGAGAGAGCATTCTGGAAATCAAGGGACTTAATGCATTCAGCAAATCTTCTGCAGATCTCTTTAAAGTGTCCAAAAGCAGATGTCAGTTTGAGAACTAAAATGCCCCTGACCTAATCCTCTCATATGTATATTAAAGCTAGACAATTAATAGCTCAGAGAAAAATTGATGTGTTGAATTATGGTGTTGCAAAATATTAAAAGTACTGAACAAAACAAATAATTCCTAGATGAGGTACACCCAAAATACTCCCTAGAAGTGAGGGTAGCAAGACATCATCTCACATACGTTGCACATATTATCAAGGGAGACTCATCTCTAGTGGAGTTCATCATTCTTAATAAAGTCAGTATAAATGTATAAGATCATTAGTGAAATGCATAGATAGAGTGGATATAATGATTGGCTCAAACATAATAATGATCTTGAGAATTATACAGGACCCAGAAATGTTTCCTTCTCTTGTACATATTATTGCTATGATACAACGGACAAGGGAAAATCAAGA
>NW_022111373.1:45525884-45527055 GCF_000313985.2 Echinops telfairi | reverse complement strand
AAAATTTATCAGAAAAGAATAGTTAAATAAAAGAATAGACATATGATACAGGCTATTGTTTTGTACTTGAAAATAAATAGATTCATATATGCTGATATGGAAAACTTTTCAAGGCATACTATTTAAACATAGTTCAGTTCACAAAGAATACATGTAATCGTGGTAACAATAAAATACATATTAAACCAAATCATTAAAATGCATATATCTGTTTGAATGTAAAATGGTGAGTTTTTGTATATACTTGTGATTACTTTTAAATGCTCAAACAGTAGTCTAGATATTTGTGAGCTTGGCTCTATTAGTGGTCAATTCTGAAGAAGAAAATAGGATTTTATATGCAATCAAGACAGGTTTCTCTTTATGAGAAAGATTTGACTTTATTACTAGAACCATGTGTTCATATATGATGAATAATCATAAATACTGTTGGAATAATTTTAAAGGTAGCTCATTGCAATAGTAATAGATACTATTACTATAAAAGAATAAAATAAAACTTAAAAACAATTTATGTTTATTAACTGCAGTTGAAATTACAGTTATTAAGAAAAGAGACAATGAAGAGGATGAAATATGGAGTAGTGAATGGACACCTCCATTTTCTCTGTAAGAAATTAACCCATTGAACTATAAAGAGAAACAAACATAGACTGAGATCTCAGAACTCCAAACATCAGTTGAGATAGTTAAGGTTTATTGTGCCAACCTGGCTGATAAACACATGTGGGATTAATTGAAGGGTGGAGAGATAAATGGCTTGATGAGTCTCGTCTTTCTAGTTCTCTTGTCTCTTGCTCCCTGATGGTCAGACCCCAGTGTGCAGCTCTAGTTCACTGCCTCAACTGGCAAGGCTCACTTCCAGTAAGACATCCCTGAGGAGAAGCCACATGGACTTACCTAGATGCAGCCCTGGGTGCCTGAGAAGCTGCATGGAGACCCGTGCTAGCACTGAGATGCTTACACTGCCACTGGATTCAAAGACTTTCTACTGACTGGCCTGTGATCCTCCTGCATTCAGAGTCATTGTGCATGTTTTGTGAGTTTGAAGAGGACTTTCTAGATGAGTGTCAGACATATGGGCTAAGTCGGATTTATGAGCTTGGTCTGGATGGGGTTGGGATGCTTTCTGAATGTACATTTCCCCTTTATATAAAACTCTCTCATACAT
>NW_022111373.1:45514507-45525104 GCF_000313985.2 Echinops telfairi | reverse complement strand
ATGTGGAGCAGAATTCAACTTCTTAAAAAATTTTCAGACAAAAAAGTATAGAATATTTCAGAACAATATAGAACTGAGAACTCCTGACTATCATTCTCAGATACCCTTTGAACCTATTACTCAGCATATCCCTTGATGTCACCTTCAAGTAGAACTAGCAGAGTGGCAGACAAAACAAAGAATATTACTTTTTAGACCGGTACTCTACTTAAAATCAATCTGTATAAGACAGATGTTAAACAATGACTCAAAACAAAAATTATAAACTAAGATGGCAATGAAATAAGAGTACTGGAAAATGAAAAATATTTTTGATGAGCAGGTTGACTCATTTTGATAATGTAACATATGTCACTGGAGAATCTGGGCAGAAATTGGGAATCTAAGTTGCTGTGCCAACTTTTACCAAAATTCAATCAAATATTATTCTAAAGAATGAATTAAAAAGAGAGAATGAGAATTTAGATTTAATTTTATAGTTGAAATAGAGAGATATAAATGAAAAAGCACACAATATATCTGTAGCATTTTTCATATTACCTTTAAAAATATTTCTAGTTGTTACCATCATACTTTTATGGTATTTACTTGATTAATATAAATTTGAAGGATATATAGCAATATTGAAGTTTGTCTCAATGTTATTGTATGAATATTTTAAAAGAGGAAATTCTTGATAACCTGATCAATATAGCAACACTATATTGCAAGCAGATTTATCATAATGAGAGGGGGAAACAGTAAAAAATAGATATATACAAAAAGACCTATCTCACAATTATAAATATAAATTTAAAGATTGTATTTTTGACTTTCACTATTATGATAACTTCAGTATTGATGAAATTTGAGTCTATTATGTACTCTCAAATCTTAATTTACAACAAAAATTTGATTAGCTATATAATAATTTTGCCTTAGGATCACAAAATGCACCCCACTTTAGAGTCTAAAATATCACTCACAAATCCTAATTATTAAATTCAAAGAAACAAAAGTTCCTGTGTAAATTATAATATAAATTATAATACAAAATACAGGGGGAAATTCTATAATCTAGTCCGAAGACAAGAAAAATGTAGGAGGAGGATTTCTGGCAAGATGGCGACTGAGAGACTCCAGAGGGACTCCGCAGAAATCAGCACAGGAGAATCACTAAGAGGGAGATTCCACACTGCTGGGTTGCAGGAGGAGCATCATAAAGATGAGTAGGCAAAGATTCACTAGGTTTTGAGAAGTCATGGGCTTTGGCCTACCAGAGTGGAGGATGGCTAAGGTTTAACCTTAGCCCTCCCAGTCTCAGCCAGAGCCGGCTCCTTCATGTGACCCAAGGGCTTTCTCTCAATGCAGGCACAGCTTGCTGTTGCCTCATGGCAGGTTTTAAACCCCTCCAGCCCCATGGTCAGGGATTGGGGCTCAGCTATATTATTACTTTTGTTTCTCTCTTTACTCCCACAGTCTCAGCAGGCTCAATTCCCCCCGCCCCTCTCTTTTCTCTCACATGCCACTGCCAACCTCCAGGCCACTCCCCTTAGATTAGGGCAATTACACCTGCCTTCCACCCAGCTGGGGTGAAACTCAAGGCTGAGGAAAGGCCGCTCACCTTCCTCCAGGGGAATCTCATGCACCTTTCCACCAGGGGAAATACCACCCACCTTCTTCTGGGGTATGTCCTGCCTGCATGGCTGAAGGAGCTTCTGCCCATCATCTGTGGTCCCACATGACTGAGGGAATGTACCCCCACCAGCCATAGTGACTCACACAGTGTAAGGCTGCTCTTCCAACACTCTCCAGTGATCCATGCTGCTGTGGGAACATCTGCCCATGATCCGTGGTGATCTAACTGATCAGGGAAATTCCACTTACCATCTACGGTACTCTACACCAAAGCAGGCACACCCACCTGCCTTCTGCGGCACTCCTGTTGCATCAGGCACCCCTGCATGCTCTCTGTGGTGCCCCAAGCTACCATGGACCTCACCACCATGGCTTATTGTGAGATCATCCAGTGCAGCACCATGATTGTGAGAACATGCAATGTAGCACCATCTTCGCAGGTACACAACAACCCAACAAGTGTCCTCTGAGAAGACCATCCAAATTTCCCTCCAAATAACAGAATACTAGTTGACTAGGGAAAGAGTGAAGCCATAGGAGGATAAAGCAGTAGGCCAATCCCATAATGCCACAAGATGCTGGTAGTTCGAAGAATCACTCCTACAAGTCTTCTAGAGAGAGCCCAGGGCTCTTTGACTCTGGAAAGTGGCACCAGGCTCCTCTAAAACAATGCAACGCAAACAGCAATCAGCCCCAATGACCTCAATAAAAAAATAGGAGAAACAAGTGGCAACGTCAAAAGATGTCCTGAAACTAATGGTGCGCATGGAAGAAGCAGACATTGATCTGCCACAGAAAGAAATTTTCAGAATGCTGCTTGGACTCATATAGGACATGAGGGAAACAATACAGACAAAGTATTAAATGATAGAGGAAATAAAGAACATACACCAAAGGGAAATACAAGAGTTGAGGGAAGAGATAACAAAAACCAATAGCAAAATATGAACTTCGCCAACCATCTAGAGGAGGCAGAGGACTGCACCAGTGACCTAGAGGACAGCTAAGAAGACTTTAACAAACATGAAAGAAAGTGTAATAAAATCATCAGAGAAGATGAAGAAAACCTAAGAGCTATGTTTGATGCTATGAAGAGGAACAACATCAGAATAACTGGTTACTGGGGGAAACACAACAAAGAAGTCAACTGCAAAAATATTGGTAGAATTCTTCCCCAGCTTGAACAAAAATCAGGCAACCATTCAGGAGGCTGAAAGAACACCATCTAGACTGAATCCCAAGAAGAATTCACCAAAGTGAAAAATAAACTATCCAACTTTGAGGAAAAGGAGAAAATCATGAAAGCAGCTAGGGAAAAACAAGCAGTTATATATAAAGTTCTCAAAGGAGAATATGCTCAGACTTATCAGGGGATACTATTAAGAAGAGGACAGAGTGGAGTAACATATTCCAAAAATTGAAGAAAAATAACAAACTCAAGAATACTCTATCCAGCCAAAATATCTATCAAGATATATGGAGAAATACGAGTCTTCCAAGACAAGGAAAAAATTAAAGAATATGTTAAAACAAATCCAGGCCTACAAAAGATCTTTGCCGACCCAGTATGGGCAGAAGAACAGCATATCCTGAGCACAAATAAGAGACCATCACATATAACAAACCCACCAGAGACCATCAGAGAGAAAACAAACCCCAAGATAGCATTGGTTTAAGGGTGGAAAGAAGTCAAGAATGAACCACACACACATACACACACACACACACACACACACACACACACACACACACACACACACACACGTATAACACAGTGATAATAAAGGGAGATAGGAAAACACCCAACACAAAAGGTACAAGATGATATCACAGAGTCCACAGATGAATGCAATAACCCTGAATATCAATGGACTGAACTCGGTCATTAAAAGGCTGAGGCTAGCAGACTGGCTTAGAAAACACATCTGTCAATCTGCTGCTTACAGGAGATACATCTCAAGATTACAGACAAAAATAGGATGAGAATCAAAGGCAGGAGAAAACATACCAAACAAACAGCAATTCAAAAAAAGCAGAGGTTACAAACTTAATATTGGATAAAACTGATCTCAAAGAGCAAACCATAAAAAGAGATAAGGAGGCACAGTATATAATGTCCATGGGAACTGTAGACAAATAATTACTAAGCAATTTAAACATATATTTCCCAAATGAGAGACCTGCTAAATCTGTCAATCAAATACTCCAACAATTTGTAAAAAGATTGCACAGGGTTTTAACAATTATAGTAGGTGACTTTAATACACCACTCTGTGAGATAGATAGATTACAGGGAAAGGAACTCAACAAGGAGGCAACAGAGCTAAACACTACAGTTAGACAAGTTGATCTGAAAGATACTTACAGAGCTCTCCACCCAAATACAAAAAAGAAAAAAAATCACATTATTTTCAAACCCACATGGCACATATTCAAAGATAGACCACTTGCTGGGGCATAAGTCAAATCTACATAAATTTAAGCACATTAATACCACACAGACCTCTCAGACCACTTCATCATAAGGCTGGAAATCAACAAAAGGAATATGAAGAAAACAAGGACAAACAATTGAAGAATGAATAACTGTCTATTGCAAAAGGAGTGTGTACTGGCCCTGATCAGAGATGAAATTAGGGCATTTCTAGGAACTAACAAGAATGAGAACATGATCTATCAAAACTTATGGGGCACTACAAAAGCAGTTATCAGAGAAAGTTTCATAGCAATACATGCAGACACGAAAAAGGAAGAGAGTCTTATGATTGATATGCTGGCACAAATTTCATAGCAACTAGAGCAGAATCAACAAGACAATCCTACTAATAGCACAAGAAAAAAAATTAAGGCTGAGATTCAGGAGAGGGAAAATAAAAAAAACATTTATAAAATAATGCTGCTAAAAGTTGGCTCATTGAAAGGATAAACAGAATAGACACACCACTGGCAAACCTAACTGAAGAAAAGATGGAACAAATTTCAGTATAAGGGATGAAAGAGGGGACATTACAATAGACCCTCATGAAATGAAACGGATAATTGTACAGTACTCCAAAGACTGTGCTCGAATCAATTCAACAACTTAGAAGACATGGATAAATTCTTGGAAAAACAATCCCTCCCTAGACTATCTCTGATGGACGTCAAGAAACCCAACAGACCCATAGCAAGAGAAGAAATAGACAAGGTTATCAAGGGATTACCAAAAAATAATACCCTGGGTCAGATGACTTCACAGGAGAATTCTACCAAGTATTCAGGGAAGACTGGACATCAAAGCTACACAAACTTTTCCAGAACATAGGAAAAGACAGCAAAGTCCCAAACTCTTCTATGAAGCTACTGTGACTCTGACAACAAAAGCAACAAGGATCTAAGAAGAATTGAGAACTACAGACCAATATCCCTAATGAAAATGGAGGCAAATACTGGGCAATAAAATACAAAAGTATATAAAACAAATAATTCACCATGACCAAGTGGGACTCATACCAGGTATGCAGGGATGGTCAATCAGCATAAGAAAGACAATTAGTATCATACGTCACGTTGACATAAAAAATTATAATAACCACATGATAATATCAATGGATGCAAAAAAAACATTCGACAACATGAAACACCAATTCCTGTTTAAGACACTCAAGAAGATAGGAATGGAAGGAAAACTCTTTAAGATAATGCAAGCTATATATGAAAAACCAATAGCTAATGTAGTAGTCAATGGAAAAAAGACTAAAGTAATCCCACTGAAAAAGGGGAAAACACAAAGATGCCCCTTATCCCCACTCTTATTTAACATCATACTGGAGGTCTTAGCTAGCAGTATAAGGCAAAGAAAAGACACAAAAGGTATTCCCCTGGGGAAGGAGGAAGCGAAACTATAGTTATTCACAGATGATATAATTTTACATATGGAAAATCTCAAATGTTCCACAAGGGGAATACTGAAACCAGTAGGAGAACATGGCAGAGTGGCAAGATACAAGATAAACAAACAGAAGTCTATCAGACTGCTATACACATTGGACAGACCAGAGATGAAGGAATCAAAAAGGTGGTACCCTTCACAATAGCCAAGCCCAAATTGAAATATCTAGGGATATACCTGATTAAATCAACAAAAGATTTTCATGAGGAAAACCACAGAACACTATTACAAGAAACCAAGAGTGACCTCAACAAATGGAAGAATATCCAATGCTCAGTGTTTGGAGGACTTAACATAGTAAAGATGTCAGTTCTGCCCCCAAAATATCAAATGTGAAGCAGATGTCCTTTTCAACAAATGGTGTTGGAAAAAATGGATATGTGACTGTAGAAAATTAAAGCAAGACCCTGTCTCACTCCATGCACATAATAAACTCAAAGTGGATCACAGACCTTGAGGTAAAACCCCCAAATACTAGAGCCATGAATGAGGGAATTGGGACAAACTTGAGAACATAGGTTACCAGAAATAGGGAAGGACACAAAGACGGATGAGTCATAAATTGACAAATGGGATATACTGAAGATAAAACACCTGTGTACAGAGAAATAATTCACCAAGAGAGTTATAAGAGAGCCCACAGATTGGGAAAACATCTTTATCACTGATGATACATCAGACAAAGGTGTTGTTACTAAAATCTACAATACTCTGCTAACTTCCAAAAAGAAAAAAACTAAATTTCCCACTGAGGAGGTGGGCAAAGGACCTGAATAGAAGTTCCACAAGGGCATAAATCTGAATGGCCAGTAATCAAATGATAAAATGTTCCCAATGATTAGCCATAAGAGAAATAAATGCAAATTAAAACAACTGTGAAATACCACCCAACACCCTCAAAGATAGCCCAATTCAAAATATTAGAAGGCAACAATGGTTGGAGGGACCGTGGTGAGAATTCTCATCTAATGCTCATCTAATGGACTTCTAGGTATGTACAGCTACTTTGGAAATCAGTTTGGCAATATCTAAAACAGATGGAATGTGAGCTGTCATACGACCCAGAAATTCACCTACTGGGCATATACCGAGAAGAGGCAAGAAACAAACCACGGTCAGCCAACTGTATTCTAATGTTCATTGTGATACAGTTCACAATTGCAAGGAGTTGGAAACAACCCACATTTCCATCAGCAGACAAATGGATTAAGAAACTGTGGTACATACATACAGTGGAGTACTATGCATCCCTAAGCAGTGATGAACACATGAAGTACATCACTGCATGGGAAGAACTGGAAGAAAGTATTCAAACATTCCTGGGGTGAGGTCCAGGTAGTATGGCAGGGGCCAGACCAAATCCTGAGATACATATGGTAGCCAACTAAAATGGAGGGAGGGGGGATCACAAAACATTTTGGTAGCTGGGGAACAGGCCCTAACCCATGCAAGGGGAGGGTGTTATTTATATCTCCACAGAGCAAGAGGGGACAGACTTCAACCCAATGCGCCAATATGTGAATTCAACATACTAACATGAAGTAGGGAACCAATATAGAGGTCTGAGGTGCTGGCCCCAATCCCAACTACGTGGAAAGCCCCCCCTTCCACCAAGAATAATTCACTTCAGAGGACAGCACTGAAGTAGAGCTCAGGGAGATGGACATGTCTGATCAGAGCGCACAGGAGCAAATGAAGGGGGAGGGAGAGAGAGTGGAGTACAGCCTGGCTCACCAATCTCTGAGGACGATAGTCCTGCTCACAGCAGCCAATGCACGGCGAGGACCATAGGGCTCGCCCCATTATGAGACACGACATCCCTCACTGATCCATAGTGTTATGGGGGACAACATTGGAGACACCGTGGGGGAATTGTGCCCATTCTGACTCTAACACATTGAGGTGCAACACTAAGGGTGTGCAAAAGAACAGCAAGGGGAGCAGGGCAACAAAGTCCCTGGTGAATACCAAAAATAGACTTTGGGGCCAGGGCATGGCACTCCATCAGAATTGACCAGAAAACAGTCCTAAAGGCCAAAAAACAGTCCTGGAACTATTTACAGGCTTTTCTCTTTTTTTGTCGTTGGTTCTGTTTTGGGTGTTGCTATTTTGTTTTCTTTTTGTTGTTGTTGTTCCATTTTTCAATTATTATTATTATTATTTTTAAAATCATTTTATTAGGGGCTCATGTTTTTGTTTTCTTTTGTTGCTTTGTTTTACTCTGTATGGTTTTGTGCATATTATCTCTGCATGTCTATCTATATAAGGTTGGTGGGATAAACAATCTAGAGGAGAAAACAATGGGACCAATGATTCCCGGCGGAAGCCTTGGGAGAGGGAGGGAGGCAGGGGAAAGGAAGTGTGTGTTAACGAACCCAGGGACAAGGGAACAACATCTAAAATCGATGGCCAGGAGGCCTGGTAGGGCTTGATCAAGGGCAATGTAAGCAAGAGTAATATTGAAACCCAAATGAAGGCTGAACATGATAGTGAGACAAGATGAAAGTAAAAGGAAACAGAGGAAAGAAGTAGGAGGCAAAGGGCATTTATAGAAGTCTAAGTACAGGAAGGTGCATATGTAAATATATTTATATATGATGATAGGGAAATAAATCCTATCCTATGTACATATATTTATAGGTTTAGTATTAAGGTAGCAGATTGACATTGGACCTCTACTCAAGTACTCCATCAATGCAAAAAGACTTTGTTCTATTAACCTGGCGGTCCATAATACTCACCTTCCTGACAAGATCGCTAAAGACAAAGTGGGTACATAAGCAAATGTAGTGAAGAAAGTTGATGGTGCCTGGCTCTCAAAAGATATGGCATCTGGGGTTTTAAAGGCTTGAAGATAAGTAAGTGGCCATCTAGCTGTGACATAACAAAAGCCAATTGGAAAAAGCACATCAGCCTGTGTGATCACAGGGTGTCAATAGGATCAGGTATCAGGCATCAAAGATCCAGAGCAAAATATCATATCATTGTGAATGAGGGGGAGTGCAGAGTGGAGACCCAAAGTCCATCTGTAGGCAACTGGACATCCCCTTACAGAAGGGTTGCGGGGAGGAGATGAAGCCAGTCAGGGTGCACTATAGCACTGATGAAACACAATTTTCCTCTAGTTCAGTGGTTCTCAACCTTCCTAATGCTGTGACCCTTTAATACAGTTCCTTATGTTGTGGTGACCCCAATCATAAAATTATTTTCATTGATACTTCATAACTATAATTTTACTACTGTTAGCAATCAGCCGACCCCTGTGAAGGGGTCGTTCGACTCCTGAAGGGGTCACAACTTGCAGGTGGAGAACCACTGTGTAGTTCATTAATGTTTCCTCCTCCCCACTATCATGGCCCTAAGTCTACTTAAAAAATCTGGCTAGGCCAGAGCATGTACATGAGTACAGATAAGAGCTGGAAACACAGGTAATTCCGGACAGATAAACACCTCAGGACCAATATAGAGAGTAGTCATACCAAGAGAGTAAGGGGAAGGTGGGGGGAGATAGGAGGAACTGATCACAACGATCTACATATAACCCCTTCTGAGAAGGAACAGTGGAAGTGGAAGTGGAAGAACAGTGGATGAAGGGAGACATTAGTCAGTGGAAGACATGAAAAAATAATAATAATTTTTAAATTATGAAGGGATTGTGTGGGAGGGAGGGGAAAAATTAGAAGCTGATATCAAGGGCTAGAGTAGAAAGAAAGTGTTTTGAAAGTGAGGATGGCAGCAAATATACAAATATACTTGACACAATGGATGGATGGATGGATTGTGATGAGTTGTACAAATCCCCACGAAGATGATTTAAAATAAAATTGTAGGCAAGTAAATGAAACATAAGCTATATCCAGTTATTCAAGAATATTTATAACTTTTTAAGTATAAAAGTTTATATTTTGACATAGGAAGCAAAAATTTTACACATTCTTTTGATTTTCGCTTATAAGTATAGCCTGTGACTTTCTGTTTCAGACACATGAAGCTTGATGAGACAGTGTAACTTTAGGGAAAAAGTCATCCTAAGTTCATGGAGTGTTTCCTCCCAAAGAGATGTTGGGAGTTTGTTCAATCTCTTCACTTTATAGACAGGGGATAACAAATAAATATTTTCTGCCAAAGAAAAGAGTATGTGTGTATATATATATATATATATTTTTCTCTTTTTTAAACATTACTATTATTCAGGAAGGCTTGGGTAATCTCAACAGAGTATTCCCCCCAGCCCCCACCCCCTGCCTTTTTCCTTAGTTGCTTGTACAAGTGACTTACTTCTCAGTGGAGAAGGACTAGGAAACATCAGTAGGAGGATGGAGAGAATCTGGTAAACATGCAGGTCATTACTTTACATGGAATATGACTGTCCTCTTTTTTCTTCTGGGATAGGTTACAGGGGACCCAAAAGAAGAATAACAACAATAAAAATACTCAGGGAGAGAACAGGAAAAAGAGTACTATTCTCATAAATAGCCCTCAATAATCAGTACTCGATTGTTCACTAAGAAAAACATATATTATAAAGGAGCATGATGTTCAGGTGATTGTGGATATAATACATATTTTTATATTTTTGATTTAAATTCTTTTGTGTGTGTGCATCACGCATTGTGAGCATCTATGGTAACAGCTATTTATGTGCAAGAGTGGTATTCGAAAATACAAATGCTATAATTGAAAATGTTTCCAAGTAGTGCTGAACATTCTGAAATATTGCACAGGGTAGGATTTATTGTTGAACTTCAGCATTGATCCTATGTGACCATTGGGCTCAAATCCTCAGAACCTTGTCTTTGATAGGACTAAACCATGCTGATAAATGAAAAGAGAGAGAGAGAGAAACAGGTCCTATGTAGGATGCACACAATTCAATTGATAGTCAAGGTCCCACATATGGTACAATCATAATTGGTAAAGTAATATTAATATGATGGAGGCAGCAACAAAGAAAGCATGAATAAGAAAAAAAGAAAAACTTCTCCCAAAAGAAACATAATGGAACCATGTGTTGTTGTCAAGGTAAAATGCCCATGACGGAATGAAATA
>NW_022111373.1:45500025-45501904 GCF_000313985.2 Echinops telfairi | reverse complement strand
CAAGCGTTCAAGTAGAAAGAAAATATTTTGAAAATGATGATCACAAAATACAGTATGTACAAATGTGCTTGATATAATGAATGTATGTATGGATTGTGATAAGAGCTTTAGGAGGCACCAATAAAATGTTTTAAAAATAAATAAGTAATT
Organism: Echinops telfairi; assembly: GCF_000313985.2. Lineage (NCBI taxonomy): Eukaryota > Metazoa > Chordata > Mammalia > Afrosoricida > Tenrecidae > Echinops > Echinops telfairi. Next base: position 45,501,754 of record NW_022111373.1, on the reverse strand, counting down.
TTTTAATAGAAGACATTACAGGCTTCCCTGAAAAAGCTGCAAGAACAAGCAGCTCATAATTATGGAAATATGTGTGCCAGTAAAGCCACTGGCCTCTGTGCATTAACTGACGCAGCTATTCATAGTGCACAGATTTGGTGATGAGGTGAAGCAGGGTTGGACAGTACAACTAGAGCTGTAAATAAACAATGGCATCTTTTCTAATGGTGAACCTTGTCATCTCACTAGGGCTGGTTTACTAGCTTCACTTCATTCCTTTTTTTTTTTTTTTTTTTTTTACAGTGGGCCTTTAGGGAAAAGGAACAAAGTGGAGATTTTAGAAGTGAATCTAAACTCAGAAATTAAATGAAAACCCACAAATTTCAACACAAGTTTATAGAGTTAATGTTTAGTAAATATTTTTGTGCTCCCACAGCCTAAAAGCTATGACCCCCAAACTCCAAAATCAAACTCATTGAACAGGATAGAACTCTCCCTGTGGGTTTCCAAGACTGAAACTCTTCAGTCCTGCTGGGAGGGTTGCTACTTCTAACTGCTGACCTTTTGCTTCAATGCATTAACCAGTATGCTACCTGGGCTTCTTATTGATGTATGTTCCACAGTTTCAGGAACATGTAGAGGCCATTAAAGCTTAGTATCTACTCTCTCAGACATCCTGCTTAGTAAAGTGGAGGGGTAGCAAGAAAGAGGAAGGCTCTTTAATGAGATGTATTGACACAGTGGCTGCCTCAATGGGCTCAGGTATGGGGACAAGCGTGAGGATGGAGTGCGGTGTTGGCTTCTATTGTTCATAGGGTTTCCAGAGAGAGGTCAGAGCTGAATCAGTGGCCAAAAACAATGGCATTTGCATTGAAATCTTACAGTTGATTAGTAAAAATACAAAATTCACAACTATTATCTAAAAGAGGGAAGCATTCTAAGATAATATAAGCAAAATGTTAGGGAGGATACATATTTTTTAAAGCCAAAACCCCATAAGCACACAAACCTAAAACCCAAAGTCTGACATCCACATTGTGTATGCTGGTGTTGGAATGTGTTCCATAGCTTTCGTTTCTTTTACAGTTTTATTGGGGCATAATCCAAATATCCTACAATTCAAAAGTTCAATCATAACAGGAAACCAGCATCACAATTAATTTTAGAACATTTTCTTCTTTCTAGTATTCCTTGATATTTCCTCCCCTCCATCCTCCGTCCCTACCCACAATCAATTATCATCCAGTTATTGTCTCTGTAGATTCTACAGTCTTCAATGTCTGACATTTGGAAGTAAGAGTCAGGCCTTTCTTCCTAGTCACCCATCGGTAGAATCAAGCCTGCAATTGTTTATTTAGGAGCCACACACATGAACTGTTTACACCACCCAGAAACTCCAGGCAGACCTACTCAAAATAAAGAAAATGTTTCCAGAAAACTTGCCTTTTCTTCTTCTTCAAACACTCTACTGCTTCCACATAAATACTTTGTTTGAATAAAAACCATAAATATTTTGTACTGTAAATGTGAAAGGTACTTCCTAGAATTGTGTATTCTGTGTATATAAGTTCTGCAATTGACTCTGATTCAGAGCTACCTTTGAGGCCTGAGTAGCACTGCCCATAGGATTTTTAGACAGTCATGTTACGGAAGCAGACTGTGATGCTTTCTCTCAAGAATGGCTAATGGATTGAGACTACTTTCCTTGTAGTTAGTAGCTTTAACCACTGAGAAACTTGGGCTACTTAAT
>NW_022111373.1:45496873-45499226 GCF_000313985.2 Echinops telfairi | reverse complement strand
TTTGACACTCAAATTGATGATTGTGGAAACATGCAGCCACCAGTTATCTGGAAGTTTGTTTAACAGTGGTGGCTTGTTTGTTGCTGGAATTCTATAAGTTATGTCCTGGAATTTCAAATACTAGTAGGGTCACCCGAAATAAAGAGGTTTTTAGCAGAGCTTTCAGACCACAGCCAGACCAAGAAGAAAAAAATAGGTTGTCAATTGTGAGAAATTATCCATGGAAAATCTCATCAACAGTAGCAGAATAACACCAGCTACAGTTCCAGAAAATGAGACTCTCAGGTTGGAAGGCACTGAAAACATGACTGAGGAAGAGCACTTTTCTCAAAGTAAAGTTAACCATAATCACACGAATGAAGAAGAACCTTTGGAGTCTTCATTTCCAGATGGGGTAGGTCTTAAAATAAGAAGAAATAGATTTGTAACTTGGAATGTGGAAAATATAAATGTAGAAAAATTTGAAGTAAAACTTTAAAGAGAATGCATAAAGATCAATATCCTAGGCATTGATGAGCTGAAATGGGCTGATATTGGCCATTTTGAATGAGACAATGATATATTATATTATGCCAAAATGACAAGTTCAAAGGGGGATGCCATTGCATTCATACTTTCAAAAAATCATTTCAAAGATCCGTCTTGAGGGATGATGTTGTCTGTGATATGATAATATCCATCTATGTACTGGGAAATCCAGGCAGCATTATTATTCAATTGAATGTACCAACCCCAAAAGCTAGTGATGAAAATGTTAAAGAATTTTACCAATATCTTCAGCTTGAAATTGTTCAAACACGAATTCAAGTTGCATTGATAATTATTGGTGATTGGAATATAAAAGTTGGAAACAAAGAGGAAGGAACACTAGTTGGAAAATACGGTCTTGGTGATAGAAATTTGCAAGACCAATGAATTCACCTCAAATATATTTTTCAATAATACCAAAGGTAACTGTACTTGTAGACTTCTCCAGATGGAATACACAGCAATCAAATTGATTACATCTTTGTGGAGAGATGATGAAGTTCAATATCAGCAGCTAAAATGAGGCCAGGGGCCAATTGTGGGACAGACTACTAATGCTCATGTATAAGTGCAGGTTAAAGCTGAAGAATACTAAAAACAAAGTTCAGGAGAGCCAATATATGACTTTGAGTATATTATACCACTTGAATTTTTAGAATATATCAGGGATATATTGTACTGATTGATCACTACTGATAGTGAACCTGATGGGCTGTGAGCTTATATCATACTTGATGAAAGTGAAAGGGCATTAAAAGACAGAAAAGAAAGTGGAGCTGGATGTCAGACGATAATTGTAAATGTGATTTTTTAGTGTAGAGGTACTATTGTTTGTTGGTAGGTACTACTGAATTAGTTCCAACTCATGAGGACCATATGTCAAAAGGAAGGATCCACTACCCAGTCCTCCTCATAACTGTTATTTTTGAGCCCATCATTTTTCATTGTGTCAATCAATCTTGTAGAGGATCTTTCTCTTTCTTGCTGCAATTCTACTTTATCAAACAAGATGTGCATTTTTAAGAAATGGATTATACTGATAGTGTGTCCAAAGTATGTGGAACAAAGTCCCTCCATGTTTTTCTTTTTGTATTCAAACTGCCCTTTTGGTGAACATTCCAACATTTTTTTTAATTAATTGAGATTAATACACATATCAAATAATATCTTAGTTCAATTACATCCAGCAGAATTTTACATTGGCTACCACATTCAATTTCCAAACATTCTTTTTCTCTGTGGACCCCCTGATGTCTGTGGTAGTTATATAATTTCATATTAATTTGATAAATAAGTGTAGGGGTGAAGTCTATTTTGTAAATCAGGTCACAGCCTGATGATACCTCTTGGTGTGCATGTCTTTCCCATGAGGATTCTGGGAACTTCCTCTCTTTCTCCCTGGAGGCAGGTCACACACACTCTCTCTCTGGCTCCATCATCCTGTTAACAAGCCATGGGAGACTTGTCTGCTTCCCCTTCCTCTTGGAGAGCCAGAGGAGCCACATGGAGACGAGCACTAGCGCTGGGATGCTTCCACTGCCCTTGGATGCACAAGACTGCACCTATTGGCCTGTGATCTTCCTGCATTTTGCATCATTGCATGTGACTGTGTGAGTGTGAAGAGGGATTATGGACTAGTATTGGATTTATGAGCTAATATTGGACTTAACGGACTTGATCTGGTCTGGTCTGGGATGTTTTCTTAATATACAATTGTTCATTGATATAAAGCTCTCCCTTACACATATATGTGTCAGTGAATTCATTTCTCTAGTTAACCAGGCCCAACACAAAAGTCATTATCCTTCACCCACCTCCACCACCT
>NW_022111373.1:45475577-45496165 GCF_000313985.2 Echinops telfairi | reverse complement strand
AAACAAAAAGGAAGCACACACAAGTCTTAAACGGGAAGACAAAATGAAGAAATATGTCCAGCCTCAACGTGCAATATTAAATGATACTTCTGGAAAAATATTTAATGATGTGAGAAGCCTATAAATAAGGTAAGAAGCAGTACATAGTCACTATATCAAAAGAGGTATTGACCATAAATACTCTAGGATAAGCTGAGTTTTTCAGCACATTTTGAATGCAGTTTTTGTGATAAAATTAGGTGCCTTGGCTGATATTCAGGTTGACTTATACGCAAGTATATATGGAAATATTCAACCATTTTAAGAGGTAGCATATTATCAAGAACCAATGCTCTTGTTAGGTGCTGAGTTGGTACTGATCCGAAGTCATCATATGCACAATAGAACAAAACATTGCCCAGTACCTATCCATTTTCACAATTGTTCCTATGCTTGAGCCTATTGTTGCAGCACCTTGTCAATCCTCTTATTGAGGGCCTTCCTCTCTTTCGCTATCTCTCTATTTTACCAAACACAATGTCCTTCTCCAGGGACTTGTCACTCCTGATAATAAGTCCTAATTATGAAAGAAAAAGTCTTTACATTCTTGTCTGCAAGGAAAACTCTAGTCTACTTATTTTAAGGCAGACTTGTTTGTCTTTTGGAAAGTCTATAGTACTTTAAATATTTTTCTCAAGCATCACAATTAAGACACATCAATTTTGTTTTGGTCTTCCTTATTGAATGTCCAACTTTCAATTGAACATGAATCAATTGAAATACCTTGGCTTGGCCCAGGCACACTGTAGTCCTCAAAGTAACATCCTTGCTTTTCAATACTCTAAAGAGGTCTTGTGTAGTAGAATTACCCAATGCTATGCATATTTTGATCACTTAACTACTGTTTATATGAGCATTAATTATGGATCCAAGCCAAATAAAATCATTGGCAATTTTAATCTTTTCTCCATTTAACATGATATTACCTATTGGCCAAGTTGTGAGGATTCTGGTCTTTTTTTAAATAATTTCTAATCAATTCTAGAGGAAGAAATCCTGGATCTTCATCAGCAAATGTTTCAAGTCCACACTTTCAGCAAGGTTGTGGCATCTGCATATCTCAGATTGTGAATAAGCCTTCCTCCAATCCTGATGCAGCACTCTTCATATAAGTCAGCTTCTAGATGATTTGCTCCACATACAGATTGATAAGTATAGTGAGTAGATACAACTCTGCCACAGACCTTTCCTGATTGTATGCCTTTCCTTGTTCTCTTAGCATAACTGCCTCTTGATCTTTGTACAAGTTCTAAATGAGCACAATGAAGTGTTCTGGAGTTCTCATTATTCTCAAGACTATGCACAGTTTGTATGATCCACAACAATAAATGCCTTCACACAGTCAACAAGACACAAACAAAGGTCTTTTTGTTATTACCTGCTTTCAGCCAACATCCTTCGGACATCAGCAATGATATCCCTTTTCCCACATACTCTTGAAGCAAGCCTGAAACTCCAGCAGCTTCCAGCCAGTATACTGCTGAAATTGCTAATGGATGATATTCAGCCAAATTTTACTTGCAAATTATATCCATGATTTTGTTCCATAATTTGAGCATTCTGTTGGGGCCTCTCTCTTTGGAATGGGTACAAAAATTGGTCTCTTCCAGTCAATTGGTCTAATAGCTGTTTTCCATATTTCCTGGCATAGAGGAGTGAGTGCTTGCAGTGCTTCATCACTTTGTTGACATATGTCACTTGATATCCATCAATTCTTGGAGCCTTATTTTTGGCTAATGTCTTCAGGGCAACTTAAGTTTCTTCCTTCAGCACGAGTGGTTCTTGCCCATATGCTACATTCTGAAATGGTTGAATGCTGACTTTTTCTTTTTTTGGCACAGTGATTCTATGTACTCATTCCATCTTCTTTGGACGCTTCCTGCACCATTCAACAGTTTGCCCAGAGCATCTTTCAATACTAGAATTTGAAGCTTGCACTTTTTCTTTAGTTCTCTCCATTTAGGTTATGATGATGATGTGTGTGCTTTTCCATTTTGTTTTCTCACTCTATGTCTCTACACAGTTCATTAGATTTTGCTTTATCTTCCGGAGTTTCCTTTCAGAATTTTTTATTCAGATTCAATAATACTGAAGGAAGAAGTCCAAGCAGCACTGAAAGAATTAGCCAAAATCAAGGTTATAGGAATTGAAAAAGTACCAGTTGAAGTGTTTCAACAAACTGATAAAGTGGTGGAACTATTCGCTGGCCTATGCTACCTGGCCATCTGAGTGGAAAAGATCCATATTAATATCATTCCAATGAAAGTAAATCTAATAGAATGTGCAAATTACCAAACCATATCACACATAATAACATTTTCTGAAGACCTGCAATAGTGTTTGAAGCTGCACATTGGCAGCAACTTTCCAGAAATTCAGATGAGATTTAGAAGAAGACATGGAACAACAGATGGAAAAAAATTACTTTTGTTTTATTAACTATGCACCAGCATTCTACAATGTGGGTAACGACAAACTGTGGATAGCTTTGATTAGAACAGGAATTCCAGGACTCTAAGCTCCTGTGGAGCTTGCACATGGTCAAGAGGCAGAGTTGTGCCGATAGAGCAAGTGGACACTGCATGGTTTCAAGTTAAGAGAGATGTGAATCTAGAAGGTATCCTTTCACTATACTTATTCAACATCTATACTGAATCAATAATCAGAGAAGTTGTGACATATAGACTATTAGACTATATATTAGTTTTGGAGGAAGGCTAATTAAGCAAACTGTGATATGCAGATGACATAACTTTTCTTGCTCAGAATGAGGAGAACTTGAAGCCCTTCTGATGAAGATCAAGAATTGCAGTCTTCAATATGGATTCTAAATTAATATAAAGAAAATGAAAATCCTCACAATTTGTCCATTTTATTTTTCCGTTAAAATTGTGAGGATTTTAGTTTTCTTTACATTGCAATACACATTATAAATGGAGGAAAAATGGAAGTTTTCAAGTATATTGTCTTGCTTGGATTCACAACCACCTGCTCTTGTAAGCATCAGTCAAGAGAGTAAAGGAAGAATTGTTTTAGGTAAATCTGATGCTAAAGATCTATTTAAACTGTTGAAAAGCAAAGATTTTCCTTTGAAAACTAAGGTGTGTCTGATCCCAGCTCAGCAGATCACCTCAGAAGCATGTAAAAGTTGAACATTGCAAAAGCAAGACTGAAGAAGCATCAATGGATTGGAACTATGGTCCTGGGAAAGATGATTGACGATGCCCTGGGCTACCAAAACAAATAAACTAAAACTTGTCTTCGAAGAAGGACAACCTGAATGCTTCTGAGAATTCAGGTTGGTGAGTTTGGTCTCATGACAAAAATTTTAGAGACCAGTCCCTGGAAAAAGATATCATCCTTGGTATAAACAAGAGGGACAGTAAAAAAAGAAATACCGAGACCAGATGATTGACACAGTCACTACAATGATGGTCACAAGCATAACCATTGCGAGGAGAACACAATACCAGCCAGTGTACCCTTCTTTTTGACAAAGGGTCACTATGAGTTGATATTAATTTAACAGTATCTAATCATAACAACAAGAACAACAATAATGTGTTTGGGGGTAGAAGAAGCATAGTTTATAAGAATTATTCCATGATTCAGATATCTATTTCTAATTTCACATAGTTAGTCATTTAGGCAGATACTTGAATAGTAGCTCTTGGTTGCATGCTTTGGGTTTGTTTTTCCCCCTGGTGAATTCCAGGATACTCTTGGTGTGCTCTTTGCTTTAGGTTCTGCATTCCTGACACACGATTGTTTGAAAGTAATTCTGGGCCATTATTACTAGTTGTAGTCCTGTTTTTGAATGTGGTGTGCTTTCTAATTTCCCATCCTTTATTATTTATTTTTTTAATTGGTTGCATTTTTAAGAAGGCCTTGTTTCTTTTGCTTACACTTCTGGACTCATCATTTATTACCTATTAAAAATAAGCAGCTCTTTTTCCACATGGTCAATCTATAGTTCCCTGTTCCTTTCATTGGCCTTTTCATCCCCTGGATGCTTTTTAGCCCATTTCTATAGTGTACTTGATTACATATATGTGAAGAGTGATATAAAGAGAGGGATGGCTATGTTGTGGATTTTTTTAATGAATTATCCTGCTTCCCAGAAGATCATAAAATAAATCTTGCATATATCCAAACTCAATAAATGTCCTACATTTGTAAAACATGAAAATACTATAATACTCCCAATGTCTCAGTAATGTAATACTGTTGCCCAGGAATTTACTGTTACCACATCATGATAATTAGAAAAGCATTAAATAGCTAATGATTTACCAATTCTCTCCCAAGTCATATTTATACAAAAATATTAGGATGATATTTTAGATATATGTTCTGTTAAAACCAGTACGTAGGACTGATGCAAAAATAAATTGATGACTTCCAAATCTGAACTTAAAGACTTAATTTTGGGTCTATGTAGTTAGGAATTCGTTTAGCTAGTCATTCAGAACACCCTAACTTGTTTCCCAAACCTGGTATAAAATCTTTTATTTCTTCCCTGGGTCTTAGAATATTTTTCTTTTGGAGGTATCTTTTTTGCATACTAAAAAATAAGAAAAAGAATGACAATTTATATTCAATGTCTATGTTATTAAATGGCAGAATGTCAATATATACGAGGGAGTACCCCGTGTGCAAGCCCCCCCCACAAAAAAAACAAAACAAAACAGATAAAAGCTCCCCTCGGCAGAGCTTCCCTAGTATGCATTTTTCCCCACTAGGCCAGCATTTAGCAACTCGCTCTGAGTTAATACACCCAGTAGTGTTGCCCTGGAAAGTTCTCTCTGGACACAATTATTTTTTGTGTGTGAAAGCAGTTGCACTCAAACCTCGTTTGTTTGTTTTGTGATAACCAATTTAAGAGAACTGTGTGTGACAGTGAAATATTCTTTCTTGCTTGGAAAAATGCCGCAGAAACTGTTGTGATGTTGAACACACTTATAAGGACAGCGCCATGGGGAAACCTGGGTGTTCAAGAGGTTTTCTCATTTTAATAAAGGGGAAATGCTGATTGATGACAAACCTTGTTCTGGCCATCTGTCAACTTCCTGAACAGATGAAAATGTTGACAAAATTGTGCACTTGTGCTTGAAGACCGACTGCAGACTATTGAAGAGATGGGGACGTTATCTGGACTATCTTGGAGGTCCATTCAGTGAATTCGAATGGAAGATTTGGAAATGAGAAGGGTTGCTGTGAAATTGTGCCTAAGCTTCTGACTGACCAGGAAAATAAGCATCGAGTGGAAGCGTGCTATGCTTTGAAAGAACAGCTCTGAAGCAACCCAGATTTTTTCTAAGTTCATTACTGGTAATGAGACAAGTGACGTCAAAAGCAAACATCATTTAAGCCAGTGGAAGACGCCATCATCACCTTATTCCCCCAAACTTGTGAAATAATATCAAAGATCAAGACAACGCTCATTTGTTTTTTCGATATGAGGGAGAAAGTGCATTTGGAGTTTATTCCAATAGGTTAGAGTGTTAATCAAGCTTTGTACTTAGAGATTCTGAAAACATTGCATAAAAGTGTGCAACAAAAGAGGTTTTGTTTTGTGGCAGATGGGGGCTGGTTTTGCCACCACAATACTGCACCTGTTCTCACAGCCTTCTCAGTGCACCAGCTTTTAGCAAAAACAGCAGTCCTCTCTTTCCCCACACACTTCACTTACCTGACCTCTCTCCCTGCAACTTCTTTTTGTGTCTGCAAATAAAGAGGGATATGAAAGGACAGTGATTTGATGATGGAGAAAAGGTGAAGAAAAAAAAAGGGGGGGCGGCATTTTGCTGTCAGCCATCCATATAGATGAGTTTGAAAAATGTTTCCAGGAATAGAATTGCAGATTTGACAAATGTATTAAGCATAATGGAGAGTATTTTGAAGGTGATAAGGTTGTTTAGTAAAAAAAAATTAAATACATAGCTTTGAAAAAAATCCGTTTTAGGGGGTATCCCTTTGTAATTTTTTTTTCAATCTATAAGGTGTTTTCTTTAGATTTCAAGAGAAATTAAAAACAATTTTGTGATCCTAATGTACTTTGTGCCATAGGAAGTATTACAACTAATGGATAAATTGGCCATGCCTCAAAAATAGAGATTACCAAAGAAAATCTTTGGTTTTTGTTGTCTTGGTGAGAGTGGTGTTTGTGTATGGACTGTGTCTGATTAATGCAGTGAGATGAGTATATGATTCTCAATTATTTCTTTACTCATAACATCTATCTACTCTTACTGAGAATATGGAGAGGGAAAAGAAATATTTGCTTTAGCACTCCATTTCCCTGGGAAACATGAGAAGATCCTCTTATTTCCTTTAAAATATTTTTAGCAATAGATTAGTCTTTGTTCAAATGTAGTGAAGCCTACATTCAGCTCAACACATTTCTATAGTTACTTAAAATGCAGTAGGTAAGATAGCACTATTATTTATTTATGCTATATTCATTTTAATCAGATTTGATAGTTTCAGAGGACTATAAGTTTTTGTTTCTTTCCTACATCTTATAATGCCTTTTTTTGAGTAGCTGGAATTAGAAAACTGATATTTTATTTAAGATTGTAAGCATCCCAATTTCATGCCTAATTAATTGTTAAATTGCAAAGTCTTTTCTTGAACCATTTCTGATATGTAAGTACTTACTTTATACCCGGTACATTATAATTTCTCGCCTTTTCTTAAATAATTTAGTCTTGTATTATAGGTATGCTATGCAGTGAATTAATGTGGCTTTTTTTCATAGTCTTTGTAACTCCCACCTAATGATTATTTTTCCTGATAGATCTAGGTAAGAGAAGGTGGGAAAAATACAAGTTATATTGATCAGTTATGTTATTGTTAATAAGGTTGATTAAAATTGTTAAAACTTGAAAATCTTATGAGGGGATTGGTCAGTTATGCCATCATGCTAGGTTTAAAATGAATTATCTCATAGGGGACTTTCCTATGATAAAGAAAGTAGAACAAGAAGTTGTATATGTCCTTTTTAAAAATCATTTTATTGGGGGCTCATACAGCTCTTATCACAATCCATCCATCCATCCGTTGTGTCCAAGCACCTTTGTACATTTGTTGCCATCATCATTTCCAAAACATTTTCTCCTTGTGCCCTGGGTCAGCTTCTCGTTTTTTTTTCCCATCCCTCCTCCACCCTCCCTTCCAAACCCTTGGTAATTTATAAATTATTATTATTTTTTCTTGTCTTAACACTGACCAATGTCTCTCCCTTCACCCACTTTTCTGTTGTCCATCCCCCTGGGAGGGGGTTATATGTAGATCATTGTGATTGGTTCCCCCTGTCTCCCCACCACCTACCTTTCATCCTCCTGTTATCACTGCTCTCATTATTGGTTCTGAGGAGTTTATCTGTCCTGGATTCTCTGTGTTTCCAGCTCATATCTGTACCCATGTACATGCTCTGGTCTAGCCGGATTTTAAGGTAGAATTGGAGTCATGATAGTGGGTGGGGAAGAAGCATTAAAGAACTAGAGGAAAGTTGTATGTTTCATCGGTGCTATACTGCACCCTGACTGGCTCTTCTCTTCCTTGTGACCCTTCTGATGTCCAATTGTCTACAGATGGGCTTTGGGTCTCCACTCTGCACTCCCCCTCATTCACATTGATATGATATCTTTGCAAAGTGAATTTCCTAGGTCCAGCAGACTGAAAACTAATACAATACCCAGACATGAGTTCCCTTGTTACAGAGAAAGTCAAACTGCCTTCCAGCTGGAGGCACGCTGGCTGAGAAGGGTTCCTGCAAGCACTGAACTGGGGGAACTTGGCTAGCTGATCTAAGGAACAAAAGCCAACTTTCTTGGGCTGGGGCTTAGTGTGGAGTGGGGTGCATGTGAGGCATTCAAAGGCCAAGGGGGCATGTGGATGAAAGACTGGGCACTAGAAAGAGACCTGCCTGCAAGCACAGCTGAGAAGAGACTGTCCTGACAAAAGAACTTTCTCCTGAACATTTCCGATCCCAATTGAACCTGTTAGCTCCCCTAATAAACTTCATCATTGTAGGTATTGTCTGAGTTCTATGTGGCCATTGCCATGATTTATCAAACCCAGAACAGAATCTAGAGAATGCTGTCGGAAAGGTTGTTGGTGTCAGAATTGGTAAGAAAGTTCAGGAGTGAGGCATGTCTCACTTAGCCTCATCGAAATCTCACTGGTCCAGATATTTCTCCTAGTGCTTCCCAGTATATACCTGTTACACGGTTTATTAAGGTTCTGAGTCCTTGGCACACACTATTCTGTGAATGAATGGGAAGCTGATGTTGATCATATAATTCTTCTTCCCCTTTGTGAACTCAGAGGAGGCCCAATGCCATGTCATCTTTATACAACTTTTTACAAAGTTCAAGACCAGATGCTCCAATTATATTTATCAAAGGAATGATTTTAGCGAAGGTAGCAAGGCTAGTATGGTAGTTACATAATCTCATGTCTACTTGAGGATATTAAGAGTGAAGGGGTGGAGTCTAGCCTATCTATCAGGTCACAGCCTGATGCCTCCTGTGGGAGTGGCCTTCTCATGAGGATTCTGGGAACTTCCTTTCTGCCTCCCTGGAGGCAGGACACACACACACTCTCTGTCTGCTTTCATCTCCTGTGAACAAGCCCTGTGGAGCTATGCTGAAACCTGAGTGAGCCATGCAACAGAGACCTACAGAGCCAGTACTGAGATGCTTCTACCGCCACTGGATCCACAAGTCTTTTCACCCACCATCTGTGATCTGCCTGCATATGGCATCACTCCTTATACTGCATTGAGTCTGAAGATGAATTTATGGACTAATATCGGACATATGGGATAATATCGGGCTTATAGACTTGATCTGGACTGGACTGGCATATTTTATCAATATACAATTGCTCTTTGACATAAAGCTCTTTTCTTATACATATATAAAGGTCCCTGAATTTGTTTCTCCAGTTAACCCGATCTAACACAGCTAGTTCTTCCCACCTTAAACAGATATTTTAAAGTTATACCAGAAACAGTTTTTTTGGAGGGCACAAACAGTTGAGGCCTCAAAACTTTTGATTAAAAGGGGAAAATGTGGAATGTGTTATCTGAATAAAGATAATGCAATTAGGCATGTTGTTATTAAAAAATGTGGGCAGAAGGTTTTATGTAGATACATGATGGTCTTTAGGAAGATTAGGCTCTACAAGACAAAGATCATAAGAAGAAGAATATCAGACAGTGGATGCATATCATAAAATGTTTTTCTAAGAAAAATATTCACCTCTGTTTTTTATGCAATCTGTACAGTCATGGAGAACAATGCTGTTCTTACTAGCCTATTATTCCAATAATGATGTTTTTCTGTTGGAAATATTTGTCTACCTATGAATGAATGAATGAATTATATCTTTCATTATTCATCGAATGCAGTGCTTCCCACAGTGAGTGATACTACCCCATGGGAAACACTGAAACAATCCAAAGGGGCTTCAAAACAGATGCCTACACTTAATCCTGGAACGTGGCTATAGTAAAAAAGTTTTTAATTCCCAAGGATGTTTGAAAGCTAAATACGTTTATGAACTTATGATCCAGTCTTTAGCAAATTGCTAGTACTTAAAAATTGGGTAGTGGTGCTAATTCATGCATATGAAATGACATAGGACTCTTTAGATTAAGTTAACCTCTGGTCAAATATGGTTCCATGATTTAGTAAGTAGATAAACATGCAGATAGGGGTTAAATAGATCCATTGTAAAGGTTAAGGGAAAATATAGCAGGAAATTTGCATCTTTCCAGTTTCTACATTTCCATCAGATTAGAAGGCAAACATGATTTAGAGGAAAATATCTTCCATTTCACAGATCAATACTGCATTTATAATTGGAAATGACTGCTTAGGCAACACTGCTGATATTTAAGATTATCTGAATGAGAAAAAGGATCAATGCTATATAATCTAGTCATATATATTATATTTAATTTATACTTTCAGGACATTTTAAGATTATTTATATATTCACTTATTTATTCACTTGCAAATGTATTAAGTACTTACTACTTATGGGAATAAGAGTAAATAACAGAGGATTCACTACGTGAGTAAACAATAAAAGCATACAGCCAAAATTAAAAGCAATTCAGTGCTAGTTGCATATGCTGAGAGACAAACTACAAACCTGCACAGTAGTTGCCTGAAATAAATTGTTCGCTTTGGTAGCTTGAAAACCACCCAGAGGCACCTCAGGTGGTAGTCATGAGCATATATTTTTGATAGGTCACAATGTTGAAAACTCTGGGGAGTAATTTTACTCTGCATACATATTTGATAACCAATAGTCAAACTCATGACAACTAAAAATGATAAGACACCCTATATGTTGCTTATACTTAACATGGTATTACCTTATTTAATTATTACAATAACCAACAAATTAAAAATCCAAAACTGAGACATTAAGTGACTTGCTAAAACTTATAGAGTCACAAAGTAGTAATGCTGGACTAATTGTTTAAAACAAGATGCTTACTTTATGTAATAAACTAAATCCTTCATTGTTTCATATACATATTTTGGTATCATGGATCTCACTTTACATTTCCATTGTTAGAACGACCAAGTAAAGAATACATTTCATACGATATGGTTCTAAATGAATTTAGAAAAACATAAAGGTGAAAATGATTAATGAGATTAATTTGAAGTTCAAAGGGTAATGTATTTAAAAAATGATTTCTATATTCTAAGTTACATTCCTCATTATTAAGAGTGATTTGTAAGGCATTTATTTCACAAAGTCAACAAATCCCTTAAAGGAAATTTCCCCCTAATATCTTTTATAAGATATCTATATTGCTTTAATAATAATATCTTTCTGTAAGTAATATTTATTATTATCTTCATAATTTAAATGTCTCCATATTATCTTTGGATAAAATTTGAAAATTTAGCTTCTCACCACATAAAGAAACAAAGGTTTCTATTTTCATATAAGCAGAATTAATGAATGCCTAAAAGCATTTTCAAGAAGAAATCTTTGCTTATCCTGCTATCATTTAAAATAATAACCCCAATTTCAAATGATGGAAAATTTCAGATCCTAGAAATTAAATATGATCTCATATAATCTAAACTATCACTTAACCCTGGTCTAGACTATTTCTGCTGAACATTTAATTGTGGCTCAAATGAATGTTCTAACATTTAAAAACCATTTTCTTTTGACAATAACAGCAATAAAATTCAGGTAGTTTTAGAAAACACACAATAGATGGTTTTCAATTAAATGGTGGGACCCTTGAAGGCCTTTTTCTGCAGGCAGCAGGGTGGAAGTTATTTATGAGTTATATACTATACATTTAAAGAAAGGAGAGCTGGCCATTACTTAATAAATTCTGTGTTTTATTTCTGATATTTGAAAATAGGCCTCTTAAGCATTAGGACAGTGACAAAGCAAAACATATATAAGTATGCTTCAGAATCTTGGCACCAATTGAATTTAGAACCGGTATATTGCAACCTTAGGATTGTATTCTATATTTCTGAAACACTTTTATTGTTTGAATCTATGTGAGTACTGTTTGATTGCTGCTCTCAGGAGGCACTGTGAAGAAACTTCCATGTAGAACTTCTAAAAGAATTCCCAGAGGTCAGCATTGATAAAATGAGTATTACAGTCATACCTATTCCGGAAAACCTAAGTCACTCCTAATCACGTGGCTATAAAAATAATGCAACGCGCATACCAAAAAATGTATGTTTTCTTTGACTATTCCTCATTCCAAATACCTTTTCGTGCCCACATTTACAATCATCAAAAATAAATTGAAAACTTGATATTCTGACTTGGTTTCTTAATCAGAGAATAATTAATAAAAGCTGTATGATATTTTCTTTGGTCAATCTGATTCATCTCCTAGAAAATTAAATTGCGGTACATATAGGCATGTGGAAGATGAACAATGAATAAAAATGACCACAGAAGAATCAATGCATTTGGATTATTGTCTTTGTGAAGAATATTGAGAGTACTATGGAGATAGACAAATTTGTCTTGGAAGAAGTACAATCAGAATGTTCCATAGATTCAAGATGGCGAGACTTTGTCTCATGTACATTGGACATGCTATCAGGAGAGAACAGGCCCTGGAAAAGAATGCCACGCTTGTAAAGCATCAGTGAAAAAGAGGAAGATCCTCAACAAGAAGAATTGGTTACAATGGCTGTGCGTTAGGCATATTTATATGCAGAAACAAAACCAGGACACTTATGATTACACACACAGGTGTGCGCGCGCGAATTGCATCGCACTGGGCAAAGTGGAGCTTTCGTAGTATGTGTTTTTCCTACTAGGCAAGCATCCAGCAACTCACTCTTGAGTTAGAGGCGTTGCCTGAAATGGTTTTCACTGGTCACTGAGTTTTGTCACAGAAGCTGTTTCTCTCAAACCTCATTTTTAAAATTTTAATAAATCATTTTATTGTGGCCTCTTATAGCTCTTATAACAATCTATACATCAATTGCATCAAGCATATTTGTACATATGTTGCTGTCATCATTTTCAAAATATCTTCGTACTATTTGAACCCTCCACCACCCTTCCACTCTCAAGGAGCCCTAATAAATGATTAGTTATTATTATTTTCGTATCTTATGCAGTCCGCTTCTCCCTAAGCACATGTTACTCTTTTTCATCCTTCTGGGGAATTATAAGTTGGTCATTGCAGTCAGTTCGCATTTCTCCCACTTCTCTTCCTTCCTTCCCCCTATCCTTGTGGTATTGCTGCTCCCATTGCTGTTCCTGAAGAGTTTATCTGTCCTGGATTCCGTGTGTCAAGAGCTCTTATCTGTACAATTGTACATGCTCCAGCCTAGCTGGATTTGTAAGATAGAACTGGGGTCATGATAGTGGGGGTGATAAGCATTAAAGAAGTAGAAGGTTGTGTGTTCCATTGGTGCTATGCTTCACCCTGTCTGTCTCATTCTTTCTTATCTACAGATGGGTTTTGGGTCTCCACTCTGACCCCCATCATTTGCATTGATATATTTGTATGCCTTGGGTCTTCTGATGCCTGATACCTTACCCATTGACACTTCATGATAACAACAGCTCGTGTGCTTCTTCCATATGGGCTTTTTGGCTTTCTCTGCTAGATGGCCATTTGTTTAACTTCAAGCCTTTAAGACGCCACACACTATATCATTTAATAGCAGGGCACCGCCTGCTTTCTTCACCACATTTGCTTATGCAAGTGTTTTGGCTCCAGCAATCCTGTTAGGAAGGTGAGCATCACAGAATTCTGGGTTATTAGAACAAAGTATTCTTGCATTGAGGGAGTACTTGAGTAGAGACCCAATGCCCATCTGCTACCTTAATGCTTAGCATTTACATATACGTACATAGACCTATATCCCTATCTTTATATATTAATGTACTTGCACATATGCATGCCTTTATTTATACCTCTAAAAGTGTCTTTTGCTGCCTAGTCTTTCCTGGATTTCTTTTTACTTTCCTCCGGTCCACTATCATGTTTGACATTCATTGAACTCTCAGTACTTTGGGCTACATTGCACTTAATCAAACCCCATCAAGCATTCTACACCTTTCTCACCATTGATTTTAGGTCTCCCATTGTTCCCTTGTCCCTGGGATTGTTGGATCCCTGCTCCATTTCTTCAACCTCCTCCTCTTCCACGTGCCCTCAGTGCTGCCTCCCCTGTTGTTTTCTCTTCAGGATTGGTTATCCTGCCTAATTTTTTTTTTTTTTTTTTGGAGGACATGAGCCAGTCAGGGTGCAATAAAGCACAGATGAAACATACAACTTTCCTCCAGTTTTTTTGTTTTTTCTTTCTTTCTTCACTTCTATTTTTTAAAATCATTTTATTAGGGGCTCATACAACCCTTATCACAATCCATATATACATCAATTGTGTAAAGCACATTTGTATATTCATTGCCCTCATCATTCTCAAAACATTTGCTCTCCACTTAAGCCCCTGGCATCAGCTCCTCATTTTTCCCCCTCCTTCTCTGCTCCCCCCATCCCATGAACCCTTGATAATTTATAAATTATTATTTTGTCATATCTTGCCCTGTCCGACATCTACCATCATTCACTTTTCTGTTGTCCGTCCCCCAGGGAGGAGGTTATATGTAGATCCTTGTAATTGGTTCCCCCCTTCCACCCCACCCTCCCTGGTATTGTCACTCTTACCACTGGTTCTGAAGGGATCATCCGCCCGTCCTGGATTCCCTGTGTTTCAAGTTCTTATCTGTACCAGTGTACACCCTCTGGTCTAGCCAGATTTGTAAGGTAGAATTGGGATCATGATAGTGGGATGTATGTTTCGTTGTTGCTACATCACAGCCTGACTGGTTCGTCTCCTGCCTATCTTATATGGATAGTCATGAGAAAATGAAAAGGAATAAAGAAATAAAAGCGGGGAAAACAGAGAGAGAAAAAAAGCCCTGTGAATAGTTCCAAGTACGTTTGCTGACCCTTCTCCATGTTGACCACTCTGATCTGGTAGAGTGCCATGCCCTGTCCACTGATTCCGGCTTCTATGCTCGGGATTCCTCAGGTATTCATTGTTTTGCTCCCCTTGCTGTTCAGCTACACTCCCTTTATGTTTTGCTTTGGTGGGGGTGGGGTGGGTGGGTTTGTCAGACTGGGCCACATTCCGGCTGTGTCACCAGTGCAGTCCCCTGTAGCCCTGTGATTCAGTGAGTGACATCATGTCTCACGGCGGGGCCAATCCCATGGTCCTCTCTGTGCTTTGGCTGCTCCAACCAGGAATGGTGTCCTCGCAGCTTGGTTCGCGAGGTTACAGTCCATGGTCTCTCCCCCTCTTTCTCTTACCTTCATCGTTTACTCCTCTGTGGTCTGCGCAGATCTGCCATTCTCCCCGGGCTGTATCATCAGTGCTGTCTTCTGTAATACATTCTTCTGGGGAGGGGGTCGACAAGGGACTGGGGCAGGTCCAGCAAACATTTCTGCTAGTTTGCTGCTTCATGCTGATATGATGCCCTTGAGGCTTGGCACCCAGGTTGAGTTCTGGTCCCTTTCTCCCTTTCCTGTGGAGACAAGGCGAATGCCCTCCCTGAGTGGCTTAGTGTCCTGTTCCCCACTATGCACGTTTTTCCCCTTTTGTTTTGCTTTTCTTTTGGTTGTTGTTGTTGCTTTCCCTTTTGTCCTCCTTTTCAGTTGGCTGCCATTGGCATCCCTGGGTTGGATCCGACCCCTGCTTGAGTGCCTGGACCTCACCCCGGGAATCTATGCACTTAGAAGCCTTTCCCCTATGCCCCTTGTGTTCTTAAGCTTACCTCCGCAGACTCATATTATACTTGTCCTTCTGTGGCTGACTTACTTCATTTAGAATAATTTCTCCTAACTTTTCCCATGTGTTGATGTACTTCATGAGATTTTCTCTACTTTTCAGGTTGCATAATACTTCATCATATTTATATACCACAGTTTTTTAATCCATTTATCGGTTGATGGAAATTTACGCTTTTCCAATTCTTTGTGATTGTGAACTGTGCTGCGATGAACACTGGAGCACAGATGTGTGGTTGTGGGCTGTTTGTTACATTTTCTGGGTATATGTCCAGTAGAGGGGTTGCTGGGTCATTTGGTAGCTCAATTTACATTTGTTTTAGGTATGGGCATATCGATTTCGATAATGGCTCACATATCTACAGGAACACCAGAAATGGATGAGAGTTCCTATCTCACCACATCCCTTCCAACATTTGATGCTTTCTGTTTGTTTTGTTTTTTTTTAATTGAGCTATCTGAGAGTGTTAGGTAGTATCTCATAGTTGCATTTCCCTTATGGCTAATGATCAGGAACATTTTCTCAGATGTTTGTTCATCATTTGGATTTCTGCCCTTGTGAAACTTCTGTTCAGGTCTTTTGCCCATCTCCTCAATGGGTTATTTGTTTGTTTCTTATTGTAGGCTAGCAGAGTATTGTGGATTTTACTAATAAAGCCTTTGTCTGATGTGTCATTGCTAATGATGTTTTCCTAGACTGTGGGCTCTCTTACTACACTCTTGGTGAAGTCTTTCAATGTACACAGGTATTTCATCTTCAGTAGATCCCATTTGTCAATTTACACTTCCCTTGAGTTTGTGTCCTTCCCTGTTTCCAATAGATTATGTATTCTCTGCGTCAAAGTTCTTAGGTTTGTCCCAATTCCTTCATTGATGGCCCTACTGGTTTGGGGTTTAACTCGAGGTCTGTGATCCACCTTGAATTTATTATTGTGCATGGAGTGAAGTAAGGGTCTGGCTTCAATTTTCTACAGGTAGATGTCCATTTTTTCCAGCACCAGTTGTTGAAGAGGGCATCTGCTTCCCATTTGATATTTTTTGGTCCTTTATCAAAGATCAGTTGTCTTTATGCTGATGATTTTTATTTCTGGGTTTTCAGTTCTTTTCCATTGGTATGAATATCTGTCAGTATACCAGTACTACACTCTTTTGACCACTGTGGCTGTATAGTAGTAGCCAAAGTCAGGTAAAGTAAGCCCTCCCGCATTGTCCTTCTTGAAGAGTTCCCTACTAATTCTGGGCTTCTTCCATCTCCATATGAAGTTGGTAGTCAATTTTTCCAATTGTTTCAGAAGGACAATGGTATTTACATTGGGATAGCATTAAACTTCATAGTGCCTTGGTCAGGACTGACATCTTAACTATATTAAATCTTCCGATCCATGAGCATGGGATATTCTTCCATTTATGGTGGTCACTCTTGGTTTCTTGTATTAGTGTTCTGTAGTTCTCCTCTTACAAATATTTTGGATTTTTTTGTTGTTGTTAGGTATCTCTCTAGATATTTCACTTTGTGCTTGGCTATTGTGGAGGGTACTACCTTTTTGTTCTCCTGTCCCATGGACTCATTCAGTGTATATATCAGTCCAAGAGACTTCTGTTTGTTATCTTGTATCCTGCCACTCTGCCATATTCCTTTATCACTTCCATCCAGTACTCCTCTTGTGGAGCTTTTGGGGTTTGCCACATATAAAATCATATCAGTTGCCATTAACAATAATTTCACCTTTTCTTCCTCCAGACAAATACCTTTGATGTCTTTCCTTTGCCTTATGCTAACCTTGTTTTATTGTGATGGCCGAATAGACAAAAGAGAGTACATTCAGAGATCATTCTACAGGCTAGAAAGTTAATCAAGCTTTTTATTTAGAGATTCTGAAACGACTGCATAATGACGTAACAAAAAAAAAAAAGGCCTGGGTTTGTGGCAGAGAAGGTACTAGTTTGGGCACCACGACAACGCACTTGTTCATGCAGCCATCCCAGTGTGCCAATTTTTGGTCGAAAAAAGAATGCCTCTCTTTTCCTATGCACCTGACTCACCTGCCCTCGCTCCATGCAAATTCTTTTTTTCTGTGAATGAAGAGGGACATGAAAGGACAGAGATTTGAAGATGTAGAAGAGGTGAAGAAAAAAAAATGAGGGATGTGTTGTCAGCCATACAAACAGATGAGTGTGAAAAATGTTTCCAAGAATGGTATCCTAGATTTGACAAATGTATTAAGTGTAATGGAGAGTACTTTGAAGGTGATAAAGTTGTTTGGGGAAAAAATCTGTTTTCATTTTATTGGGGTGGGGGGCTCTCATTCAGTTGTATTAAGCATACTTGTACATATGTTGCCATCAACATTTCCAAAATATTGCATAAATAGTTTTGGGAAAAAATCCAGTTTTTTGGGGGTACCCTCTTTGTATTTATAAAAGCATAGGCTTATACAACAAGCAGGAATACAAAAGCTAATTAGTCTACCTAGCACTTCAGAGGGCTCAGTTCAACTTACTTTTGTGGGACAGTTAATGTACTAAAGGTTCTTTAATTCACGCTGGTGGCCTTTTCAAGATCAAGGTCGTAGACAGGGGAATTTGCCTTCAAACAAGATGAATAGAGTTGGCTACCAGGCAACAGACATGGCAGGGTGTGGTAGCAATAGGAGGAAGATGAGAATTTGAGACCCAGCAGAGGCCAGTAGTACAGCAGCATAGTAAAGCAGATCCTGATGGAGCTTCAAGCTCTAGTGGTGCACACATAGCAACAGGATTCACAGGTTGGCTCTGTGCACAGTTAGCGCATCACATGGCTGAGGCAAAGGACTAGATTAGGCAGCAGTGGGCTCCTTTGATCATCAGGGAGAAAGAGAGAGGCTAGCCTAAAAGAGCTATGTGTCATGCTTACCCTCCAATCAAGCTGTAACCTGATTGATAGACTAAACTGCCCACTTGTTCCTATAGGAGCCATGTGGGCACACAAAAAATCTAGCTATCTCAGGCTGCAAGAATGAGCGCAAACATCACAATCGTGAGGATGGCACCAAACCTTGCAGTGTTTCTTTCTGCTGTATGTAGGGTTGCTATGAGTTGGCAGTGAATAACAATAACAAGAATGAGGTATATAGGCAAGGTCTTCCAGTTACAATAACCAAACCCACTGACATCTAGTTATTTTCAACTCAGAGAAACCCTAAATACGTTTCTGCAGTTGTAAATACTTACGAGAATAGATAGCATCATCTTTCTCCCAAGTAGGAGCTCGTGTTTTGCACTGCCTACCTAGTGGTTAGCAGCCCAAAGCTTACTTCATAAAACTACCAAGACTCTTCATCTGATGTATAATTATTGCAAAATACAGTGATACATAAAATGCGGCAACATTGAGCAGTGAAAACATATGTCTATACTGCCGGATGATTTATTTCCCTTGGTAATACAAAATATACATAATTTTAACTTTATTATCTCATGTTTAACTCATATATTAGAAAAGCTTTACTTGGGTTTACTAGATTATTAATATTAGTCATTGCTACTGCACAGCCATGTCAGAGTAGTTATTGACAGCTTAATCTTGGAAGAGTTTGGTTATGAGGAATAGTTGACAATATTTTTTTCATAATGAATAATTTAAGTGAACTATCTTAAAACTTTTTGATAATGGAGTGTAACTAAGAAATCAGTTAAAGATATAGAAGACATAAAAGTCATTAAAAACTCTGACAGTGCAGTGGTTATGCATGGGGCTGTGGTCCTCAAGGTCGGCAGTTCAAAACCACCAGCAGCTCTGTGGGAGAAAGACTAGGCTTTCTACTCCATAAACAGTTACAATCTCAGAACCCCATAGGGGTCACGATGAGTTAGCATTTACTTAATCATAGTGAGAAGGGCACAATGTAAAGACACTTTTCATCTTCAAAAAGAAAAAAAAAAAACACCTTACTGTGTAACTAAGTAGATTACACAGAAATACTTAAAATTATTAATATTCTTATGTGCAACATATGTTACAGGCAATAGTATAAAGAACAGGAGAAAACTATAATAGGTTGGAGGTCCATGGTTGAAGGTGGCAATGTGTTAAGCTTATACCAGAGTCATTAGTAAAATACACAGAGTTCAAGTACAGAGGAATTATACTGCAGATTGGAGGAGTATTAGAAAAGGCACGAATGGAATATGAATTTTGCTTACATGAAAAGCAGTGCATACATACATCTTATTGACTAATATTTGGAGAATTCAGGTAAAGAAAGAGAAGAGATCATATATTGAATTTGGTAACAAGTTAAAAGTGATCTTTAGTGCTAATTGAAGAAATAATCCCTTTCCTTTTAAAATAATTGAGACTTAAATTTTGCTTTCTTTCATGTATTTTTAAGGAGTTTTAGTGGCACAAAGGATCAGCTGCTGACCAAAAAGTCAGATTGAAATCTCCAGCCAATCCTAGGATAAGGATATGGAAATCTGTTTCCATAAAGTTTGCAGCCTTGCAAAATCTATGAGCAGTTATACCCTGTACTGTAGTATCACTATGGGTCAGAATAGGCTTGAAGGAAACAGGTACATATATTTAGTAATTTACATTAGTGGGACATTTTTATTCACTTCACTTTTGATGAAATTGGTATGGAATGAGATAAGATTGGAGGTTACCCAATGTGGACACTGAATTGAATTTTTACATTTTTTTAAATGTAAAATATTTAAAAATATTTTACAGCAAAATATTTGTAATTGAATTTTCTTTCCATATTGGATACATTTGTATTATTTTTTCGTTTATAAATTTGCCTATCTCTTAAATAACACCACAGTGTCCTGATGACTATATAGCTTTATAAAAGGGTTTAAAATTATTTAGTATAATTTCAAGTAATTAGTTCCTTTTCAAGACTATGTAGACATTCTAGATTATTCCCTCTCTCTGCTCTGAAACAATTCTGTTTATACCAATATTTCAGGTTTTCTCTGATACACACAGACAGACAGAGCCTTCTGAAATATTGGTAGAAACAGAATTGAATATATACATAAATTTCAGGAAACCACACCTCTTAACAATAGTTATCTTTTAGTTTGGGGAGATAATATATTATCACATTTATTCAAGTGTTTTTTAATTTCTTTAAGAAATTATTTGGTATTCTTCATATTTTGTTAGGTAATTTGTCCGATGTATTTTAAAAATCATAATGGAATATGTCTTTTAGAAAATTTTTTTCAACGTTTT
>NW_022111373.1:45470298-45475075 GCF_000313985.2 Echinops telfairi | reverse complement strand
GTAAATACTGCCCCTTTGATACTAAATGGATGATTATTCAAATGTGTCTGCCCATCACTGGTGGTATTGTTGTTTCTTAAACAGACCTGCCTATAATTTGGCTGAAAATTGAGTCATGGGACTGAGTCAATTTCTAGACTGAATCTTGAACAAAGGCCATAGTCTCAGGGATCCTGCAGTCTCTTTTCAACAAATAAGCCTGGTCTCTTTTATTATTTTGAATTTTACTCCAGGTTTTTCTCCCATTCTCACTAAGATTTTCACATATACTGATCAGTCCATGGTGGACAGCCATGTACCATATAGATCCTGTTTCAGTGTTTTGGAGACAGTTATTCATGTGTCCCATTAGCCCATTTGAACTAATTGTTTCCATGTGTCTTCAATTTTCTTTACAGAGCGATTACTATTTGCACCTTATATGGTTTCTTATGAGCTTTTAAGAACGCAATGAAAGTGCCTTTCTGAACTATGCTATACCAATTGAACTTGGTGTCCCCAAGACCATGATTTGAGCGTCAAGAACAAGCAAGCAACTCATTCTCTCAGAGTGTTTGGTTAGGTTTCATAAATTTATATAATTTTGTCCCCTGTATTCTCAAACAAGTTCATGAAGAGGTTAGGGGAAGAAAACAAAAACCTTTGCCTAGAAGAGGTCAATAACCAGTGTTTTCTGAGACTAAGTCTCTTGGTTGGTCTTTTTTGTTCTCACACTAGGAAAGGAATTAGAGAATGGAAAATCAAAAGCAGTGACCTCATTTAAATAAGTGATCATTGGTGGGGGAAAGGGCTTGCTCATACCCTCCCTGTGCCTGTGAAATTGATCCAGGCTAGAGATGAGTGGCAAAGGGGTTTAGGGTTCCCACCCCTGCCCCACCTCCACCCTCTTCTCCTTATTCCTCAGATCCAACAATGGAACTCCAAGTAAGTTTTGGATTGAAACCTCAAGGCTGTGGTTCATATTCAACAGCCACTCTGAGGAAGAACTAAGAGATTGCCTTCCTGTAAAGATGTGCAAATCCTCTAGAATTGCCAATAGTCCTAATCAATGGGTTTGCTTTGCTTTGGTCCGTACACTCACTATTCTGTTCAATTATGACTGATTGTACTCATTGTTGAAATACAAAGTGCCTATCTAGTCATAGACAACCCAAAGCTTGATCTCTAATCTTAGTCTAGTGCTCTATATGCTTTTCTGAATTTATTTATTTAATCTGAGAATTGTTTCAGAGGTAAGACAAAGAATCTAAAATTGAGATAATCCACCATAAGCCAAATAAGCACACTCCAGAGAATGAGTGAGCTTAGCTTTTAAATAAGGAAGTACAATTTTGGAATAGCACTCCAACTTTATGAAAACCTAGTAAGGCAAGAAATTTAGCTCAAGTTCTTAGTAAAACTATGTTTACTAATAGTCTTCACTCTTGTATTTTCAAATTTATGACAAGTAACAGAATATTGTCAATACTTGTAATTTGTCATGGATTCCGGACCAAAAAGCCTACCAGAATAGAGTAAGTGTAAGATAAAATTGAAATGGGATACTAAGTGTATACACATAAATGTATATGATATACTGCAGAGAAAGGCCCTGGGTAAGAAAGAGTTCTGGAAGTTCACTGTAACTGTGAGTGGTATTTCTCTTCCAATGTATTACTGGTTCTGGTTCATTGAGATGCTCAGTTAACAAAGTTTATTAAAATCCTGAAGAAATAAAATGGGTGTTGCTACAACGTTGAACAATTTTCAGTGGGACTTCTAGACAAAGATGAACTAGGAAGAAGGAATTATTCAAAAACCATATAAAATAAAAACCAATGGATTACCACAGACTATTGTCCTGGAACCCAGGTATAGCTACTAAAAGTTGACAGAGCACTTTATTATCCTTTTATTGTGAGTAGTGATTTTGACTGCTTTAGATAAAGGATGAACTGAATAGTGTAAACTATGAAATTAAAGTGTAAGTTAGGTGTTGTTTATTGTATCAACTCATCCAACTCATCGGGACCCTAGGCACAACAGGATGAAACACTGCCCAATTCGGTGCCACCTTAAAAGGAGTTGTCATGGGTGTGTCTACTTTTGCAGCCATTGTGTTAGCCCCTCCCATTGAAGGCCTTCCTATTTCAGGCTGATGGCCTACTTTACTAAGCATTATGCCCCTTTCCAGTTACTGATCCTTGGAAGAGTTTTACTTTTCTTCAACTTCAACCTCTGCTCTTTATTTTTTTTTCACTTTACAATTTAAGTGTTTTATTTTATTTATTTATTAAAAATCATTTTATTGGGGGGTCTTACAACTCTTATAACAATCCACACATCAATTGTATCAAGTATATTTTTACATATGTTGCCATTATTATTTTCTAGACATTGACTTTCTATTGAGCCCTTGGTATCAGCTCCTCTTTTATCCTTCCCTCTCCCCACCCTCATGAACCCCACTTGATAAATTATAAATTATTATTATTTTCACATCTGACACTGACTGCTGTCTCCCTTCCCCCATGGTTTCTGTTGTTAGTCCTCCTGGAGGATGGGTGTGTAGTTATGTGTCCATCATTACAATCCTTTCTCCCCTCCTCTCCTCACCTTCCTCCTAAAATTCTGGTATCACTATTCCCATTCCTGTTCCTGGATTTCATATGTCATGAGCTCTTATCTCTTATTTGAATCTGTGCACATGCTCTGATCTAACCCACAGTGAAAGGTAGTACTGAGTGCATGATAATTGGGGCTGAGGAGGACTCAAGAAACCAGGGGAATATTGTGTGTTTCATCGGTGCTTTACTGCGCCCTAATTGACTCATCCCTTCCCTGTGACCCCTCTGTGAGGGGATGTCCCATTGTCTACAGATGGGCTTGTGTCTCTGCTCTGACTCCCCTCATTCTCAGCAATAAGGTTTTTGTTTGTTTGTTTGTTTGTTTGTTATGGGTCTTCTGATATCTGTTAGCCAGTCCCAAGTGACACCTCATGATCAAACAAGGTAGTGTGCTTCTTCCATATGGGCTTGTTGCTTTTCTGTTAGATAGCTGCTTGTTTAACTTCAAGCCTTTAAGACCCCAGATACAATATCTTTTGATAGCTGAGCACCATTCACTTTCTTCACCACATTTGCTTATGCACCCATTTTGTCTTCAGTGATTGTGCCAGGAGGGTGATCATCACAGAACACCACTTTATTAGAACAAAGTGTTCTAGGGTATGAGCAGAGGCCCAAAGTCCATTCGCTGCCTCAGTGTATTGCCCTATAAATATATGTACATATGGAAATACCTTTATTTTTATGAATAAAGGTATTTACATATGTGCACATCTATGCTTATGCCTCTATCCATAGCTTTGCTTCCAGGATCGTTCCTCTGTTTCCTTGAACCTTCCTCCTGCCCCATCATCATGCTTGCCCTATTTTTATTTCATAGTAATTCCTCTCAATTAGATTGCTGTTGCTCCAACACCCCAAGAATCTCTGTCTTCTTTGTTGTTGATTTTAATTTCCTAATTATTTCTCTGTCTATGGCATTGTTTGCTCACTGCTCCCTTTCCCGGCCTCCTTCTCCCTCAAGTCCCTCTGGGACCATTGGTCCAGATGCTTTCTCCTTGAGCTTGCTTCCCATGCCTAACTTATATTAGTATTGAAAGCAACACTAACATAGACCAAACAAAAAGAAAACCAAATATTAGGGGTTGGGGGGGAGAAAGAAAGGGAAAAAAGGCAAAAAACATACATAATTCTCTGTCCTCCACTGACCTTTATGACTATCTCCCCACTGGTTCTGGGGAAATTCCTGGAGCTACTGCTACTAGCCTGAAGTCTATTTTGTGGGCTCTTTATGGGTGTTAGCCCCAAATTCAATCTTAACTTGGATATGTGCCACTGATGATCTGCTGCACAGTTAAAACTTTGATTTGTTTTTGCTGATGATATTGATCCTTCATTTCTTCCCATATAGGTAGTCAATTTGAATCTTCAGTATGCCACCTGGCTAAGTTCACATCAACAGCCACTATATATGCTGCTGATATAGTTTATATATGTCCCCGTTCTACTTTAAGTATATTATTATCATCTGATTGGGAAATGTTATAATTCATCCATGTTATAATTCTATTGATCATATTAATTTAGACAACGCTATCATTTTAAAAATACTGTTAGAAAAGGAAAGTAAAAATGTATAAAATAAATTTTATGTTAAATACATGGATTGTTCACTTGTATAGATTAAAAGCTCAAGTGCCTGGACACTCCTCGTTTACACAGGTAATGATGGTTGGGGCTAGGGATAACTTTCAATAAGACTCATTATTTATGTAGAACTATGCCTGCTAGAATCAGACCTGTCATAATAGAGTGTGAAAATATAAAGTACAGAGTAGTCTTATGTTTCCAATGATTAGGCATCCTCAGAGTAAGACAAAGTAAGACCTAAAATTAAGACATCTGAAAGAAAATCCAGTAACTTCCAAGAACCGAAATCCAATGACGTCTGAATCTTTTCACACTAGAATATTTTTCTCCTTTTCTTTTTCAAGCGTTGGTTGTGTCTCTAAGTGTGCTGACTTTGGGTGATTTTTTCATGTGTGCTAATCTCAAATGATGTCTGCTATGGTTGATTCTGTCTATAAAGCTCGTCTTAGCATTTTTTCCTAAGCATGGTTGTGTTTGTACAAAGTTTTAAATTTCTACTTATATGGAAACGCCCTTATTTTACCTACATATTTGCAAAACAATTTTTCTCATTATATGATTCATGTTTGGTACTTTTATCA
>NW_022111373.1:45467478-45468816 GCF_000313985.2 Echinops telfairi | reverse complement strand
AATTATAGAAAAATATCATTGATATCACACAAAAGTAAAATTTTGTTCAAGATTATCAAACAATGGTTGTAGCAGTACATTGATAAGGAACAGTCAGATATTCAGGCCTGATTTTTAAGAGGACATGGAACAATGGATATCATTGCTGATGTCGGATGGATCCTGGCTCAAATCAGAGAATACCACAAAGATGTTTACATGTGTTTTTTTTAACTATGCCAAAGCATTTGACTTTGGGGGCTGTAATAAACTATGAATAGCTTTGAGAATATTAGGGATTTCAGAACACTTCATTGTGATCATGGAGAACTTGTACATGGGTCAAGAAGCAGCTGTGTGAACAGAACAAGGGAATACTACACAGTTTCAAATTAGGAATTGTGTGTGTCAAGGTTGTATCACCTTATCACACTTATTCAATCTATATGCTAGGCAAATAATCAAAGAATATGGCTTATATGAAAAATGATGTGGCATCAGGATTGGAGGAAGGCTTATTAACAACCTGTGCTATGCAGATGACATAACTTTGCTTGCTGAAAGTGAAGAGGACTTGAAGCACTTGTTGATGAAGAGCAAGGACTACAACCATCAGTATGGTTTACAAATCAGTGTAAAGAAGACCAAAATCCGTGCAACTGGACCAATAGGTACAAATAAAATCAATAACTCACTGTCATCAAGTTTATATCTACTCATATTTACCCTATAGGACAGGGCATAACTACCCATGTGTGTTCTGATACCCCTATAGGACAGGGCACAACTACCCCTGTATACCACTTTGTGGAAGTAGAAAGCCCTGCCTTTCTCTCTCAGAGCATTTGGTGGTTTCAAACTGTTGATCTTGCAGGAAGCAGCACAATGTATCACCACTATGCTATCAGAGCTCCTGGACCAATAGGTAACATCACAATAAATGGAGAAAATATTAACTTTGCAAATGATTTTGTCTTGTTTCAATTCACAATCAATGCTCAGGGAAACAGTAATCAATAGATCAAAGACTCATTGCGTTAGGTAAATCTGCTGCACAAGATCTCTTTAGAGAGTTGCAAAACACGGAGTTTACTTTGAGGATTAAGGTGTGCTTGATTCAATCCATCATGGTATCTCAGTTGTCTCATATGTATTGAATACAGAAGAAGAATCTATGCATCTGAGTTATGGTATTGGTGAAGAATATTGACAGTACCGTGGACCTCCAAAAGGGAAAATCAACTTGTCTTGGAAAAAAAGCTGCCAGAATGCTTCTTAGAAGCAATGATGGTGAGCTTTTTCTCCTGCACTTTGTACACGGTGACACCATGCTTGATACAATAGAGGGGCAATGAGAAA
>NW_022111373.1:45465590-45466823 GCF_000313985.2 Echinops telfairi | reverse complement strand
ACACCTCGTGATCACACAGGCTGGTGTGTTTCTGCCATGTGGGCTTTGTTGCTTCTCAGCTAGACGGCTGCGCTCCAGGATTTTATCAGTGTCTGTTCTCTGATATTTTTGTGGTAAACAGTCTGTGCAGAGCTTTTGGCTATTTTGCCAAATTGCCAGAAGTCTCTTCTAATCAATTTTTATATACTTTTAAAATTTGCTTTAGAATCTCCTTTTTCAAGGATTATCATCCATGTGATGTTCTTGTTTTTTACAAGTATTTGTTGCAAATGGTCCTGATACTGTATCTGCCTATTCCACTATCCTGCCTTTCTCCAGAATAATTTTTGAATACTAATTATATTTAAATGGTTTTCGTGCAGAAATTAATTCAGTCATGACATAAATTAGAACAAATATGAAGGCTTGGTAAGATTATCAATTTCTACTCACAAATAAGATAATTAAAGCCTAAGAATTTGAGAGCTACATAATGTCAATCATTGGGTTTACTGGTACTATTTACAGCTCCATCCACGTGACCAGCCAGTCAACAAAGTTTTAGCATCTCTATTGTGCTGCCTGAACTAAATACTGGTGCAATGTGGGAAAAAAAAGCCTCATGATGTTGCACATAGTTCTTTTCTAGGTAGAGGAGAACTACAGCAAGAGTAGTATATAGCAAAGGAGCAGATGAAGCCTACAAGATTAAAATAATATTCATGCAAACAACTTATGTAAGTATCTTGCATGATGTTTTAAGACATACATTTGCATCTTGACTATGCTTCCATAGATACACTCTATCCAATCATCTCTGCTTTGGTCTCCATCTGTGGCTTTTAGTGAATGGGTCCTTTTATGCAGAAACTTTCTGTGTGCAATATGCCTGGTAGTTCCTGATATCCTTTTATTTAGTGAGTTCTGTCATCTTAATTTAGTTCACTGTAATTATATATTTATCCTTACTAAACCAATTGATTAAGAAGACATTCAATAAAAAATATCAACAAAGAAGAATAGGTGCATTTGAACTGGAGGGTTGGAAAAGAATATCAAAAGTATCATGGACTGCTTAAAGGACACATCAATATGTGCTGCAAGAAGTATGGGCAAAGGGCATGATGAGACTTCATCTTTTATACTTTGGACATGCTGTCAGGGGAAAGCAGTCCCCGGCAAAGGACATCATGTTTGGTAAACTGGAGGGCCATCAAAGGAGGTGAAGGCGCTTTTAGGAGATGGATTAACAGT
>NW_022111373.1:45463156-45463821 GCF_000313985.2 Echinops telfairi | reverse complement strand
AGATCTGTCTTGAAAGAAGTACAACTACCATGCTCCTTAGACAAAAAATATCCAGCAAGGCTTCCTCTCATGACTTTGGGCTTATTATTGGGAGATGCCCAGTCAATGGAAGGACAACATGCTTGGTAGAGGATCAGCAGAAAAGAAGAAAGCCCTCAACCCGATGGAATGGCACAGTAGTAGCTGCAAGAAGGGGCTTAATCATACCACCAAGTATGAGGGTGGCTCAGGACCGGACAAAGTTTTTTGTTGTTGTTATATGTAGGGTCACTTTTAGTCAGAACTGATTTGATGGCACAGAATAATAAGAATAATAAAAAGAAACCCGAATACAACCTTGAGTATATCCAATTTGAATTTAGAGACTCTCTTAAGGACAGATTTGCTGCACTGAGCACTAATGAAGGAAGGCTGGGGGAGCTCTGTGATGACATCAAGGGCGTCATATATGGGCAAGGCAAAGGTCATTAAAATGACAGGAAAGTACATTACAAAACAAAACAAAACAAAAGGGTGTCAGAGAAGACAGTGAGACTTGCTCTAGACCACAGAGGAGCTATAGCAAATAAATGAACAAGAAGTCAAATTGTTGAACAGAAGTTTCAAAGAGAAGCTCAAGTAAACAAATAAAGCACTATAATGAAATGTGCAAAGATCTGTAAGTA
>NW_022111373.1:45460411-45461447 GCF_000313985.2 Echinops telfairi | reverse complement strand
TGGCAAGATATTTCTCAGGTGATTTGGACCCAATTCTTGGAAAAGAGTGCATGCTTGGTAAAGTGGAGAATAAATGAAAACTTAGAAAGCACTCAATGAGATGAATTGACACAGTAGTTGCAACCTGGGCTCAAAACAAAGCAGCCTTTGCAGGAGTAAAACAGGACTAGTTCCATTGTAGTTAGAGCAGCTGTAAGTCAGAATCCAATTGGTGCCACCTGGGAACAACAATAATATGAAGAGCAGGGTCACCGTCTTCTGTACTCGACACAGCGACGTCCCTTCTCTAAGTGGTTTTCCACCTTCTAGAATGTGATGTAATTGAGTCGTTGGTAATAAAGTTATTGAGTTTAAACTTAGACAGATCTGGATTTATATATAAAACTTTACTGTCTAGGAAGTCAACTAATTCTTCAAATTTCAAGTATTTCCATCTTATTGCAAAAATAATGACGTTATGTCTAAGATTACTAGAGGGTAGTTAATGAAAGATTGTATGTAAAACACTTGATACCTTGGATCTTAAAAATTAATTACTGACCTAAGCCATGGCATTTTTTTATTACTTCACATGCATGTGAAAGTTGGACATTGAATAAAGAAGATCATAGAAAAACCTATGCGCTTGTATTGTGGAACTGGAAAAGAATATTGGAAGGACCATGGACTATTGAAAAGACAAACCGACTGATCTGAGCAGTATGGCCAGAGGGCTCTTCAGAAGCAAGGAGGATGGGACTTCATTTTAAGTACTTTGGATATATTGTCAGGAGAACTAGTCCTTGGAGAAGGGTTGTAAAGTAGATGCGCAGAGAAAAACAGGAGAGCCTATTAAGAGTTGACTTGACATTGTAGCTCCAATAATGATACCTACCTTCCCTACATGATCTGAGTTTGGTTGGCCCAGTTGTGCTCTGCTCCTTTCCTCCTCCTTCCTTTGCCCCAGCTTCCCTCTGAGTGTGGTGTGGTAGGTCAGCTCCCCTCCCACACTAGACAATCTACTTCCATCCTCTGGGTGCTCCCTTCCATGGTGGGG
>NW_022111373.1:45443522-45456916 GCF_000313985.2 Echinops telfairi | reverse complement strand
TTGAATGGAAAGCTGTATAAATGTCTATCAGGCCCTGTTGCCTAATTACATTGTTGCCTAATTACATTTAGCTTTATGGGGTCTTTGCTGACCTTCTTTCCCAGTGATCTGTGTTTCTCTGATAGCGGAGTGTTAAAGTAGCCTACTATGATTGTTGAGTCTGTGATTTCTTTTTTCATCCTTTTAATATTTTGTTTGACGAACTTCGCCGCACCATTGTTGGGAGCGTAGATATTCAATATGCTAAGTGCTTCTTGGTTTATTGAACCTTTGAGCATTATGTAGTGTCCCTCGTTGTAACTTTTTATGGTTTGGATCTTGAAGTCAATATTGTTGGAGATTAAGATAGCCACCCATGCCTTTTTGGAGTTAGAGTGCGCTTTGTAAACTTTCTGCCAACCGTTTATTCTTGTCTGTGTGCTTAAGATGTGTCTCTTACAAGCAGCAGATTGATGGATTATGTTTTCTGAGCCAGTCCTCCAGCCTTTTTCATTTAATGTACGATTTGAGTCCATTGGAATTCAGAGTTATTATCACTATCTGCGGGTTCATAGTTGTCATACCGTTTTGTGTTTTGGGTCTTTACCTATCTCACCTCATATTAGTGTGCTTTGTTTGAGTGGAGATTTTCTATGTTGTCTTCTTTTCCATCTGAGACTCTCTTGTCCTGATAATTGTTGCTGGCGTGTTGGCTTTTAGATGGAGCTGGGCTATATGGTGATCTCCTGTTTGTTCTTGGTGGAGGTTGATCCTCTGGTCATAGTGAGTCGGCCAGTATCTTCCGCCGGCTTGGGTGTTTTGCAGCATACTCTTTGAGTCTTTTCTTGTCCTGGAAGATCCTTATCTCACCATCCATCTTAATGGATAACTTGGCAGGGTACAGGATTCTGGGGGAGGCGTTATTTTCCTTCAGCTTTTGGAAGATGCTCCATTCTCTCCTCCTCTTCATGGTATCTGCTGATAGGTCTGAGCATATTCTTACCTGTGCTCCTTTGTATGTGATTGTCTTCCTTTCTCTTGCTGCTCATAAATTTTTCTCTTTTTCCTCGAAGTTGGATATTTTTACCATTATATGTCTTGGCATGTTCTTCTTGGGGTCTAGTCTAGCTGGGGTCCTTTCTGCTACTTTTATGAGTGCCTGGTTCTCCCTTGTTAGGGTGGGAAAGTTTTCTTCCAGGAATTCCTTTGCTATCTTGGTTGTTGACTTGTGTGTTGTGTTGAGTTAAGGTAGACCGATAATAAGATTATTCCCCTTCATTGCATCTGTCATTGATCTCAAGCTATATTTTGTTTCTTTAATTTTCCTATCTGACTGTCTTTCTTGGTTGCTTAGTGAGTTAGTTAATTGTGCCAGCCTGGCCGATAATCACATGTGGGTCTGGTTGAAAGGCGGAGGGATAAATGGGTGCTGAAGCCTCGCCTTTCTAGTTCTCGGGTCTCTTGTTTTGTAATGGTTGCATCGGGTGCAGCTGCCTTAGCAGTTCCCTGCTTCAGCTTGCAAGATGGATTTCCTACAAGACATCCCCAAGGAGAAGCCGCATGGATCTATCCCGATGAAGCCCTGGGTGCTGGAGCAGCCATGTGGAGACCCCTGCCAGTGCTGAGATGCTTACACGTTCACTGACTCTGCTTTCCTCCTGCAGTAGGCATTATTGCCTCTGTTTTGTGAGGTGAAGGACTTTGTGGACTGGTGTTGGGTATGGGTTAATGTTGGACTTGTGGGCTTGGGCAGCATTGGGTTGGGATGTTTTCGTGATGCACACTTTCTTTGCATAAAACTCTCTCTTATACGTGAGTTGCTGTGGATTTGTTTCTCCAAAGTACCTAGACTAATACACTTAGTTTTCTTTGAGTGTCCTCGAGGTCGCTGATACGGTTCTCTGCATCCTCAAGCCTAATCGTAAGTTCTGTGACCTTGTGTGTGGCTTCTGCTACCTCCTCTGTTAGCTCCTGCAGTTCCCTTTGGTGGGTGGACTTCATCCCCTCTATTGTGGATTTCATCTCTTCTATTATTGCATCCTTGTTCTGGATTGCTTCCTTCAGCTCCTTTATTTGCATTTACTTTTATAGCACTATGCATAGTAACGTTGTCATAGTTAAACTTTAACTTAGTAAAAAATGAAAATAAACTTGGTTAAATAAGTAGTCAGCTAAGGATTATAGTACAATGTATAAATAATGTCAAGAATATATTTGGAAAAATAAAATGCAATTTTTTTAGGTAGAAATAACTGCTAAATATCATCATATTTTAATGGTCATACTATTTAAAGATCAAATGACTCTGCTCCGGATACACTTTTATGCTGCACTTAGCACTCCTGTGATTCCTTGTAATCAGTAACATTTATGGGCATTGCAAATGAATCTTGGAAGTATAAGCTCAGATAATTAACTTGCTTCCTCTAAATATAATGAATAGGCAAAAGAAATTTTAACCAGTTGCTTTGAAAGAAATGATAATGTTTTTGTATCAATAAAAAGATTTTATGCTTACAACCACTCATCCATTAGTTTGTTATACTGTGGTGGATTATGTATTGCTATGATGTTAGAAGCAATGTCATCCGGATCACTTAGCTTCCAGATCAATATAGACTAGAAATAGGTCCTAATGTACTTCAAAACAAACAAATAAAAGACCAAAAAAAAAAACCCTGTTCATTAAAATCCAGTGAAGAGCAGTGGCGCATGTAATGTTTGATCTAGTGCTGGAAGATGAGCTTCTTAGGTAGGAAGACTCTCAACAGGGTCAACCTTAATGATGTGAATGGAGCAAAGCTTTCAGTCGTGACACATATGGAAACGAGAGGAAACCACTGGAGAAATCCATTAATCATCAGAATGCTGAATGTATTAAGAATGAACTAAAAAGATTGGATGTTTCCAGGAATTAAATTGAGTGCATAGAGAACTGCTACCTACACAATAGGTAAACTGAATTGGCCTGGTATTTGTTTAATATGCTGAGAAAGACAATTTAAAGAGGAACAACATCATATTCTTTGTCAAGAAGAAGTTAAAATATCTATCTTGAGGTAATACACTGTTAGTGATCGGATCTTATCCTACCTATGCAAGGAATAATAGTTAGTATAGCAGTTATTCAAAGTTATGCACCAACGAATAACTCCAAAGATGAATAAATTGATGATTGTAATGAAATTCTATAATCTAAATTTGACCAAATTTAACTACTGGTGAGTTGAATATGGAAATTGGAAGCAAAAAGGATCAATATCTGGAAAATACGATGTTGGTAATAGAAATAGCAGTGGAGAAACATGATAGAAATTTTCAAGACCTATGAATTATTCATTACAAATATTTTTTCACACAAACAAAGCACAACTATACACAGTCAAAGCTGTGACTAGAGTGCACATAAATTAATTTAAAAAACTGTGGGAAAAGATGATGGAAAAGATCAATATCATCCCTCAGAACAATGTCAGAAGTTGTTTGAGAAGCAGTCCAATTTCAACTTTAAACCTAAGAAATTAAACACACACACTCAATGACACAATGCACCTTTAAGGCATGCTACCCATATTTAGAGACCATCCTATATTTAGACCATTCCAAAATAATGTTTATGTAAAGATTATATCATATTTAGATTTGATGCCTTACACACAAATAGCCAAAGGCCAGAGGAGTTGTGAAATAATATCAAGTACAACAGATGATACACATCCATGGGAAATGGAAGAAATAATGAAGTAAAATAGCTGAAAGGAAAATGGCAAAGGGCCCTACAGGGGCAGTTCTACTATGGTATAATAATAATAAGTTTAAAAGGACAAAGTACAATTTTATGATGAATTGTTCAAAGACCTAGAATTAGAAAAACTAAAAGGAAAACAATAAGTATATTTTAAACTGAAAGAACTAGAAAAAAAATTAAGCCTCAAGTTATAATATTGAAAGATTCTATGTGAAAAATAAAATAATTCACACACTCACTGTAACAAACAGAAGTAGTCCACATTCAACCATTTCAAGAAATGGCATAGCAAGAACCAGTGGTACTGAAGAAAAAAGCTCACGCTGCACTTAAGGCAGTAGTCCAAATCAATGCTTCAGGAATTAATTGGAATACAAACGGACATGTTTCAACAAACTGATGAAGCACTGGAAATAATCACTCATTTGTGCCAAGAAATTTGGAAGAGAGCGACTTGGACAACTGACTGGAAAGCACCCATACTTGTACCCATTCCAAAGAAAGCTAAACCAACAGGATGTTCAAGTCATAGAACAATATCATTAATATCACATGTGAGTCAAATGTTGCTGAATATAATTCAACAAGGGTTTCAGCAGCAGTGCATTGTCAAGAAGTTTTTAAACATTTAGGCCAGGTTTGGAAAAGGCCTTGGAACAAGGGACATCATTGTTGATGCCTGATAGATCTTGGCTCCATGCAAAGAATACTAGAAAGATGTTAACTTGTGTTTTGTTGTCTATGCAAAGGCATTTATTTGACCGTGTGTACCATAACAAGCTATGACCATCCTTGGAAGAATGAGAGTTGCAGACTACTTCATTGTGCTAATGTGGAGCCTATTCATACATCAAAAGGCAGTTTTGTAAGCAGAATAAGGACATATTCAGCATGGCTTAAAATCAGGAAAGATATGCATCAGGGAACTATCCTCTGCCCTTACTTATTCAACCTTACCCTGAGCAAAATCACCAGAGAAGTTGACCTATGAAGAAGAATGGGGTAATCAAGATTGGAGCAAAGTTTAACTACCTTTGATATACAGATGACAAAACCTTGCTTGTTGAAAGTGAAGAGGTCTTGAAATTTGCTGATGAAGGTCAAATACTTCAATCTTTAATGTAGATCACAAGTCAATATAAAGACAACTGAAATACTCACAATTGGACCAATAGGAAATATGAAAAATGGAGAAAAGGTGGAAGCTGTCAATGATTTTGCCTTGCTTTCATCTGCAATTAAAGGTCAAGGAACAGCAGTCAAGAGATCAAACTACATATTACTGCACAAGATCTCTTTAAAGTGCAGAAAAGTAACACTTTGATGACTAACCCAAGCT
This sequence comes from Echinops telfairi, assembly GCF_000313985.2. NCBI lineage: Eukaryota > Metazoa > Chordata > Mammalia > Afrosoricida > Tenrecidae > Echinops > Echinops telfairi. The sequence goes on along the minus strand of NW_022111373.1, from coordinate 45,451,850 downwards.
ACAGTATTTTCAATTGCTTCATATACATGCGAAAGTTGGATATTGAATAAAGAAGATGGAAAGAGAATTGATGCACTTGAATTATGATGCTCACAGAGGACATTGAAATGTAGCATGGGCTGCCAAAAAATATTAATCTGCCTTGCATTAAGTACACACAGAAACAATGCTTCTTAAAAGCAAGGATCATGAGACACCATCTCATGTATTTTGAACATGTTATTGGGAATAACAAGGCCCTGGACAAGGGCATCAGGCATGCTAAAGGACAGGAGCAGTGGAAAGAGGAAGACCCTTAACAAGATAGATGGACACTCACTGCAATGATGGGCTTAAAGGTAACAATGATTGTGAGGATAGCACAGGACCTGCTCCTGGTTCTTTCTGATGTGCATCAGGTTGCTATGATTCAGGACAGACTCAAAAGCACCTAACAACAATGTACATGAAGAAAGAAAAGGGTCATTGAAATTACAGGAAAGGAAAAGTAGATGTAAGAATAGACCTGCTCTGAAGGTAGAAAAGCTAGGTAGAAAATTTGGTTACATAATAAAGTAAAAGAGCAGGACAGAAGATTTTAAGGGGAAATCCAAGAAGACAATATAAAAAACTATAATGAAATGCGCAAAGACTTGAAGTTAGAAATTCAAAATGGAAGAATGTATTTAGTACTTCACAATTGAGTAAAATAAGTCAAATCTCTTGCTAAATGTTGAAAATTCTATGAGCGAAATACTGAACGATTCTGGGATCATCAAAAGAATATGGAAGGAATACAGATTCACTTGACCATTGGTTGACATCCAGCCGTTTAAAGAGGTAACATATGATCAAGATAACACAGAACTGAAAGAAGTCCATGCTGCACTAAATTTATTGATGAATGCAAGTCTTCATGAACGGAAGGCACCCCATCACACTGTTTCAAACAAACCGTCGCAGTGATGGCAGTGCTCGCTTGTCTATTTCAAGACTTTTCTAATAGAGTTTCCTGGGGAACCAATTGGAAGAGATTCATGTTTGTGTTCATTTCATAAAAAGGTGATCTATCAGAATGCAAAACTATCTAACAAGATCAGTTGTATCTGCAGGGGCCAGTGAATAATTTAATGTGGCTCTCCCAGCCAAAGATTCTAACTTCTATCAAATGGCCTTTTCCTGGATGGCTCTAGATAGCAGATGGGTGGCAGATACTGATAGGATTTGCCTGTGAGTAATCGAGAATAGAATTCCCTGGAATGCCATCCTGATGTATATAAAAGGAGCCTTCTGTGATGCAGGAGGAATGATCTCATTACCAGTAGGCACCAGGAGCAGGACACATCCTCTGGAATCTAGATCCCTGCACAGTGAACCTCCTACATCCACAAGACAACTTTACCATCAGCGGAGCAGCAATAAAACCAGGAGCCAGTGCATGGAATCCAGTGACGGACTTCCCATCACTTGGAGCAAGGGGAGTGCCTGTGGGCTGAGGTTTATTGGAATGGAGTGCCTATGGGCACTTTATTCAGGGAGCTGGGTTTCCTGACCTTAAGCTAAAAGTCTTCAGGTTGAGGCTGATAGCAAAGTGGTATGCCCCTTGAGTATTTATTCAGACACTTGACAGAACGTTGGAACATGTCCTGATAAACAACTCAATCCTGAGCCTTTATCACTGGCATTAAAACTTGTTAATTTCCCTAATAAACACTTTACTCATGAATTTGTGGGTTCTGTGTAACAATGTAATGGATACTAGCACACAAAGAAGAAAAATAGAAACATTAATTAAGACATTTCAGGTTCACAAGCAAATACAATTTTATTGCAAATCATTCAATGTTTGTGTATGTGTGTACACAAATAAGGAACTGTCAGAAATTCAAACCAGATTCAGAAGAGGATAGCCTTGTGATTGTCAGATGAATTTCAGTTGAAAGTAGGGAATACTGATTTTATAGACTATATAACGGCATTCAACTTCATAGAGCATAACAAATTATGTATAATATCAGTAAGAATAGGGATTTCAGAGAAGTCAATTGTGTTCATATGGAATCTGTACAAAAACCAAGAAGCAGTCCTTGGAACAGAACACACAGTATTGTATGGTTTGAGATCAGGAAATCTGTGGCAGACATACCCCTTCACAATACTTGTTCTACCTGAATGTTAAGCTGGTAATCTAAGAAGCTGTACTATGTGATAACATAAGATATTAAAACTGAAGGAAGAGTTATTCATACGTGTGAAATTCAGTTGACACAGCCTAAAAGTCAAGAGGACTTGAAGTACTTACTGATGAAGACTAAACACTATAACCTTCAGTATGGATTACACCTCAACATAAATAAAAAATTCTCACAAGTGGATTCTTTAGTACCATTATGATAAATGGGTACATTTTCACCATAAAAATGAAAATTTTTAATTTGTCAAGTATTTTGTTAACTTTGATCCACAATCAATGCCTTAAAATCAGGAGTAAATAAATGAAATTATGTATTACATTGTACAAATGTATTGCAAAAGACTTCTTTACCACTACAATAAACTTGTCCTATGTAATGGTATATCCAATCATTGCATATGAATGTGAAAGCTGGACATTGGATAAGAAAGACTAAGAAAATAATTGATGTATATGAACCATAGTATTGGTGAAAAATATTAAATGTTATGTGGACTTGGAGAAGAATGGGCAAGTCTTTCTTGGACAAAGTACAGATATAATATCTCTTAGCATCATATTTTGGATATGTTTTCTGGAAGTATCTGTCACTGAACAATGGCATGATGCATTGTAAAGTATAGGGTTAGCAAAAAAATCTACCCTATACAAAGTGGACTGACAGTGTCTGTAACAAAAGGCTTAAACAGCCACAATGGTCAGGCCTGGGTAGTGTTTTATTCTGTTGTATATTTGTATATTTTAAAGTGGGAACTCATTATGTCATAAAATACTGAACATAATCTAGTAAATATATAATGAAATGTTCCTATTATAAATACACACACATGCCCATATAAATATAATTACATCAAATAAAGTTTCTTAGTTATTTTATATCTTTTATAGTTAAAGATTTTAGAGATAGATCTGTTAATATCATATGTTACACAACAATGTGCATAGCTCTAAAGTGATAAATACAATATGATCAATGCTGATTTATAAACTTGAAGACAATAATGTAGTATAGAAAGCCATCTTCAGTATTAAATAAGGGATTAATATTTGATGCATTTTTATTAGTTTAATAAAAATTAGATAAATATTTTAAAAATATAATTTATTAGTCAAAAGATCAGAAAATAAAGCTTTGAAAGTTCAAAGGGGAAATCAAAGTGACTACCACAATAAGAAATTCACTTAAGTTCAATGATATTCAGAAAGAATTAGAAAGAAAAAGACTTCAAAGGTCTCATAAGCATAAAGAAGTCAAAGAAGGTCAATTTTGAAACAGCTGCTGAAGGGGATCAAAGAGATAAAACTTAAACCTCATAATTACTGTTAGAAAATTAAAGGAATAAAAGTGGCCAGCACCAAATGAAAAGCCTCCAAACTGGTAGAGGAGATTCCTGAACAGCAGCCATAAAATCTGTCCAGACATAATGTTCAGAACTCATATTAAAAAATGATTACAGATAAAAAGTAACCAGCTGCCCATTTATCAATATACTATCAAGTGAAGTCCTACAAGTCATTCCTAGTAAAGAGTAAATTATATATAATGGGAAATACATTTTTTCCTAACTCATAGAAAGATCAAAACCTTGAGCTAATGAATGACATTCTAGATTTGCAAGCAAATTTAGGGGTTTATTAGGAACATTAACAGTTGCAATCTAGAATCAGAATTGCTCAGGACACAATTCTTCTGGTTTTGAAAATTTTTCTCAGCTGTGTCTTCAGACATGCCTCCTTCTGCCTTCAACCTCAGCCAGACATCCTTTTGTCCTCAGCACTGCTCAGGTAATGGTAAGAAGGTTTTGTTGTTGCTTTTAGATTGTGGATAAAGGTCACAATGATACCCTGCTATACTATAAGCCTCAGTCTGAAAGAGCTCAGTTCTCATTTCATGGATAAGCAAACCTAGATATACCAATTCTAAGAGGTGAGAAGCTCATTACTGTGTCCTGCTTTTTGGGTCCTGCTGTCTTTGCTACAACCACTTCTTCCCCACATCTCTAGTTCACAGTCCCTGGTCTCCTGTAATGAGGAAGTTCAGCACATATGAATCTTGATAACCAAAGGACACTTCATTCCTGGTTCTTCTTTCTTAGTAGTATGGATCCCTGGTCCTATTTCTGATATGGCTGACTTTAAACCCAGAGGAGTGACACAAGTAACCAATCCCCTCTTTAGAATCCCAGCCACCTACGTGCACAGCTTTACCCAGTCACTTGGTGGGAGATACAAAGATCATGGTTAGAAGGGCCACAATGTGTAATTCACTGAACTGTTCTAGCATATTGATATTAACTAAGGTGTTATAGACACCAGTGGAAGCATTTTAAAAACAAAGGAAAATTGTACAGAATTATAGTGTCTCTTCCAGAAGACTGAATAAGCTGTCCTGGGTTTTTGCCTTAGGAACTTAATGAACAAAGAAAAATTGTCACATAAAAATATAGAATTTAAATAAATATGTTAAGATAAATATATGTAAATAAAAATCACAAAAGGTTTTCAGGTACAAATTACAAAATAATTTTAAAATAAAATAAATTCTTAAAGAAAGCACTTCATTCAAATATGAGGGAAAATCATATTTAAAATTCCAAAATTATCTTAATGAACTTAACTAAAATGCTACTCTAATGTAAAATTTTACTTACAAGTGATGTTAATGATATTGGTTGATAATAGCTACATTTTGGTTTGTCATATTTCTTTAGACAACACAGAAATATATATCTCTTTCAGTCAGTTGGCTAGGTAGCTGTCTTTCAAATTTCTTGACATAGTAAGCAGTGAGTGTTTTCCAGAGGTGCATTAGTATGTTGAAATCTTTCAATGGTGTTTTGTGTTCCTGTGACCTTGATTTTCACTAATGGTTTCAGTGCAGGAAGTACCAAAAGGAGGTAGTAGCAATGTACAGAATCATGATATGTAAAACAATTGATTTATATTCTACCATTACAGGATTTAGTGTATGATCAAGAGCTGGTAGAATTGAGGGAAGAAATCCAAGTTATCTTCTAAGAAGCACTCTCGCCATACTTATGCCAAGACAGATCGGTTATCCTTTTAGCAGTTCAATATTTTTGCCAGCACCACAATTCAACTGCGTCAATTTTCCTTTGCTTTTCCTTACTCGGTGTGCAACTTTCACATGCATATGAGGAAACTGAAAATACCATGGTTTGGATCAGGTGCACACATATTAGTACTCTTAGTAACATCCTTGTGCAGCAGAATTACCCAATATGCCACTTCTTTGATTTCTTGACTGCTGCTTCTATAAGCATTGCTTGTGGAGCAAAGCAAGACAAAATTCTTGACAACTTTCACCTATTTTCCATTTATCATAACGTTAAGTATTGGTCTAGTTCTGAGGGTGTGGGCTTTTTTATATAGAGTCATAATCCATATTGAAGGCTACAATCCTTGGTCTTCGTCAGTGACTGCTTCAAGTCCACTTCACTTTAAGCAAGTAAGGCTGCATCATTTGCATATTACACGGTGTTAAGCCTTCATCCAATCTTGACGCCACTGTCTTCTTTATGCCAGCTTCTCTAATTTTTGCTCTTTATACAGATTGAATAAGTATGGAGAGGGGATACAGCTCTGATGCACACCATCCCTGATTTTAAACCATGCAGTATTCCCTTGTTCAGTTTGCACAACTGACTACCAACCTATGAACAAGTTCCACATGAGCACAATATAATGTTCTGAAATTCCCATCCTTCTCAGGTTTATTCATAGTTTGTTATAATTCACACAGTCAATGCCTTTTCATAGTCGATAAAACACAAGGAAACATCTTTCTGGTATCCTCTGCTTTGGGCCAAGATCAATCTGATATCAGCAATGATATCGCTGATCTCTTCTAAATTCAGCCTGTACCTCTGGCAACTCCCTGTCAATGTACTGCTGCAACCATTGTGGAATGGAATATCTTCAGCAACATTTTCCTTGTGTGTGACACCGGTGATATTGTTCTGTAGTTTGGGCATTCCGTTGGTCACCTTTCTTTAGAATGGGTGCAAATATGGATCTCTTCCAGTCAGTTGGAAATGTAGCTATCTTCCAAGTTTCCTGGCATCAATGAGTGAATGTTTCCAGTGCTTCTTCAGTTTGTTGAAACATACCAATTTATATTTAATCAATTCCTGGGGCTTTGTGTTGGCCAAGGCTTATTTTTCAGCACCATAATGATCAGGTTTTTCTTTTTTGGTAGAGTGAATGTGTATTCTTTTCATCTTCTTTAGATGCTTTGTGCATCATTTAATATTCTCCCCATAGTGTCTTTTAATATTGCAACTCCAAGCTAATTTTTTTTCTTGAGTTCTTTCATTTTCACATATGCTGAATAGGTCCTTCTTGATTTTCTAATTTTGGGTCTTTGTACATTTCATTATGATATTCGACTTTGGCTTCTCAAGCTGTTCTTCGGAATTTTCTTCTCAGTCTTTTCATTTCATTTATTCTATTTGCTTTTGCTACTCTACAATGAAGATTTTTCTTCCTTTATTGCCTTTTTAACGACACTTTGCTTTCTTCATGAACAATATTCTGGACGTCCTGTCACAGCTTGTCAGGTCTTCTGTTATTAGTACTCAAATCTGTTGCTGAGATATTCTCAAGGTTCCAGGGAATAGGCACAGTTGCTGTCTTGCCTTTTGTGGATTTGTTTTCATCTTTTTCCAACTTTGTCTTCAGCTTACAGTTGAATCTTCCTCCAACCTTGATGTCATGTTGTACTTCATGTAGTTCAACTTTTGGATTATTCCATGTACAAACTGAAAAAGTATCGTATAATAATACAGCACTCCTGGCACACAGCTTCCCTGCTTTTAAAAAATTCTGAATCCCTTTATTCTGTTAGAAAGACTATCTCTTAATCTATGTACATGTTCTGCATCAGTACAACTGAATCATCTGGAATTCTCATTATAAATTGTTATAATTCACACTCTAATTAACCCACAACAATAAGACAGGCCAACATATATGTGGTGGTCTATAAAACTTGGCAACCCTATGGGGCTGTTACACTCTATTTACGGACTCTCCATGAGTTAGAGTTGACAATAAGATACGTTGTTCTAGAGAAATAGTCCATAATCTCACAAAGGATGAATGTTCAATAAATATTTCTGGATCTTTTCAAATGATTAACTGTGGCCTTCTTAACTGTTTTTTGTTGTAGGGTTTTAGTGTTTCATAGATATAAATTGGGAGTTGTTGGAAATCTGGACTGAAAAGGAAAAGAAGGACAATTTTTAAGGGAAAAAATGTATGAAAGAACACATATTTGAGTATCTGCTGAGATATACAAAAATTCAAGCATACAAGAAAACTCTAGAACTTTATAGCTCGGATAAGTTATGGTGCACATGGCACTTAACCAGGTAAGAAACTTATGTCAAGTACTGCATTCTAATCTCAGAATTGAGTTATTGTTGTTAAGTACCATCAAGTCAGTTCTGACCAATAACGTTTTTAAGCTAAACAAGATGAAACACTGCAAGGTCCAGCACCTTTCATGCAATTGTGCCTTCCTGACTTGGTATCCCTGGCTTCTTTGCTTTATATACATGTGAGTCTTTGTTTGCTTTGGCCTCAATTATTTTATGTTAAGAATATTAAACAATAATTCTTATCACATATTTCATGGTGTTTAAAACATTTGCATAATAATTCACATTGTCACACTGTGTTCTCTATCTTACATGTTTATTTCAAAGCAATGGCCTATTATCCTTTTATTTCAAATGTATGTCCTATAATTTCTTTGTTTGCTAAAATTTATGATCTGTAGTTTACTTGAAAAGTGTTCAGGGAAATATGTTTCTACTTTTAATTTCAGGTTTTGTTTCGTTATTTTAGAAAGATATTTTAGCAGAACATAAAATGTATATCTTTGCTTTTTATTTGTTTCATAGAGAAATTGTAGATGTGTCTCAAAAACTAATATTTTCATTGAGAATACAACTTTTTCTGTGACTCAGCATGGCTTTCTAAAAATTCTAATAATTTCCTGCATACTCTTATTTATTTCAGAGGAGTTCTTTTAGAATATCTGTTTAATATTTGGCACTATAAGTATATTGATTTTCTTTGGTGGGATTCTCAACTTATGTTCATATTTTAAGTTGATTTCTTGATCATTG
>NW_022111373.1:45439397-45442340 GCF_000313985.2 Echinops telfairi | reverse complement strand
TTTTGCAAAAAATTTATAGCTGTAAAAACTTGAAACAATTAATGAAAAGATTAAAATGAAGAACAGCTAATATCAGAATTCTCTAGATTATTTACATGAAATATATCAGCTTTCTATATACAAATACAAATATGTACACATAGTCACATGCATAATTTTATATTTATCTATCTATTTAACAGAAAAAAAATCAACAAACAAATTAAAATATTTGAAAGTATTCTCAAAAAGTGCTAACCAATGTCAATGCCCTAAAGTTTAAGAATCAGTGCCATATAGTCTATTTTTCTTTAAATTTTCTCAAAATATGCATAATGTGTTAAAGGGCAGCATTAGTATATGGAAGGTAAATTAGTAATAACCACTCCAGAGAAATATCTTTAATAATTAAAAATATTATTAATATTTTAGTAATAAAATAAAACTTGCAAAGAATTTCATTAATTTGCTAATTAGGGTGATTCTATTACTCTCAGTTATAATCAGGAAGGATAATAATAAAAAAATAACAGAACTAAACTTAAATAAACTGAAATATAACAAAATCCTAAGTAACTATAATAGCATCAACAAGGAGACCTCAAATCCTTACTCAGAAGCATTAAGATGATACAGACTAATTTACAAATATTTAAAATTACAAATGTCATATAAATTTAAAACTGCAATTTGTATTACATATGTGATCAGAAATGCAGTTAATTTCCTTTGTAGAATTGTAGCAAATGTAATTACTCCAAATTAGAGGAAGAAAGAACATTTTATTAGAATGTGTACAGCAGTAAGGGGATCTACAGTGAACAGATACTTTTTAAAAATTCAGAATATAAAAATAATATATGCACCTTTTACTCTGGGGAGTCATGTATAGAAGTTTTCTATTAACTCAGGTTTCTTGATAACCACAGGAAACAATTGCTGACAATGAGCAAGCAAACAGCAATCAGGTTCTGTGAGTCTGGGGCCTGTCTCAGGATTCTTTTTTAGTAGCTATAGAGCAGAGACAAGCCTGAAATCACAAATAGTCAGACAAATAAGAGACGAACCAGCGTTATCTGTGCCATCTATGTGACGTCTACATCCAACCTGTTTGTCTTCAAGAATTTATACAAACGCAATAGAGACTGCATTAGGGAAAATACTTTAGGGTAACTGCATTAAGTAAGGGGATTTCTCTAACTACCTTGAGCAAAATCACTTAGACTATATATATTTGACAACGATTGACAAAATAACATTCTCAAAATACAATTCAACAAGTATAGCTAGCCAGCAGAGAGAATATTACTGGATTTAGTGGAATAACGGATTTTTCTGCTGTCAACATATTGTTGATGCCCTAGAGAATAGAAGTACTGAGTAGTTGTCTGATTTGAATAACCCATGGAGTACTTCTAACATGTGCTATAGCAATTTGAACACATTATTATGAATATAAGTGGAAAAAGATGATCATTACCTATTGTAAATGTATCCCCCTGTGTTATATCTGTGATAATACAGGCCAGCAAGATGACCAAAAATGTTTGCAAGTTGGTTTGTTGATGTACACATAAACAGCAGCAACAGACCAGAGCCACACACCGGCTACATAAAAGAGCCCTGTTCCTACATGATTCTCTTTAAAACAAGGGATTTTATCCTTGTTTGCAGATTTGCATTAGTGTTTCTTTTGTGAAAATGCTGCATGATGCTGCTAGAAGAACACTTAACAAAGCCTCAGGGGATAATTCTTTTTGAAATTGTTATTTGGTTATCTCTCTTCTCATTGTAACTGACAGCAGAGGAATTTGGGGCCTTTCGTTATTTTGGTGAAAACGTTAAGTGATCAATTTTGTCAATGAAATCTAATTTTTTTTTACATATCATGGTCAATAAATGCTTTTAGCTACATTATTTCATTGGCTTTTCACCATATCCCTGAAGAAAAAGAAGTTATCCTTTAAAGATTGAGGAACATGTGGTTTGGATAGAGACTTAACGGAATCCTTAAGAATATAAACAGAGAACTAGATTAAATCCAGTTCTTTATTTTAAGAGTTTATTGTTGCTGTGAAATATAGATAGAACCATCTTTTCCACTTTCAACAATATTCATGTATACTATTTAGTGATTTTAATTCTATTAATCATGTATTATAAACATTATCCTTAATCAATGCCAAATTACCTGTTATCATCAATATAAAATCACTGTTTCTTAAACAATGACTGTGTTTTCTTTTCCTCTGCCCCTGGTAGCTCTGAATATATTTTGCCCCATATACATCACCCTATATTTTTTACTGCATGGAAGTGAGATCATATACTGCTGGGTTTTATTTCCTGTAATGTATTTCACTCACCAATTTAAAAATAAATTTTACTGAGCTATGATTAGCATACCATGCGATTCAACCATTCAATCATATCAAGAAAGTCCGTGCATGTAATCATGGAGACAATCAACACTGGTCTACTTCTGTGTGGACTTAGCTGACTCCACACTTCAATGACTGCTTATTTTGAGGCAACCCTTTGAGACTCCAGAAGCTTTCTGCATGGAGGCAGACACCATCTGATTTCTCCATCACCATTTTCTATGACTCCCCAGATTTCAGTAATCTCCTCATGAGGGTGAGTAATAGTCAGGCCATGTCACATGAATTAATCGTTCTTCTATTAGGGCGACGGTCAAGTGAGAGATCAAGATCCATTCCTAGAACTATTGTTTCTACACATGCCTGGTTCCCTTTTGGAGATAACATTTTCATTTCATGTTAGTATATCCTAGATTTTCCCCTGGGGACTTGAGGAAACACTACTCATAGCAATACTGTTTTAGTCAATGGGAAAGCACTGTGGAACATGTGTAGGACTTCTTATCAGACTCCAATACATGGATTGTTAACTCCCATAGCTTCAAAATGTGGGTGTCTGGATACTAGGTACACATGCTGTAAA
>NW_022111373.1:45425225-45433768 GCF_000313985.2 Echinops telfairi | reverse complement strand
AAATGTTTTGAGAATGATGAGGGCAATGAATGTACAAATGAGCTTTACACAATTGATGTATGTATGGATTGTGATAAGAGTTGTACGGGCCCCTAAAAAATGATTAAAAAAGAAAAGTTCCATATAGATACCCATGTCAGAGAGGTGATCCAACGGATAATATCACTGTTTAATATTTGTTAGTTCCTTGTCAAAAATCAGTTGGCTGTAGGTGGATATTTTTATTTCTCATTTTCTTCCTATTATGTTCTGTTGTTTTTTTATAGATCTATCATTGTACTGGTACCAGGCTGTTTTGACTACTCTGTGTAACAGGTTTTGGGTTGAATCATGCTCCGCTTCCTCAGTTACTCTTCTTTATGCGGAATTCTGTGCTTAGCCTGACTTTCTTCTCTCTGCGTGTGAATTTGGTTATTACTTTTGCCATTTCTTTGAAAAATGAAGTTTAGATTTAGATCAGAATTTTGTTTCCTTTTTAGATTGCTTTATGTAGTATTGGTTTCATTATATTGTCTTCCTGTCCCCATTTGATGATATTGTCTTCCTGTCCCTCTCCGATTCTTCGGAATGGTGTTCCATAGCTTTCCTTGTATAGGTCTGTTTCTTGGGTAGGTTAATTCTTCAGTATTTAATATTTTGTGTAGCTCTTGTAAATAATATTGTTTCTTGATGTATTTTTCAGAGTTAGTTTAATTGGTATACAGAAATCCAGTTGATATCTGTTTGCTAATCTTGTATCCTGCCACCCTACCAAATGCTTTGATGGTTTCCAACAATCTTTTTATAGATTCCTTGGCTCTACATAAAATAATGTCATCTACAAATAGTGAAAGTTTCATTTCTTGTTTGCCCCATTGTATTCCCTGGATTTCTTACTGTTGTCTAATGGCTCTGGCTAAGACTTCCAGCACTTTGTGGGAAGTGTGTTGGAATAGTGATGAACGAGGGCATCCCAGTCTATTTCCTGTTCTCAGGGATGATATTACCAGTTTTTGCCTGGTGAGAGAGATGGTGACCTTTGTGTTTTTGTATATGATCTTCACTATGGAAGACTTGGTGGTATTGTGATTATTAGTTTGGCTTCAACAGCAAAGTTAGCCATTTTAAACCACCAGCTTCTACATGGGAAAAATTTTGTCATAGCCCTGCAAACAGGTACAGTTTCAACGTCACTGTTGTACCCTGTCTTACAGAGTCTCTATTGAGTCCACGTCAACTCAGTTCCAGTGCTTTTATTTATTTTTATGTTGAGGAATTTAACTTCTGTTCCTACTTTTTTGTTTGTTTGATTGATTTTTATTTAATTAGAAATGGGTGTTGGATATTGTCAAATATCTTTTATGTGTCTCTTGATATGATCATGTACTTCTTATTATTTTTCTTGTGTATGTTAATTGTTTTTTTGGGTTTTTTTTCTCCCTAATATTTAACCATCCTTCCATCCCTTGAATGAATCCTACTTGGTTGTAGTGTTATTATTATTAGTTTAGAAGTTTGTTGAAAATGTTGTTGTATTTTTGTTCATGAGGAAGGGGAGGAGCCCTGGTTACACAGTGGTTACGCTTTGGGTTTCAAACTGCAAGATCAGCCGTTCAAATCCACCAGTAAGTCTGTGCACAAAGTAGAGGTAGTTAAAGTCTCAGAAACCCACAGGGGCAACTCTTCCCTGTCCTATAGGGTCACTATGACTAAGAATTTACTAAATGGCAGTGAGTTTATAGAATAAGTTTGGGAGTTTGTTACCATTTCCTTTATTCTGGAATAGTTTGTGCTGAATTTCTGGCACTTCTTCCCTGAAAGCTTGGTAGAATTCCCTCCTACCCTGAGCTTTTCTTGATGACCTTCTCTATTTCTTATCTTCATATGGATCTGCCGAGGTTCATTACACTAGGTTGATGTATTTCTAGTGATTTGTCCATTTCTTCTAGGTTACGAAACTTTTAAAGGAAGTGTATAATTATTTTTATTTCATTTGAATCTGTTGTAATGTCATCCTTTTCATCTCTAATTATAGATATCTTCATCTTTTCTTTCTCTTCATTTATTTTTTGTGTGTGCATTTTTTCTTGATTGTAGAACTTGTTTGGGTACAGCTTTTAAAAGAAATGCGTTGTTCTTTTCATTTCATTTGGATCTGTTACATTATCCTTTCCCTCACTAACTCTAGTTATTTTCATCGTTTCTCTTCTTTGATAAGTTTGCCTATTTGTCAATTATAGAATTATGTTACTCCTTTGAATGAATTAATTCTAGTCTTGTGGGTTTTTTCCCTCTGTGTTTTCTTTTATAGTTTACTTATTTCTGCTTGAATTGTTAGGCTATTTTCTTTTGTTGGTAGAGATTTTATACTATTGCACTTGTTCAGATTTTTGGAAATCTTATGTTAAACTGTTGCTTTTGGTTTTCTCTCCTTTTATTTCATTTATGTACTGATTGCTATAAGTAGCCCCTTGATAACTGCTTGTTCTGTGTGTTAGAAAGGGTTCTGTAGAGAAATAAAACCAAATTGCTGATAATTAAATATATTTATTTATAAAGATAATTAGATACATAACAAGAAATGAACTATTAAATCATATACAGATAAATATGTAATACAAGAAATGAACAGTTAAATTATAAAGCACTACAAATGGCTTAGTGCAACTAACTCCCGTGAGAGAGCATTGTGAGAGACTAACAGTCCTTCAAGTCCAGTCTGCTGCCAGATCTCCCTCTATTTATAGAGAGAGCCAGGCTGTCAGCACAGCAGCCAATCACAAGGCAGATCACCAACTGTCAACTAACCACCAGTCCCAACTGCCAGTCCCCAGCTCCAGAGATGTCTTAAAGGGACCTCAACTTGCAGTGACACAGTCCACAGGCTAGGCATCCCACAGGTAGTGTAGCTTATAAATTGAGGCACAGAACAAGCAAGGCAGCCGCACACTGGGTTGTATGATCAAAGATCAAGAGACAAGAAAGGCGAGGCTCACCAAGCCATTATCTCTCTGCCCTTCAGTTAATCCTACTTGTGTTTATCGGCCAGGCTGGCACAATAAACTATCTCATTCTGTTTTATAATTCTTATTTGTTTCAAATAATTTCTTAAATGTATCCTTTATTTAGCCTGCTATCCAGTCTTTTTAAAGTAATGTGTTATTCAATCTCCATGTGTTTTTCTTTATGTTTCTGTTCTTTCTAGTGTTGATTTCCAATTTTATAGCATTGTGATCTGAGACAATGTCTTGTAGGCCTCAGTATGTTTGAATTTGTTAAGACTTGTGGCAAAACGTGGTCTATTTTATTCTATGTGCTTTGTATGATGGATAGCATATGCTTTGCTATAGGTCAGAGTGCTTTTTATGTATCTTGAAGATCCAGCTGGTTGATTGTGTTGTTCATCTCTTCCATTTATTTATGGAATGCCTTTCCTGATGATCTGTCTTTCCTGTATATTGAAGTCCTCTACTATCATTTTCAAGCTGATAATTTCTTCCCTCTGTGAGGAATTGGCTGATGCATTTCCATGGTCTTCATCGGATGAATAATTGTTAATTATAACTATATGTTCCTGTTATATTGATTTTATAATTATTATGTAGTATCTATTCTTGAACCTCATTTGTTATTTGAAGTCTATTTTAATGGGAATTAATATTTCCATGCCTGCAATTGACTTGATGTGTTTTGCCATCCTTTAATGTTTAGTCTGTTTTAGCCTGTGAATCTAAGATTTGTCACTTGTAGGCTGCATATTGATTGGTTTGGTTTCCTTATGCAGTCTGCTACCCTCTGTCTTTTGATTGATACATTTTGTCCATTTAAAGTTAGTGTTATTTTTAATAAATATGGATTTGTCATTGCAACTTTACTGTATGTTTGGTAACTGTGTTTCTTTTTGTGTGTGGATGCATTGGTTTCTTTGTTCTTTGTCTAGTTCTGTGTTGTGTTGGATGCTATTTTCACTGCATTGTGTTCTAGGTGATGTTGTTCTGTGTGGTGCTCTTAGATTTTTATGTGTTGTTTCTCATCCAGTTTGTATTTTTTGTAAGGCTGTGTTAAGTGTGCCAGTTGTGTTGTTCTTATGAATTCTTTCAATTTTTCCTTGTTTGGAAATAACACTTTTATCTATCGTACTTATGGGATGACTTTATTGGATATAGGATTCTTGGTTGGCAGGTTTTTTCCTTCAAAGTTTTTTCCTTCAAACTCACTCTATTGTTTTCTTGCATGCATGGTTCCTGATGATAATTAGAACTTATCCTTATCAATTCTCCTTTGTAGGTTACTATTCTTTTTTACCTAGCTGCACTCAACTTTCTTTTAAGTTGAATAATTTGATTATGATGCTCCCATGCTTTTCTTTGGGTTTATCTTTTAGGGGTTATCTCAGTTATTGAATAGTTATTTTATCTTTCTTTGTGATACTGGATACATTTTATTCCACTAATTCTCATCATTTTCTCTGAAGATATTTTTGTTCACTTCTTTTTGATCTGGGATGCCAATGAGATGAGCTTTGGCAATGGTAGTTTTTTACATCATTCTCAGGCTTTCTTTGGAATCTTTTAATTTTCAGCCGATTGTCTCTCCTTTGTTGTCAGAGGGATGCGGGTTCACTAGTTCCATTGTTCTTTTCTACCAGGGTATCCTGAGGTCTTTCTACCATGCTGTGTATTTCTGTTATCCCATTGTTTACCCCTGGTTTTCCTTTAGGGATGACAGTTTTAATTTCTCCATTTCTTTTGTTTGTTTGTTTTCATCAATGTTCCCCATATTGTTTAAAGGGTCCTAAATAGTTCCCCCCGCCCCAATTCTATTTATGGTGGTTTCAGGGCCTCTTTCTTGGAGTTGTATAGAGGGCTTGGTGATTTTCAGTTGTCTGATGTGTTATCCTTTTTTTGGGGGGGAGGGTTACAGGGTGGTTGACTGCTATTTCTGTGGTTTGCTGGTCTACCTGTTAGTGGTGGGTGGGCTGCTGAATTGGTTCTTTTGAATTACAGGAGAGATGTCTTATTAGAGTAGGGAACTGTATGATGGGAAGATGAAGAAAAAGTTAGAGAGATGAGTAAGTGGGGAAAATGAGAGTGAAGAAGCAAGAAAGTAAAGTTTTAAACAACAGTAGTTACAAGTTGCCAATTGGATAGACCAAAATTATTATAACATATTTTTTGTTGGAAAAGGAGGTTTAGTGGTGTTTTAAGACTTAGTAGTTAAAGTGGGAGTTTTTTAAGTAGGAGAAGAAGAGCATATGTATAAGGAAGTGATGGGTGGAACAGGAAAAGAGTATAAGCAAATGGCCCAGAAATAGGGATTATGTATACATAGAATTGTAAGAGAAGTATATTTGAAGCAAGGAAGAGAAAAAGAAAGGAACAAGAGAGGGGAAGGAAAGAAAGAAAATGTGAGAGAGACCAGAGAAGAAAGAGGGGGAGGTTGGGGAGCAATAAAAGTGAAAAAAAGATGGGGCTTGGGCAGAGTATGATTAATGAGTTTTGTTGCTATGGAGAGTGGGCATATGAGTGAGTTTGTGTTCTTAGAGGCTGGGTTTGCCTGGGTTTATCTAGAAAGAATTTTTCCTGTCGGAAAGTTGGGATCTCTTGTAGAGGGAGTGCAAGTATTTAAAAAGGGGGAAAGGGTAGGGGAAGTTTAGAAGAATATGGAGTAGTGGCAACAGGCTATCCTTGGGGTGTGAAGGAGTCTGTGTCAGGGATCTCAAGTAGTCTGTTGCCCCCACAGTGCTCACTGTGGGTAATGATGTGAGTGGCTGTGTGGGTTTGGGTGGGGTTTAAGATGGTACTGTTTTTGCCTGGGGAGTTGTGCAGTCTGAAGTAGCTAGGATTGCTTATGCAGGGTGGGGAGAGAACATTCGGATAAGTTCCAATCCGAAAGTAAGTAACCTGCATGAGATGAATACATTTTACCTGTGTCTGCTGGTAGGTACACACAGTCACCAGGAGGATTAGACTGAGTGAAGAGAGGCTTTGGGAGACATGGAGGGATGTGCATTAGTTTACATTAAAATAAAAGAATACAAAATCTTAGAAGACAAAACAGACTCCTGGATAGCCTCCTAGAACCATGGGGTATGGTTAAAATGTTCTGTTGTGAGGAGAGCCTGAATGTGGGTGGGTCTGTTTCCTTAGGTGAATGGGTTTGCTTCTTCTGTAGGGATTCTGGGCCAGCTTTCCCCAGGAATCCCCTATCCACACAGAGTTCCAAAGGGCCAGTGAGGTGGGATTGGGGGTGGGGGTGGGGGCTTTTCTCTGTGAGTTGGGAGACCTTTTCCTGATGGGAGAAGGTGTGTCCTCTGTAGCAGTCAAGACTACTTGTTAGTAGTAAGAGTAGAAGATTCGGACCAATATAAAAAGAAAGGAATCTGGCTTTGGTGGGTGTGATTTATGTGTCTGCGTAGGAGGTATGTGACTTGTTTGTTTGTTTTTTCTTTATGTTACTTGGACTGTAAAAACATCTGCAACAGGTTTTCTACACAGTCCATCCTCCACAGAGTGGTCCCTGGGGCCAGTGTGTTGATGAGTTGGCTGGATGGGCTGGGGTGGGGCTTGTGATCATTGGAGGAGAGCAGCAGAACATCAGAGGAGTAGTCATTTACCACCTATGGGGGCAGTGGGGAGTCAAAATGACTTGGTTTGTGTTGCTGAACTCTGACTTTCCCATGAAAGAAAAAGAAACAAACAAACAAAAACCCACGAAGAAACAAAATCAGCATGGTACATTTAGCACCTGGGATCAAGAAAGAAGGAAACTTTTGTTGCTTGGTTTTCTAGGGGATTTGCAGTGAGGTTCCCCCTGTGGTTGCCGCTACATGGTGGCCATTACCAGAAACCACTCAGCAAGTTATGTCAAAGTTCACACCTGTTAGAGCATGTATAAGGTCTTCCTTTAGTTTATTCTGTTATTGTAAGGTGCCATCGAGTCAATTCTGACCCAGAATGGCCCTATGCACTTGCAATAAATGGCATGGAAACCTGGCCTTTCTTCCGTGGCACACCACCTCCATTTTGAGTTTGATCAGTGCTTGGAATGGCCACACAGACTTCACAGTCAATACTCCTGATTTAGGGGGTTTATTAGGGAAGATAGGAGATTGTTAACATCAAGATTAGTCATTGTAAGGAATATAGTTTTTGGTCCACAACAACATATCTCCTGACCAAGCTGCTAAATTTCTCTCTGGTCCTAGCCTGTCATCCACATGGTTCCTTGTGGCTTCTGCATCTGTGGACTAGGAATCCAGACTGCTTGTTGCTTTCTATCAATGATTCTTTGTCTTGGGACAGATCAACAGATGGTACCCTATCATCTCAGCACTGCACCTTGGAGACCCAAGCAACAATTTCTGAAGTCTTCACACAGAGATCTTGGGCATTCAATTACAATAGTTCTGTGAGCTCTCATTGCATTTCAGATGACTATTGTATACCGAGAAATGGCTGTGATGGAGATAGAAAACCATATCCCTAAGGAAAATTAAAGATAATATCTCAAATTATGACATCTAGTAAGGTGGTCTGAAGGATGCTCCCAAAGAAGCAAAGGTTGAGACTTACTTCACACACTCTACAAATGTTTGTCATTCTGTGATAATTTGTATATTGTATATTGTTGTCATACTGGATGCTATGTCACTGGTATTTCAAATATCAGCAGGGCCACTCAAAATCAATAAACTTCAGCAGAGATTCCAGACTAAGAATAGACTACTAAGAAGGAACAGACTGTCTAGTTCAGAGGAATTAGCCACCAAGACTTAAGGGAAATCATGAAACATTGTCAGCAGCTGGAAATCTCATGAACAGAAGCAAACGTTGTCAGAGACTATGCCAGAATGTGAGCCATTCAGGTTGGCAGGCACTCAAGATATGCCTGAAGTAGCGCTGCCTTCTCAAATTAGAATTGTCCATAATAACATGAATGGATTTAAACCTGCAATAATAAAGCATTAAAAGCTTCATTTGCTGATGGGGCATGATATCAAATGAGAAGAGACATTTGAAAATATCTAATAATAGTGGCAATTTTGAATGTACAGAGTATGAATATAGAAGTTCTCAAATATGAAATAAAATATATAAAGATCCATAATCGAGGCATGAGTGAAGTGAAATGGTTGGGTATTGGCTATTTTGAATAAAGAAATCATATAAATTGCTCTGCCAGGAATGACGTGTGGTAGTTATATAATCTGGTGTCAACTTGAGACTATTAAGAGGGAAGGAGTGGGGTTTAGTCTGCCAATCAGGTTGCAGCTTGATGACCTCATTTGGAGGCACAATGGAGATAAATTTCTCACTGGAGGCCAGACACACTCTCTCCCTGTGTGGTATTCCTGTTGACCAGCTACATGGAGCTATGCTACTGGAGCCAGTGTTCTGGACCTGGAGGAGCAACATGGAGACCCATACAAGTGCTAAGATGCTTCCAGCACCATTGTATCCACAAGACATTCCACCCTGTGGCCTGATCTTCCTGTCTTCAGTATCATTGCATGTGTTGCCTGAGTCTGAAAAGGAGTGTATAGACTGGTACCAGACTTATGG
>NW_022111373.1:45422691-45424648 GCF_000313985.2 Echinops telfairi | reverse complement strand
ATGAGTGTCTATGAATTTGTTTCTCTAATCAAACCAGGCTAATACACATTTAAGAGGAATGATATTACTGGTACATTTCTCATCAAAAGGAATGCTCCAAGACATATCTTGAATTGCAAAGTTGTCTATGGTAGGATAACATATATTCACATATGAGGAAATCTAGTCCCTATAACTATTATTCAAATTAATTCACCAAACTCTAAAGGTAGTGATGCAGAATGTTACTAATGTATTCAGTATGAAATTGAGTAAATATGCAACCAAGTTGCATTGATTATTATTGGGGATTGGAATACAAAATTTAGAAATGAAGAGGAAGGAATAATAGTTAAAGGATATGGTCTTTATGATATAAACAAAGTTAGAGATTACATGAGAGAATTTTGCAAGATCAACGACTGTATTCGTTTTACATACCTCATTTTCAACAACACAGAAGGGAACTGTACATGTGGAATTCTCCAGATAATTACACAGAAATTAAATTGACTACATCCGTGGAAAGAAAATATAGAGAAACTCAATAACAGCAGCTAAAGCAGGCTGAGTGTCGAACAGACCTCAATTTCTCATATGTAAGTTCAGACTGATGTTGATGAAAATTAAAGTGAATCCAGAAGAGTCAAAATACTACCTTGAGTATCGTCCATCTGAATTTTGAAGACATCTGAAGAACAGATTTAATACATTGAACATAAAGAAGTCCTGATGAACTGTGGGATGCCATCAAGAACATCAGAGAAGAAAGCAAAGTTAGTTAAATTACAGGATAGAAAGAAAGAAATCAAAGTAGATGTCAGAAGAGACTCTGGAACTTGCTCTTAATCATAGAGTAACTAATGCAAATAGAAGAAATGATTATACCAAAGTGCCAAATCAGAAAATTTGTAATTCCAAACAAGAGCTTGAGAAAACAGAGTAAAATAATATGATGTAATGTGCAAAGCCCTTGATTTAGAAAATAATAAAAGGAAGAACCTGCTCAGTTTATCTTAAACTGAAAGAACTCAAGAAAAAAATTCAAGCCTCAAGTGTCAATACTGAAAGCTTGTATAGGCACAATATTGAATGACATATCAAAACTACGATGACCCAAAATTCTATCTTACCAATGGTACAGATAAGAGCTCAAACACAGGGAATCCAGAACAGATAACCTTGCAGACCAATAAGGGAGCAGCGATACAAGGAGGGTAATGGGGGAGGACTGGCGGGGAACTGATCACACTGATTGTTGTGTGGCCCTCATCCCAGGGGGACAGACAACTTAAAGGCCGGTGAAATAGAACAGCAGTTGGTGGAAAACATGAGAAAAAAAAAAAAAAAGAATTTATAGATTTTTAGGGGTGTGTGTGAGAGGGAGGGAGGGTGTGGAAGGGAAGTGGGGGGAGAGGGGGAAAGGAGGAGCTGATGCCAGGGGCTCAAGTAGAAAGATGCTGACAACATATGTAAAGATATGTTTGAAAAAGTGGATTTTTTTTTTAAAAGAAGACCAAAAGCACGAACAAAATAACTGTAAAAAAATGAACTATTTCATATTCAACCATTTCAAAAAGTAGCATATGATCAAGAACCAATGTTATTAAAGGAAGAAGTTCAAGGGTCCCTGAAAGCATCAGTCTTACTAAAACATGTTTCCAGGACTTGATGGAAGCCAATTGAATGGATGTCCTTGTGGTGAGCAGCCCACTGAATAAACACTAGACCACGAAGGCTAGCGAGCACTTTAAATATGACTCTCTTCGCCCTGTATCTCCTTCCTGGTTTTGTATCTCTAGAAAATCCAACCTAAGAGAATAGTGAAGAGTCACCTCCTCAAAGTAGAGACAACCTTATAATGTGATTGGAATAATCCTCTGGGGCCTGCATGCACTGATGTGGCATTACAGAAAATTAGGTAAAACAGCCAGAAGTACCCCAAAATAATTCTAATACTCCTGTGCAAAGTAAGAAT
>NW_022111373.1:45420244-45421731 GCF_000313985.2 Echinops telfairi | reverse complement strand
TTGAAAGATCATTGTTTATATTATAATTTAATACTTAAATAAGAACAATGAAAGATGTACACAGAACTTGATTTGTTAAAACAAAAAGGTTTAAAATATTAATGAAAATATTGAATAATACCTGAACAAAACAATAAAATTTATATAAGATATTTCCATATTGCTTTTCATTGTCATCCTAACGTGCAATATCATTTGCTTTTATCCAAACATCATTGACTGTGTTATTTATCCTTAACCATCTCATCTTTTCACAGGAAGAGTAGGCCAATTCAACAATAGTCATTGTGTTTAATGTATTAGAAAGGTAGATTTCTGCTTCTGCCGAATGTACAGCAATTGTTCTGGCAATGTTTTCAGCTCTTTCAACACTTCCAGGAATTGCATAATTTGCTCATAATACGTGGGACACGAGGGCATAACCCAAAGCTGAAATGAATGAGAGCATGTCACCCTCTGGTGGTTTAGCACTTCTTCTCTTGATGTTATATGTTTGTTTACTGAAATAACAAATTTAAGGGAATAAAAATTTTGTATCTCATCAAAAGTCTAATGAGTTTTATGAGTTGAATACATAAATAATATAAGAGTAGTTCCATATAATATTTTATACCAGTGGATTGAATGAACATTACTACAGGTGCTTAAAATGGCTGTTGTGCAGATGAATATTATAAAAGAGTAAAGAATGTAAATTTGTGATTTTCACATTGGGCAGCTGCCTAGCTATTCACCTTAGAGAAAACTCTGATTACAAGTGCCATTTTAACAACCGGTTTTCTAAACTGAGCAGAAAATTAGTCATGGGTTCTGTGGAACTGGTGGGAACCTTCTGAATTCAGCCATCTAATGCCTATATGATGGCAGTGAAATTTGCAAAAACTTGGAAATAGAAAACCCAAAGCTAAGAGCACTTTTTATCCATGAACAGAAAGAACTGAAGAAAATCCATGCTATAAGTTGTAACATGGGAAAATTGTGTGGTCAAAATCATCAAACAACATAGGAAGGATCTAAAGACAGTGTAAGGAAAACAGGGAATCACTATATTAAAAAAACAACAACTTCTTAACTTTCATCCATTTCAGTAGAGATCATATGATCAAATGATGATGGCAGTATATGTACAAATGTGCTTGATACAATTGATGTATAGATTTGTATAAGAGCTGTAAGAGCCTCCAATAAAATGAGTTATTAAAATAAATAAATAAACCCCAATAAAATGATCTACATAAAAACAAAACAATTGTACTCAAAGAAGTTCAAGTTCCACTGTGATTTTGATTTACGTCTATGGTGATTTATGACTTTAGCTTCTTTTTAAGGGGCTTTTGGCTATTTTACCATCCTCTGTGTTAAAATGTCTATTTAAGAAATTTGCTCATTTTATATTGGATTTCTATCTGTAAGTAGAGGGTCAAGTAGAAAGAGGAAGAACATGAATGAGATGGATTGACATTGTGGCTGCAACAATTGGTTCTAAA
>NW_022111373.1:45418194-45419789 GCF_000313985.2 Echinops telfairi | reverse complement strand
CTGTTCCTCCCATGGCACTCTACTTATATGTTGGAACTGAATTCATTGCAGTGGGCACACAGAACTGGTGGTCCTTTGGCCTCTACCTCCATGGGCCTGGAAACCAACCTGTATATTTGCATCATAGTCTCATAGTTCCAGCACTGCCCCTCTAGTCTGTCTCCTTGCCCAGACCTCTGATGACTCTGGTCTTTATCTGAAGTGGTCTCCCCACTTCAGATAAAGATCTCCAGTTTGCACCAATTCCAATGATCCTGAGATTTCTCTCTGTGTTCCTGCTTCTGAGATGGCTCTTATGGCTTTGATGGAGATGTGTCATTTTGTATTTCAGCAGACCATAAGCCCAAGCAAAACAAAGAATAGTGACTTTATTCATACCTTCTAGTAAGGTACATCTATTTTTATTTTCTCATGTCAGTTCCAGGAAAGTAAGAAACTTCTCCATGTTATAAGAATTAAGTACAAACTTCCCAAAGCATATGTTTGTAAACATATATGTAAATCTATTTTAATGCTTAAATAACATATAATAAAAAATGAAAGGTAATGAAGGAAGAAGACCAAGTTACACTGAAGGATTGTCAGAAAACAATGTTCAAGACATTGTGGATTAGACCAGCAACTCCAGGAGAGAAAACGGCAGCTGTCTGCTCCTTTATATCTTCACAACCTCAAACCCCCTATATAGAATTGACCCTATTGCAGGAGGCTTTTGGTATCATTAAAACAATCATTGTTATTATTGTTGATTTTAAAAAAGGGACTCCAGACATTCAAACTATAGAATTCTTAAGATCTTGAAATATTTTTTATATCAAAATTATCTCTCAAATATTGAAAATTACTTTGTTTCTGAAATACACATTCAGAGCCTGTTTGTTGAGTACAAATTTAAAAATTTTGTATATTCCAAAAGAAAGAAAAATAACACATTTAAAAAAATTATTTAGGAAAGCAAAAAGGAGTGAGGGTCAAATAACTTAGGAAAGGTGGGGCCTGAACCTGTAAAATGGCACTTCCAAATGTCATATTTTATTTTTAAATGGAGTCTGTTACAGTGAGAAGAGAATTGGAAAGTGTTTGAAAATGGTTGCAGAACTCTTCTTTTAACAGTACTATGTGAAAACGTTCATGTTTCTTGTTTACTGAAACAGGACTGAGAAATTAAGCATTTTAATGCATAAAGTGCTGTTTCTATTTTTTAAGGAGACACATTTACTCAGCTAAAAGTCTAAATGTGCTGCAATAAGGCAGGGTTGCATCCCCTGGCAACCAGAGAAAAATATAGCCACTGCTTTCTCTCTAATATTAGAGGGACACTGGTTTGATTGTACATATGTATAACAAGAGGAAGAAACAGTGGTTGGAAAATGCTGGAGATCTCCTGATAGAATTTTTCAAAACCAACCAATGGCGTCTTCATAGCAAATGTATTTTTTCAACAGCAAAAAGGCAACTACACACATGAACTTCTCCAAATGGAATACACAGAAATAAAATGGACTGTATCTATGGGAAGAGATGCCTCAGCTCAAGATCAGCAGCCAAAACCAGTCCAAGGACTGACTGTGGCATACATCATCAATTATTCATAT
>NW_022111373.1:45416121-45417936 GCF_000313985.2 Echinops telfairi | reverse complement strand
AAAAAAATAATGAAGTGAAAGAGCTGAACAGAGAATTTCAAAGGGAAGCGCCTGAAGACTAAACCAAATATTATCATGAAATGTGTGAAGACCTAGCATCTGGAAAAAAAAAGGGAGAAACACACTCCACATATCTGAAACTGAAAGAATTCAGGAAAAAATTCAATCCTCAGATTGCAATATTGAAAAATTCATTGGGCCAAATATTGACTTATGCAAGAAACATCAAAAGAACTAGTCAACATTCTATCATTTCTAGAGGTAACATATGAGCAAGAACTAAAGCTGCTGGACGAAGAGGTAAAAACTAGACTGGAAGAATAGCCACAAAACAAGGTGACAAGAATTGAAGGAATACTAAATGCAAGGTTCAACAAGCTGATGAAACACTTATTTGTGCCATGAAATTTGGAAAGGAGCTACTTGGCCAAATGACAGAAAAAGATCCATCGTTTTACCAATTCCAAAGAAAAGTGACCCAACCGAATGCTCAAATTATGGAGAAAGTATCACTGATATTGCATGCCAGTAAAATATTGGTGAAGATCTTTCAATAATGGTTGCTTTAGTACATTGACAGTGAGCGGCCAGAGGTTCAGGACGTGTTGAGAAGATGTCAGATGTATTGCTGATGTCAAATGGATCTTGCTTCAAAGAAGGGGATACCAGAATGATGCTTAGTCATGCCTTATCGATTATGCCAAGGCATTCGACTGTGTTTATCATAACAATGGATAACCTTGAGAAGAATGGGAATTCCAAAAAACTTCATTGTGGTTATGGAGATCTTCTACATGGGTCAAGAGGCAGCTGTGCAGACAGAACAAAAGATTACTACATGGTTGAAAATCAGGGACAGTTGATTTTCTCACCATATTTGTTTAATCCAGGTACTGAGCAACTCATTAGTGAAGCTGGTTTATATGAAGAAGAATGTAGTGTCAGGATTGGAGGAAGGCTAATTAAAAACCTGCAATATGCAGATGATAAAATCTTGCTTGTTCATATAGAAAAGGACTTGAAGCACTTCTTGATGAAGGTCAAGCTTTGCAGTCTTCAGTACAGATTATCGCTCAACGGAAAGAAATCCAAATCCTTACAACTGGACCAACAGGTAACAGGATGATTAATGGAGAAAAGCTAAATTGTCAAGGATTTTGTCTTCCTTGGATCACTAATCAATGCTCATGCAATTCACAGTCGATATCAAAAGAGGTGTTTCATGTGGCAAATTTGCTGCACAACACCTCTTTAGAGTATTGAAAAGCAAGGATGTTACCTTAGGAATTAAGGTGTGCCTACTCAATTGGTATTTTTAATTGCTTCATATATGTGTGAAAGTTTGATATTGAATAAAGATAACCAAAGAAGAATTGATGCTTTTAAATTGTGGTACTGGAGAAGAATAGTGAAAGTTCCATGGAATTATAAAATGACAAATCTATCTGTTTTGAAAGAAGTAAAGTCAGAGTGCTTCTTAGAGGCAAGGTTGGCAAAATTTCTCTTACATACTGTGGATATGTTGTCAGGAGACACAAGTCCCTGGAGATGGACATATGCTTGGTAAATTAGAGAGGTATTTTACTTTTTGATAGAAGGAGAGGAAGACTCTCGTGGTGTGGATTGATCACTGGATACCACACTGGATTTAGGCATGGAACAGCTCATGAGGGTGATGCAGGCTCAGACAGTGTTGTGTCCTGTTGTACATAAGGTTTCTGTGGCAGAACTGACTCCCTGGAACAGAACAACAAAATGACATCAGTCCTTTTTTCTTCAGACCGTCATCATGGCTCTTTTAAGAAATGGGTTTAC
>NW_022111373.1:45412959-45415423 GCF_000313985.2 Echinops telfairi | reverse complement strand
ATGAATGACATAATTCATGATATAATTAATATGGATGCATAATATTGAACCAGGTACATAGTGATTTGTAATTCTTCATCTTATTTTACATGAAATCTTGAAGAAAATTATTATAACTACCAGGATGCTAAATAACTCATAAATCTATTAGCAATTATTAATAAATATTCATTTACTTAACTTGACAAATGCAAGGTTTCAGAAAATTCCTGGGGAAATTCCATTGTCTATTTCATTTGTCCATAAAATCTTTGAAAACTTAAAATCAAATTCACTGCCATCAGTCAATTCTGACTCATAGCAGCATCCTGCAGGGTTCTGAGACTGTAATTGTTTACGTGAGTACAAAGCTCCCTCTTTCTCCTGCGAAGCTGCCAGTGATTTGAACAACTGGCGAAGAGGACCACAGCCCAACTCACACCCACTACACCACCAAAGCTCTGTAAGTAACCTCTTAATGATAGAGCAACAGATACATGATAGGTAGACATCCCTTCTACACATATATAACGATGTATGTAATGCCATGCTTACAGTGCTATAAAATCTCCAAACATTTTAATGGCATGTTTCACATATTAAACATGACCAATAAGCTATTTTAAAAACCACCTCTGCCCAAATAGCTTGCTATTTGGAAATTAATATTCTTTATTTCACAGAACTGTTTGTATTTTGAGTAACTTTATTGATTATATTCATTTGTATTTTGAGTACCATATGTAAATGAATTTATGTGGGATTTGTATAGCAGGACTCACCATAATTAAGTGAAAATATTTTTGGTAAGTCTAACCTTAATGGATGTAGTGAATTAACTTTAATGTGAAAATCAGTGCAAATTATTTTAAATATGCTTTACAACTTTTACTTATGGAAAATTGATTATTCTCTTAAACTTTTAAAGATAAAACTGCAAACTGGCAAGTTCAATTCGACCACTATTTGTTAATCCCTGAATGGAAAGTTCTAAGATGATTTATTGACCTGTCCTACCATAAATAACAGCCAGAATGTTAATTAGCCAAATGATTGACCAAATCATTAGAATGATAAAATTCCAGGCTCCAGTTAATAACCACCTAAAAATTATAAATAAATCATGAGTTATGGGAAAACAAAACTTCCCTGGAACATGGATCAAATAATGCATAGTAGTGTCTTGCATTCAGTTCATCAAGAAATGTAAAAGACATATCCAATAGTCTCAATTTTTGTGAAATAACAGATTCAATAAATAATTCAATTTAATCTTCCATTGGAAAATTTCCTATATGTGGAGGAAATATAATAATAGGTTTTTATTATTTATTGTCTTATGCCTATGTATATCAAAGTCAGATTATTTCTACCCCAATACTGTACCACAGTTGCTCTGTGATCTTGTGAAAATTGCTTTTCTTTAAAACTCACTCTTCTCATTTTAAAAATAGCAATAATTATGCTTATAATAATAATAATTATATGATAATAATATGTAAAGAACTTTTTGCATTATATAGTATTATGAGTGTTGTTTAAAAATATATAAATAATAAATAAGTTTAAATAATTGTACTCACTCACTGCCATCCAGTCACTTGTTAGTCAAAGTGACCCTTAATAAGGGAGTAGAATTGTCCCTGTGGGTTTTCAAAACTCTATCTCTTCATGGGAGTAGAAAGCTCCTGTTTGTTCCTTAGAGCAGTGGTTGTTTCAAACTGCTGGCCTTGTAGTTGGCAGCCCCATTTGTAACCACTACGCCAACAAGCTCATTGATATTTATTATGAGAGCATTTCTTGATACTTCGTCCACCATAGGAGGACAAGAACATCATTCATGAAGAAAGTAAAATGTCATTAAAAAGACAGGAAAGAAAGAAAAAGTCAAAGTGGATGTCAGAGGAGACCCTGAAATTTGCTCTTAATCATAGCGTTGTTCTTGATAAGTGCCGTCTAGTCAGTTCCCACCCGCTGAAAGCTTACGCAGAGCATAACTGAACATTGCCCAATATGGTGCCCTCCTCATGATCGTTCCTATGCCTAAATCTATTGTTGCTGACACATTGCTTTGGGGCCTTCTTTTCCTTGGATGACCCTCTATCAAACGAGGTGTTCTTCTGCAGGGACTGATATTGCCTGACAACATGTCCAAAGTATTTAATAAGAAGTCTTGTCATCCTTGCCTCTAAGGCTCACTCTGGACAAACTTTTTCCAAGAGAGTTCAGTTTGTCCTTTTTGCAGTCTATGATGCTTAAAATATTCTTCTCCAGCACCACAATTCAAAGGCACCGACTCTTCTTTGCTCTTCCTTATTCAATGTCTAACTTTCAAACTTATACAGCAATTGAAAATACCATGGCTTCAGTCAGGCACATCTTCGTTCTCAAAGTAATATCCCTGTTTCTCAATACTCGGTAGAGGTCTTGTGTAACAGATTTGCTCACTGAAACACCTCTCTTGATCTCTTGACTGCTGCTTCCA
>NW_022111373.1:45409899-45411759 GCF_000313985.2 Echinops telfairi | reverse complement strand
TATTTAAAGGTCACCCTGCTCAATTGATCAGCCAGTTCTTCAATTCAGTATAATTTTAGTAGGATATTTTGGATCTGGTACTTAAGAGATATATTGAAAGTAATTTATGAGTTGGAATTGACTCACTATAAATGGGTTTGGATTGATTTTCAGTCTATATTATGAACTTGTTATCAGGTCAAAGCAGTCCCTGGAAAAGGACATAATACTTGTTATGTGAAAAAAAATGAGATTGACCCTCAGCAAGAGAGATTGACAGAGTGGCTGCAACAATGAGTTTAAACATAACAATGATGAATCTAAAACAGGAGCAGGTAGTGTTTTGTTCTGGTGTACCTAGATTTGTTATGAATTAGAGCCAACTGGATGGCACCAAATGACAACAGTACCCCTCATCTGTCTGATGGTGGCGCTGTCATGATTCGTGTGTTGCTGTGATGCTGGGAGATCTGCCACTGGTATTTCAAATTCATTCATGGTAACTCTTTTCTGTAGCATTTTCAAATTAAGAATAGACTATGAAGAGGAATGAACTGTTTACTTCTGAAGAATTAGCTACTGAAAGCCTTATGAGAAGAAGCAGTATATTGTCTGATATAATGCCAAAAGAGGAATTCCTAAGGTAAGATGGGAAGACAAATGCTTAAAATACAACTGTGAAAGGACTGCCTCCTCAAAGTAGAGTCGAACTTACTACTCTGGATGAAGCTAAAGCTTTTAAGACTTTCATTAACTGATGGGATATGACTCATTAAAAGAAGAAAGAGCTGCAGACATCCATTAGCAACCTATAGATGAAATATATGAAGTATGATCTTGGAAAATTAAAAATGAAATGGGATTTGTAAAGTTCCATATCCTAGACATTCTCACTTACTTACTCCCATGAAGTCAATTCTCATTCACAGGGACTCTGTGGGTTTCCAAGACTGTAACTCTTTACAGCAATAGAAAGCCTCGCCTTTCTCTCATGGAGTGGTTGATGGTTTTGAACTATTGACCCTGTGGTTAACAGTCCAATTCATAACCCACTGGACAATCAGGACTCCTCCCCAGGGATTAGTGAGCTGAAATAAAATGGTACAGGTAATTTTAAAGAGTTATATGATTTTCTGTACCTGGAATGAAAAATTCATGATCAAAATAACATTTCCAGATCCAGCATGAAGTTTAATACTGTCTTTGATAGTACAGTATACATAGGCATAAAAGGACAAAGAAAATTTGAGATGCATTTGAATTACAGTGCTGGAAAAAGAATATTTATAGTACTATGGACTGCTGAAAAGACAATTTTTTTTAATTAGGATAGCTATGGGTGAGAACCACCTCGATGGCACTCAACAACAACAAAAATATAGCTATTATTAAAATCTGTGTCCCAGCAACTAAAACCAGTGAGGAAGGAAGTATTCTGTGAGCTGTGGCTCTTCTAGGCAAAGTCTCTAATTCCTATCAAAGGACTATTTGCTGCATGGCTCTAGGCAAGAACTTGGGGGGAGGCACTGCTAGGATTCACCTTTGAGTAACTTTGGACAGACTGCACTGGAATGCCATGCTGTTGATATAATTCCCTGGGAAGTAAGAAAAAACGATCTCATGAACAGCAAGAGCCACAAGTGTTGCTCGTCCTCTGCACCCCAATTGTAGTGAACCTCTTGGATCTAGAAGACAGCTGTGACATCAGATGAGCCGCAGCAGAACCACAAGTCAGAACAGAGGGTGAACTTCCCAGCCCATGGAGCAAGTAAAACCTCTGGGCACTTAATTCAGGGAGCTGGGTTCACTAACTCATGGAGCTTGAGATAAATGCCTTTGAGTTGAGGCTTACAGAGAAGCAGCAAACACTTTGAGCATTTC
>NW_022111373.1:45392431-45408747 GCF_000313985.2 Echinops telfairi | reverse complement strand
GGAGACCAGAGACAGAGGTTTGTGTAATTGAACAGCATAGGAGCTCAAAGAAATCCTGCTTAGGTCTTCTCTCATATTTTCCATCAAACCTACACTATTATGAAAAATTCTCAGATGCTAAAAATGTAATGAAAATAAGCAGAAAATTGTCAGGTCAGAAGGCACTCAAAATATGACTGATGAAGAAATGCCTTTTCAAAGTCGAATTGGCCATAATGACACAGGTGGATTAACGCCTGTGGGTGAGAAGCATTCAAGACTTTGATTTGCTCATGGGCTATGATTCAAAATGAGAAGAAAGACCTGCGAACATCAATGAATAATGATAACTTGGAATATACTAAATAGGAATCTAGTAAAATTGGAAGATGTGAAAAATAAAATGGAATGCCCCCAAATTGACATTCTAGGCATTAATAAGATAAAATGGATTGGTATTGGCCACTTTATATCAGAAAATCAAATGGCTTATAGTTCTAGAAATGAAAAAGTCAAGAGGAATGGTGTTGCATTAATCTTCAAAAAGAAAATTTCAAGATCTATCTTGAAGTGCAATGCTGTCTGTGATAGAATTATTTCTATCCACATACACAAAAATCCAATCAATACAAACATTAGTCAAATTTATGCACCAAATACCAAAACTAATGATGAAAAATGTGAAGAATTCTATCAATATCTTCAGCCTGAAATTGATCAAACACGTAGTCAAGATGCATTGACAATCATTGGTAATTGGAATGCAAATGTTGGAAGCAGAGAAGAAGGAACAGTAATTAGAAAATATGACTTCAGTTATAGAAACAAAGCTGGAGATCACCTGATAAATTTTTGCAAGTACACTACTTATTCACATCATATACCTTTTTTCAACAACACCAGAGATGACTATACAAGTGGACTGCTCCAAATGGAATACAGAGAAATCAAATTAACAACATCTGTGAGAAGAGACATCGAGAAGCTCAGTGTCAGCAGGTATAATGAAGGCCGGGCTGATTTTGGAATAGATCACTAATTGTGCCTGTGTGATTTCAGGTTGAAGCTGAGGAAAATTAAAACAAGTCCACGAGAGCCAATCTTGAATCTGTCCCACCTGACTTTTGAGAATGTCACAAGAACAGATATCTTTCATGGAACATTAATGACAGAAGATTTGATGAGCTATGGGAGGATATCAAGAACACCATTCATCAAGAAATCAAAAGATCATTAAAAAGATAAGAGATAAAAATAACAGGCAAAAATGGATGTCAAAATAGACTGAAATTTGCTCTTAATCATAAACTAGCTTAGGCACATTGAAAAAAATGAAGAAGTAAACGTGCTGATCAGAAAATTTCAAAGGCAGCTAGAGAAGACAGAGTAAAATATTTATAATGAAATGTGCAAAGAATTAGTGTTAGAAAATTATAAAGGAAGAACATACCTTAAACTAAGAGAAATCAAGGAAAAATTCAAATTTCAAGTTTCAATACTGAAAGATTCTATGGGAAAAACACTGAATTATACAGAAAGCTTCAAAAGAAGATTGGGGGTGGTGGGAAATAGAACCACACATATAGAGGATTTAACAGTATATTGTTATTGATTTTATTTCTTGAGATGTACTATGTAAATATATGTCATGTCCCTAAAAAGAAAACAAAAAACTTCCAGTTCCAGATTCTTTATCAGTGAAACATTAATAGAGGTTTTAGTGGCTTAAAAAAAGGGAGAGAGAGAAAGAAAAGCAAAACTGAATCAGACTTGGAATCTTTAGTAATATAGGATTCCATTTGAAACAAACAAAGAAGACAGAAAGACTACAGAAAATCACTGTACCAGAAAGAACTGGTTGACATTCAATCATTTCAAGAGGTGGTGTACGACCAAGAAGCATTTGAAATGATTCAACCAGCTGATGAAGCACAGGAAGCACTTACTTGTCTATAACCAGGGAAGACTTGGCCAACTGATGGAAAAGATCCATATCTGTACCCTCCAAGTATGAGTTTGCTGAAAATCATTCAACAGTGAATGGTCGCAGCAATACATTGGCAGGAAACTGCCAAGGTTTATGCTGGATTCAGAAGAGGACACGGGGCAATGGATAGCATTGCTGACATCAGATGAATCTTGACTGAAGGCAGAGAATACCAGAATAGTGTTTACTGTGTTATATTGACTAGGTGAAAGCTTTGACTGGTGGATCATAATAAACTATGGATAGTCTGTAGAAGAAAAGGGATCCCAGACTACTATATCATGCTCATGCAGAACCTGTACATGGATCATAAGGCAGTTTTGCAGACAGAACAAAGGCATACTTCATAGTTTAAATTCAAGAAAGTTTGACATCAAGGTTACAATTTTTCACCATATTTATCCAATGTGTATGCTGAGCAAATATTCAGAGATACTGGATTATATGAAGAATAATGTGGTATCAGGGTTGATGGAAAGCTTATTGAGAACCTACAACATGTAGATGATGCACCCTTACTTGCTGAAAGTGAAGAAGAATTGGGAGACTCTTGATGAATGTCAAACTAAAGTCTTCAGTATGGATTACAACTCAGTCTAAAAAGAACCCAAGTCCTCACAACTGGACCAATAGATAACCTCGTGGGAAACAGAGAAAAGATTGAAGATGTCAATTTTTTTTTTAGTCGGATCTAAAATCAATGAATCAAAGCTCATGGAACCAGAAGTCAAGAGGCCAACTGACACATTACATTGGGTAAATCTGCTACACGAGACCTCTTTAGAGTGTTGAAAAGCAAGGAAGTTTCTTTGAGCATGAAGGAGGGCCTGACCCAAACAATGGTATTTTCAATTGCCTCATATGCATGTGAAAGTTGTACATTGAATAAGAAAGACTCAGGGAGCATAGATGCATTTATTACTTATGGTGCTGCCAAAGAATATTGAAAGTACCGTAAACTGCCCAAAAGAACAAACAAATCTGTCTTGGATTAAGTACAGCCAGACTGTTCATAACAGGCAAGCATGATTACACTTCTTCATCTCACATAATTATGCCATGTTGTCAGGAGAAACCAATCCCCCAAGAAGGATATCATGCTTGGTAAAGTGACAGGCTAGAGGAAAGAGGAACGCCCTCAAGGAGCTAGATTGACACAGTGGTTATATCAATGGGCTCAAACAGAACAACAACAATCATAACAACATTACCAGGTGAAGAGCTAGGCGATGCTTTGTTCTGTTGTATGTAGGGTTGTTGCAAATCCAAACGGACAGCACCTAACAGCAGCCCCTACACCAGGACGAGTATGGTCTTTCTTGGTTGTGGATAAATATATATCCAGATGGGGTTGAATAATACATGAATCCCTTTTTCTGGGCTCAAAGCCAACAAGGGTTCTGGCCATGCTTCCCCTGACTTGTGTAGGTCCTCTAAACAAATCTAGCAAGGATTGTTATCAGAAGGATAAACCAGAAGGTTAACTGCTGACCATAGCAGGTCCATCAAAGCTTTAGCTGATTTAGTCACAACACAAAGTAACAAGAAAATAATCATTACTTGGGTTTTACTTATCTGACCTTTAAAAATAATAGTTGTAGGTCCTTCAGTGCTTCTCAGTTCTAGTTAGTGTCCTTTAGCTCATTAGTTTCAGATTGTGTCCTGTGGTAAAGTTTTGCTCTGTAAGGATGTACTCAGCTGGTTATTCCTATAACCTTATTGGCATGGGAAGTGGAACTATGGCTGTAAAGGATCTTCCCACTGTGGGGATGGTTGGGTTGTTGAATCTTATAGCACACAGAAAAGAAGATATTTTAAAATCTAGGACAGAAAACCACTGAGATTGGGACAGAATTTTGCCCAGCATGTTGTAAGGGTGAGGAATCATAGAATCTATAAGAATGGCTGTCTAATTAATTGCCTTAAATCTTGAATCATCCTACAAATTCCATCCTTTTTTCCTAACTGGCAGGATAGGAGTATTGCAAGGAGGGTTGCTGGTCACTTGCACCTTGTGTTCTAGAAAGATGTCAATAATTCCCTTTTGCCTTTCTCTGGCCTCTGTGTATATGAAGTATTGTGCCGTGTTAGGGAATGGGTGTGTTTGGTTGTCTGACATTATGTCAGTTAGATATTCCTGGCTAGGGACAGAGTTCACCCTATCCATCAAATGGCAGGTTGACGATGTCTTTTAGGGTATGTGGCCTTCTTATAAGAGTGAGAGAAGCTGGGAAGCCCCCTCCCCCCCATTTCTCCCTCACTGTCTTCCTGCATGCTGGAGCTTTGCCTGTCTGGAAGGGGTCTCCCCATGTGGGTCACCTGATCTAAGAGAGCTGCTGGCGCCCTCCCATATTCCCACTAACCGTGGATCTGTATGACTCTTCATGCTTCCTGGTTCACCTTTCTGCATCACTAGTCTACAGAGGAACTTCTGGAATAGCATCAGGCTTATGGATTTGAATTAGACTGGGCCGCAATGCCTTCTTAATATATAAATACTTTTTGATATAAAGCTTTTCCTTATTCATATATGTATTGCTGTATTTTTTTCTCTAGACAATTTGTTTGTCTAACACAGTGGGATCATTAGGTCTAATCATAACAAACGTCATAAAGTTGGCTCCTCAGAATTCCAGTTGCCTGTTCTGAGTTTTAAGCTGGTCCTCTTTATCTATGTTAATTTCACAGGATTTGACAAGTAATGCCATGATAGGAACAGGTTCCTTGGTGTTCCTGGGGAAATAACTGGAGTTCTAACTTGACTTAGAATCTCTCTCCTTAATAATGGAGGACAGTCAGGCACAACTAAAATATGATGCATAAAATTGGTGGCTCCCCACAAACAAATACAAGAGGGAGTAAGATATCTTGCCCAGAGTTTACCATACACACCCTGAATAGTGATGTTTTGAGAGGAGAGAGGCCCTCTAAACATGATAAGTACCACAGATGCAGCTCTTGTGTGCAACAGAAGATTATCAGGCCTTCTGGCAACGTCAAGGGTTACCTTAGGTTCTGTCCCTTTGAGGGGGTGTCATTATTGAGAGCCAGACAAAGTGAATGACCTCATCAACTGAAAGCCATGATATTTGAAGTTGCCAACCCTCAGCCCTTCCTTCCTACAGTCCCTCTTCCAATGACAAATGTTTGGAATAGGGGATTTCGGCTTCCAGGGATTACTCACCCCAGGACCTTCTCCCTTCCAGTGTCTGCACTTCCCACATCAGTGGTTTTCCATTGGGAGTGCCTCTGAATAGTCATTTCAGTAAGTATTGAGGTTCCTAGTTCCTGTAGTCTTACATCCCTAATAACTGAGTCTTCCTTTTCTCCATTACCAAAGTTCTCTCCTTCTCCTCTCTGGCTCTGATAGAACACAGAAGATGTCTTAAATACACTTTCGATGGGGGTGGATTGACCCATTCCCGACTTCCATAATTTCTTCATGATCGCAGGGCTGATTGAGTTATCAGGGGCAAAAGACTTCTTGCCTAACTTCTGAGATTTATAAAAAGCACCAACCCAGTAAAGATGATTGTTTGAGGTTTGGAAAACTCTCCTAAGACCCATAAAATAAAACTAAATCTTGGCCCCATTTGTCACAAGGCTTGTCAGGGAAAGTGGCATGAGAAATAATCCTACAGCACATATAATGGCTCCTGGCTACTTCCATTAAGTCAATTCTAGCTAGCATCAACACTATAGGACAAGTCAAGTCTGCAAATGCTTATTTGGGCAGAAATCCTTCTCTGATGGAGTGGCTGCTGGTCTCAAACTCCTGATCTCACAGTTTGCAGTCCAAAGCTTAACTCACTAACCCCCCAAGGCTCCTCACCCATGCTAAATAGATAAGCTTTCCAATGGATACTTCTCTGCAGTAATCTAAGGGTGATGTCTTAACTGAATGACAAGTTCCAGAGTGTCCTTCCCTACCTCCTAACAGAACACTATACAACACATTTTACATACATCTTACAGGGTGCATGTGAAACTCACAGATAGAGCTACTGAAGACCAGGAGAAATAACGATGCTCTGAGGTGCCCAGCTTCACAACCCAAACTGACTCCTGCGATTTCCTCCTTATGTTCAGAGTTAGAAGTCAATGACATTGTGTGTGTGGGTATCTGGGCTGCTTGTAGATAAGGTGGCCAGAAAATGTCACTTCTCCGATAATCGTCCTCTTGCATTTCTGAGGTTATCCTCAGAACAGAACAAGAGGTCTTGGTAGACCACACTTATTTAGCATTCTGTTGGTTAAGTCATAGTGCCTTCTCATGAGGTTCCCTGTGAGGTGCCTTCCTGTAGTGGGATTCACCCCTGGCATCCTGGAGAAACAACTAGGCATTTAAACAAGGGGGAAGAAACGTCTCTATTCGTCAGGGTCTGGCAAGCCTTGGCAGTCATATAGGTATACTTTCTGGATGACCTTTTTGGTGAACGATTTCCTTAGCAGTACTTTCAGCCATATTCACCATTCTGGAAACAACTCTGGTAATAATTTCTTTTAGAAGACTCAGTATCATACTAGCACCAAGGAGTTGGAGATTAAACATGTCCAAATGTCCAACTTTGTCAAGATGTTACACAGTTTCATTTTCTCCCTTCTCTTCACTTTTGTATATTCCCTCACATTTTGGTTTCTTGTAATTTAGCTACAACCTCTCAAAGAAGCTCAAGAAATTTAAGGAGATGTCCCATGTGGTTGTGGATGCTGTTAAGACCAAAATACATAGGTCAGGCACAGGAATGCCAAATGCTTGGTGTAAAGTCAGAAACCAAATATATCCAAACATCAAATTAGATCATCTTGCTTTTACCAATGTGTAGTCAAGAAAAGAGAGGAAGGACGTTGATGGTGGCATGGAACTCAAGTGGTGTACTGGGTATAAGTTGGGCTGTGAACCACAAAGTCGAAAGGTCGAAAAAGCCAGGCACTCTACTCTTGCCAATGTAGATTTGTTTGTTCTTTTGGAAGTCCATGTGCTTTCAATATTCTTCAACATCATCATATTCAAAAGCATCAATTATTATTCAATATTATTGAATGTCCAACATTCACATTCATATGAGATCATTGAAAAGAGCAAGGCTTTATCCTCAAAACAACGTCATTATTTTGGACACTTTAAAGAATTCTTGTGCTGCAGAATCACTCAATTCAATGTGCCCTTTGCTCTCTTGACTGCTCCTGCCAGGAGCATAGATTGTGATTTCAAGCAAGAAAAAATCCTTGAAATTTTCAATTATTTCTTCATTTATCATGATGCTACCTCTTGGTCAAGTTGTGAGGATTTTGATTTTCCATAAATTGAGTTATAATCCATACTGACAGCTGCAGTCCTTGATCTTCCTCAGAAAATGCTTCAAGATTTTAAACTTTAAGCAAGTACGTTTGTATCATCTGAATATTTAGGGTAGTTAAAAACCATCCTCCAATCTTGATATTGCATTCTTTTTCATACAAGATGGTTTTTCTCATTAGTTGTTCAATATACAGATTGAATACAGACAGTGAAAGGATACCTCGTTGACACACACCTTTTATGATTTTAAATCCTGCGCTATGCCTTGTTCTGTTTTTACAACAGTCTCTTTATGTATGTGTAGGTTTGGCAGTAGCACAGTCAGGTATTCTAGAATTCCCATTTTCTCAAGGCTCTCCATAGTTTATTATGCACACATAGTTCAACACCTTTGAATAGTCAACAGAACACAACTCAGTATGCTTGTACTATTCTATGATATTAGCCAAGATTCTTCTGTCACCAGCAATAAGAAGTCCCCTTTTCAAAATCCTCTTCTGAATCAAATCAGAGCCTCTGGCAGCTGTCAATATACTGATGAAACAGTTTTGGTGGATTATCTCCAGAAAATTTTTATTTGCATGTGATATTAATGATATTGTTCTTAATTTAAACATTCTATTAGGTCATCTTTCCTTGGAATAGGTACAAATATGGATCGCTTACAATCAGTTGGCCCAATAACTGTCTTTCAAATTTCTTATCATAAAAGAGTGAGTACTTCCAGTGCTTAATTAATTTGTTGAAACATTTTAATTGGTATCCCATCAATCCCTGGATCCTTCTTTTTGGTTAATGCATCCAGTGCACCTTGAACTTCTTCCTTTAGTACCACTGATATTTGACCTTCCTTCAGTACCACCAAAGGCTTACGTTATTTCTTGAAATGGTTGAATGTCCACTAGTTCTTTTAAATATAGAGACTCTGTGTTTTCTTCCTATCTTATTTTGATGTTTCCTATGGCACACAATATTTTTCTATAGACTCTTTCAATATTATAGCCCAGGTATTGGATTTTTCTTTATTATATGCATACATAACTCTGCCATCTAGTCGAATCCAACTCATTGTGACACTATACAATAGGGTAGAATTGCCCTTATGGATTTGTGAGACTGGAACTCTTATTTGAGAGCCTGTTTTTTTCTCCTGAGAGCAACTGGTGGTTTTGAATTGCTGACCTTGTGGTTAGCAATACAATGCATAATCAGTACAACAGCAGTGTTCCTATGTATGTCCATTAAATACCACTGAGTAAATGTTGATTCATACTAACCCTGTAGGACTGCCCCTGTGAGTTTCTGAGTCAGTAACTTGTTATGGGAATAGAAAAGTCTCAACTTTTTTCCAACAGAGAAGATGGTGGTTTCAAACTGCTGCTCTTGCAATTAGCAGCCTAACTCACAAGCACTACACCAACAGGGCTCCTCTATGCACACATAGTATGTACATATACTCAGATATTTGTATAGGTTGATATATTTTCCTTAATCTATAAAATAGAATTTTAATATGTGGTATACAGTAATTTTAATATATGGTTGCATGAGACCCTCCTTCTTTCTAT
This sequence comes from Echinops telfairi, assembly GCF_000313985.2. NCBI lineage: Eukaryota > Metazoa > Chordata > Mammalia > Afrosoricida > Tenrecidae > Echinops > Echinops telfairi. The sequence goes on along the minus strand of NW_022111373.1, from coordinate 45,399,911 downwards.
TATGTTCTTGCTTGATTTAAAATTTTGTGCATACTATCCCTGTATTTAAATATTAAGGCAAAACTCAGTGACTTTAAGTGAATTGTGACACAGGATGACCATTTAGGACAGTGTAGTATCATATATATCTCATCATTTTCTTTAAGATCATCCAGCAATCATGGCAGCAGCACATTGATAGATAACTGCCAGCAGCACAGAAGAGTATGTGGAACCAAGGACATTACTTCTGATGTCAGATGGATCTTAGCCCAAAGCAGAGAATGCTAGAAAATGGTTACTCATGTTTTACTTATTATACCAAGACATTCAACTGTGTGCACCACAATAAACTTTGGATTACTTTGAAAAGAATGGGAATTCTGGAATATTTCATTGTGCTCATTTGGAACTTGTACATGTATTAAGAAGCAGTTTCTCAAACAGAACAATGGAATACTGCATGGTTTAAAACTAGGAAAGGTGCGGGTCAAGGGTGTATCCTCTTATCATACGTATTCAACTGATATGCTGAGCAAATCACCAGAAAAGCTGGATTATAAGAAGTGTGCAGCATAAGGATTGTAAGAAAGCTGTGGTATGCAGGTGACACAACCTTGTTTGCTGAAAGTGAGGAGGAATTGAAGCATTTTCTGATGAAGATCAAGGTTTGTAGCCTTCAATATGGATGACAACTACATACAAAAACTAGCAAAATCCCCACAATTGAACCAATAGATAACATCATAATAAATGGAGAAAAGGTTTAACTTTCCAAGGATTTTATCTTACTTGTATCTACTGTCAATTCTCATGGAAGCAGCAGTCAAAAGATAAAAAGACAATTTGAATTAGGTAAATTTGCTGCACAAGACCTCTTCAGAGTTTTGAAGAGCATGGATGGGATGTTACTTTAAGGATTAATGTGTGACTGACCCAATCCATGGTATTCTTCATTGCATCAAATGCTTGTGAAAATAGGACATCAAATAAGGAAGACCCAAGAAAAATGGATGGATTTGAATTGTGGTGCTGGAGATGTAGCACAGATTGCTAAAAGAACAAACTAATCTGCATTGGAAGAAGCAAGGCCAGAGTGTTCCTTAGAGGCAAAGATGGCAAGACTCTGTCTTACATACACTGGACATGTTGTCAGGGGAGACCAGTCCCTGGAGATGCACATCATGTATGGTAAAGCGGAGGGGTGGCAAAAAGAGGAAGGTCCTTGAAGAGGTGGATTGGTGCAGTGGCTACATCTATTGGTCCAGGCATAGGAACAATTGTGAGAATGGTGCAGAACCGTGCAGTGTTTTGTTCTGTTGTGCATTGGGCTGCTCTTGTTTGGAGCTGACTCAATGGCACCTAACATCAACACCAATATATCAGACAGGATCATCTTTCTCCTATGGAAACACTTTAATACCTGACCTAGTTAGTCTGAGTTGACTGGAGAACCGAAACACATGCAATGATGCTAATGCAGGACAATCAAAGGCCAATGGGTAGAGAGTCTTTGGATCCAGTAAGAATCTCAGGACTGGCAAGGGTCTCTGCATGGCTTCTCTTGCTTCAGAGGTCAGATTGTATCAGGGTAGGTCCATGTGGCTTCCCCTGCTCAGAGCACTAGCATAGTTCCATGTACCTTGTCAGCTGCAATGTCTCCCAGGGAATTAGTTGAGAGAGAGTCTGTCTCCTGCCTCCAAGGAGAAATCCAGGAATTTCCAGAATCCTCAGGGGAAGGGCCATGCCAACACAGAGTCCCCATTGGCTATATCCCAATTGACAGGGCAGACTCCACCCCTACACTCTCAATCCTCAAATTGACACCAGATTATGTAACTACCACACTTAGCAATTGGTAGCCCTATGTTAAACATATTTCACCACAAGATATACTATTGAAATTTTTTTATATTAGACTATGCCTTTATATTATTAAAAAAATCCAATGGGAATTTTTTAATTGAAATGAATTGAATATATTTGTAGTTACCTCAAATTAGAGGTAGGCCACTACTGAGACAAATAGTTAAATATTACAAATTTCAATACTGGATCTATAATTACATGATAATTTTTAATCAGGACATGTAAATGGATAGATAACAATATTGCCATTTTAAAACAGAAAAGCATATGATTTCCTATGCTGGAAATAACAATATCAAGAGGACTAGCATGCCAGTGATTGTTAAAAAGGATATTGCAAACCCGGTCATGACGTCAACACTATCTGGGAAGGGACTATATCGCCCTGTGTTCCTGGAAACACAACCAATCAATTACTATTCAGATTTTTCCACCGACCACAATAACTATTGAAAAAATTTACCAATGATTTCAGTCAGAAATTGGTCAAATATGCAATAAAGATGAATTAATAACTATTGTTGATCAGAATGCAAAGGTGGGAAACAAAGATGAAGAAATAGTAGTTGGAAAATAAGAAGTTAATGATAGAAATGAAGCAGGAGCTTACATGATAGAATTTTCCAGACCATCGACTGACTTGTTCAAAGCAAACATCTCTTTTCAACAACACAAAAGGCAACTATAGACATGAGCCTCTACAGATGGAATACAGAGGAATCAAATGACCGCACCTGTGGGAAGAGATGCTGCAGAAGATCTCTATCAGCAGCTAAAATCATGCCGGGGGCTTACTGTTGAACACGCCATCTGTTTTTCATTCAAAGTTCTGGAAAAACTGAAGAAAATTAAAATGAGTCCACGCGAGCCAAAATATGACCTTGAGTTTATCCCACTTGAATTTTGAGAACAGGTTTGATTCATTGAACCATAATGACAGAAGATTTGAGAAGCTGTGGGAGGACATCAGGAACATAATTCATGAGGAAAGCAAGAGGTCACTAAAAAGAAAGAAAAGAATGAAAAGATCAAAGTGGATGTCAGAAGAGACTCTGAAATTTGCATAGAATAGTTAAGCAATTGGACAAAATGAGGATATCAAGAGTTAAGTAGAATATTTCAAAGGGCAGCTCTACAAGACAAAGTCAAGTATTATAATGAAATGTGCAAAGACCTCAAATTAAAAAACAAAACAAAAGGGAAGAACACGTTCAGCATATCTGAAATAGAAATAACTCCAGAGACACTCCAGCCTCCAGTTGAAATCTTGAAAGATTATTTCCATCAAAAGAAGATGGAAAGAATACAGTCACTGTACCGAAAAGAGCTAGTTAACATTCCACCATTTCATGAGGTAGCATTTGAACAGGAACCGATGGGGTTCAAGCAAGTATTTGAAGCTGGCATTAAAGCATTAACCAAAAACAGAGCTCCAGGAATTGAGGAAATTCCAATTGGAATGTTTCTGATGGAGCATTGGAAGCACACACTTGTCTATGTCAGGAAATATGGAAGATGGCTACTAGGCCAAATGACTAGCAGAGATCCATATTTATACCCATCCCAAAGAAAGGTGGCCCAATAGAAGACTCAAATTATAGAACAATATCATTGATATCACATTTAAGTATAATGTTGCTGAAAATCATCCAAGAGCAATTTCAGGAGTATACTGACAAGGAACTACCAGAGGCTCAGACCAGATTCAGAAGAGAGCTTGGCACAAGTTTTATCATTGCTCATGTCATATGGATCTTAGCACTAAGCAGAAAATACCAGCAAAATGTTTACTTGTCTTTAATTGGCTATACCAAGGCATTAGACTGTGTGGACCATAGCAAACTGTGGATAACCTTGAGAAGAACGGGAATTCTTGGTTGTGTGCATGTGGAATTTGTACGTGGATCAAGAGGTATTTGTGCAAGCAGAACAAGGAAATGCAGCATGGTTGAAAATAAGGAAGAGTATACATCAGAGTGTGTCTTTCACCCTACCTTTTCAAACTGTACCTTGAGCAAATAATCAGAGAAGCTGACTTACATAAAGAAAAGTGTGCTATCAAGATTGGATAAAAGCTTATTAACAATCTGTGATATGCAGATGATGTAATCTTGCTTGTTGAAAGTGAAGAGGACTTGAAGCACTTGCTGATACATATCAAGGATTTCAGCCTTCTGTATGGATTACAATTCAATATAAAGAAGACTGAAATCCTCACGACTGGATCAATAAATAGGTAACATCACGATTAACTGAGAAAAGTTTGAAGTCAAGGAATTTTTCTTGCTTGGACACACAATCAATGGTCATGGAAGCAGCAGTCAACAAATCAAAAGTCGCATTAGGTATATCTGATGCATAAGACCCCTTTAGAGTATTGAAGAGCAAGGATGTTACTTTGACGAATAGGGTGTCCCTAACTCAACCTTGGTATTTTCAATTACCTCATAAAAACGTGAAAGTTTGACTTTGAATAAAGGAGACCAAAGAATGATTGGTACTGGAAAAATGTTAAAAAATATCAGGCTGCCATGGCTCTGTCTTGGATAAAGGACAGCCAGAGTGCTCCTTATATGCTCCTCAAAGGAAGAAAGAGACTTTGTTTTACATACTTTGGATTTTATGTCAGGAGACGCCAGTCCCTGGAGAAGGATGCTGTGTTTGGTAAAATAGAGTGGCAGTGAAGGAGGTGAGATCGTCAAGATAGAAGATAGCTTGACACCGTAGTGGCAACAATGGGCTCAGGCATAGGAACAATTGTGAGGATGGCATGGGAGCCAGTAATGCTTTTTTCTGTTATGCACAAGTTTGCTACGGGTCAGAACCAACTTAACAGCACCTAACAATAATAACATATAACTATTAAATCATCAAGTATATGTTACATTCTAAATAGCTTACTCTTTTCTGTGTAAAACAGTTTAGTATAAATTCATTCTATAAATTATTTCCTATCATTTTACAAGTAAATCATGATTATTGTTTTACAAATATATTTTCCTCCCTTTGTAATTGATTTGCCAGTTATTTCCTAAACACTGGGAAAGTCTTTCCCAATAAATTAGTTGCCTAAATATTTTTGGTAAATCAATACATTCATAGGACATTATTTAATCAGATTTGGTTTATTTTCATTTAGTTGATCATTTATTTGTTTAGTTGTCCTTTATTTTTTAGTTGTCCTTTTTTTAGTTTAGTTGCCCTTCTCCATGGATTGGTCCCTCCTAATAACATGTTCAAAGTAGATGAGACAGAGTCTATCCATCTTTGATTCCAATGAGCATTCAACTTTGCTTTTTTCAAGACAACTGTTTGATCTGCTGGCAATTTAGTGATTATCTTCATGTTCTTCAATAACACTGTAATTTGAATATAGCAATTCTTCTTTTGTCTTCTTTACTCACTGTATAGGTTTACATGTATATGAGGCAATTGAAATACCAAAGCTTGGGGCAGACAGATATACTCTATTCTACAAAGTAAAATCTATGCTCTTTGGCACTTTAATATTACAACCACTTTTAGGAGGATTTGCATCATAATATCCCATTTAATGATATTTGTCCATCAATAGTCTTTAACACTATTCAGCTTGTTAGATATTTGCTATTGATAAGTACACACATCTCTGAAAAGAATATAGGGAAATACTGTCTTTATTTTATCCAGTAGTTAGTTTGTGTTAAAAGGGCTATAGCCATTTCAAGAGGTGCTAAAGATATGCATGCACAAAACTTGATCATGCTGACAATGGAGAAGAAGCATAATGAGCAGTTATGATTTAAATTGAAGAATTTCAAAAGGATGCAAATTAGCATCTTAGTGTCATATGTAAAAGAAGAAAAAACACCCCATCAAGTTAAAGAGCAATTTTCCAGGCTCTAAGCAAGTCATGTGCATTTAAAAAAAAGCAACAATAAAACAAAACAAAAAAACACATTTGTTTACTACAGTTGCTGGGAGCATATCATATCAGTCCCAGTAGAAGAACACTTCAAAGATACCAGGACCCTCACAACTCTTAGTAATTCATACAGTGAGGTGGGGGTAGAGAGGTAGAGGAGAGCTGATAATACTGTGAGAAATTATTTTCATAAAATTTAGTAACAAATGTTACTGCCAAAGTTATGGACAAGCTGTTGTTTCCAGGTGCCTTTGTATGACCTCTAACTTATGGGGACTATCTGTGCAACAACGGGAAACACTGCCTGGTCCTGAGCCATCCCCACAATTGTTCTTATACTTGCACCCATGTTTTCAACCACCGTGTCAATCCATCTTCTCCAGGGTTTTCCTCTTTGTCACTGGCCCTCGACTTTAACGAGCGTGGTGTCCTTCTACAGGGGCTGATCTTTCCTGACATGTCCAGAGTATCTGAGATGCAAGTAGGTGCTTTCTAGTTTTGTTTAGCTGTTTTCACTTTTCATTATTAACTAAAGATTATTACAATTTTAGTAGTATGTACACCTACCTTCCAGTCCTGCCCTGTATAGAAATCTGTGACCCTGAAATGCTTGGTGTTCCTGTATACTCCTGTATATCTTTAGGAATTTACTCTAAACAACATTTCAGGAGTTGATAAAAGCTAAGTGACTTTCCACATATTACCACGAAAGCATTTTGTGTTACCCTAAAAGAGACATTATTATTCTATGAGTCGATGACAACTTTCTAAACTATAGAAATCATTGAAAATGCTATACTTAGTTGTATTTTTGTTCTAAATTCTCTATCAATGGAAATACAGACCACAACCAAAATTATTTTCCAAAATTCACATTAGATACCTAAACAATATCATGTATTTTTGTTGTAATGAATTTCTTAAAATATTTAGTTTATTAGAATCTGAAAAAAAAAAGTTATATTTGCTACATACTCACAGAAAAAAAGGGTTCTCCAAACCAGGCTCTTATTTTCTATAAATATCATTCATTACAATTAAGCGTACTTGAGCATGCAAAAAAAAATTTAATGAGTTTCCTGAAGATATGAATCAAAAGTTATCTTTGTTTTTTAAGTCCCCAAACTGAAAGGAAATGGGTTAAAGAGAATATATATTTGTCACAAATATTGTTTAGAATGTGCTACTCAAAATGAACTTCTGTAATGAGTTTTAAGAAATTGGTCCAGAATGTAAATCATGATTGAATATGTTCTTACATGGAATAAATCAGAGTTGCATTTTTTTTTAATGTTCAAACTATATTTAAAAATCATCTTAATCTTTTAGGGCAAAGGTTCATTGGCAGATCATTATTTATCTTTATCAATGTACAAATTTACAGTGGGTTGCTATTAAACATTATAAATTGAACTAAAATTTCATCTATCCCTATATTAGGGCACTGAGATCAACATCATCAAATAATTATTCAGAGTCATTCACTCTCCCACCCACCGTCATCTGACTTATGGACCCTGTAGGACAGGAGGTAAATCTTTGGGGAAGCTTATCTTTTTCTCACTGAGTGACTTGACTAATGGTTGATTTGCACTGCCACTCTTCAGCTTAACAGCCCAACATTTAATCCATTGCACCACCAGGGTTCTTTGAACTGAAGTTAATGTTTTATTATTGTTACTGTTAGAATACAAATCATATTTCCTCAATAACATATATTGAAGTTTA
>NW_022111373.1:45389418-45391181 GCF_000313985.2 Echinops telfairi | reverse complement strand
GGGGACTTGACTTTCTGATTGAGGATTCGTAGAATTGAGAGGGCCTGCTTTAACTTTTGGATATTTTTGGCTTCTGTTTCTGGAACCTGCATTTGGCTTGCCTCTGCCTGACTTCTAAATTTGTGGTTTGAGTTTTGGTCTGTCACACCACCTGATTTCACCAGTTTCCACAGTCCTGTGGATGAGGAGGATCCTACTGATAGACAGCTGAGCTTGGATTTGGAACTTAGCATCCCAAGCCACATAAGCCATTTTCTTACCATTTGTGCGTTCTGTGAGACTTTGCAGAAATTTGCAGACTCTAGTGGAGTCGTGGGTTATATGTTGTGCTGTAACCACAGATTCAAAGTTTTAAGTCACCAGCTGCTCCAGAGGACACAGTAGAGGCTTTATGCTTTCTTAAATAGTTATGACCTTGTCAACCAAAGAGGCAGTTCGACTGTTTTTTAGGGTCAATATGAGTTGGAAATCAACTGAGGGACTTGAAGGAATATAATATTGGGAAAAATGGTAGTAAATAGCAGAGAAGATGGGAAGAATGGTGATAAAAAGAAGGGAAATGGAGCAGTATAACATCTTGGAAAAGTTGGATATTTGGGATATCTTTAATCTCCACCTCCTTGGGCCTCACATCCATCTCGTCAATTATGACTCACAGTGACCCTATAGGACAGAGGGGAACTGCCCGTATGCATTTCTGAGTGTGTAACTATTTACAGGAGTAGAAAATGCCACCTTTCTCTCTCTTGAGACTAGGCTGGTATTAATTCTTCCAAGCAAAATTATAACCACAGAAGGATATCATGGCTGATATTGATAGAGGGAACTTCAAGAGTCAACTCACTATTAATTTATTTTGAAATCAAGGATAGTTTAGAGGAGTCATAACTTGAAAATGTTTATGTAGCTTGTGAAGACATGCCCTAAATTGAATCCCTCTAGCCTGTCTCATAGAGAATCCTGCGATTGTGTCTAGCCACATATTCTCAAGGACACTACCTAAGTCAAAGACTCAGTTCTTATCTGAGCATTAAAGATTTTTTCCCCAAGGCTTTCTTATACCATTATTAAAAGCCATCCCTTGCATATCTGATCTGTTCCTTCAAGATTTAGAGTCTCTAGAAGTGCAAACTCTGTAATATACAACCTTAGTTAAAACAAAATTTGTTTTTCCATTTTGTGTCTGTCATTCCAAGATTTATATGTGTCTGAAAAAAATGTCACTCAGCCTGTATATAAGCTGTGAGAATAAAGAGAAGGGGAGATGGTCATTAAAGGAAAAATACCAGCTGACTCCTTTTCTATGCATGGAAAAATGCAATATAGAATTTTCCCAATCTACTTGGTTTCTGTAACTTCCCAATGGTGAGTGGGCAATACAGGCCCTTTTTATGCACATCCTACAACAATGCCTGATAGGTCTTGTTTACTTTCATTTTATTGTCTATTCAAATACATTAAGATATATAGGTCTTCACAAACTTTAGTTTACATTAAAATATTAATTGAGCTTAAATGTTTAAACTGTATATAAACCAAGAGGCAGTATTTAAAATATAGCAAGGGAATACTGCATAGTTAAATTCATAAGAGTGTGTGTCAGGGTGTATCCTTTCACCATATTTATTCAATCTGTATGCTGAGCCATTATCTGACAAGCTGAACTATATGAAGTAGAATGTGGAATCAGGATTCAAGGAACGTTCATTAACAACCTTGAATACGCAGATTACTGAAAATATACAGGATTTAAAACACCGATG
>NW_022111373.1:45387953-45389082 GCF_000313985.2 Echinops telfairi | reverse complement strand
ACCAGCAGTGTGGCAAAGGAGATCTCAAAGGAACCTCACATTATAGAGACACAGCCCATGGTTGGGTGTCCCATAGGTAGTGTAGCTCACAAGTTGAGGCAGAGAACTAGCTAAGTGGTCTGATCATCAGAGAGCAAGAGACAGAAAGGCGAGGCTCAGGAAGCCATTTATCTCTTTGCCCTTCAATTAAGCTGAGACCTTCTTAATCCCCCATGTGTTTATTGGCTAGGTTGGCACAATAAACCTAACTATCTCAGTTGGATTTGAGCTAAATGTAAAGAAAAAAGAAATCCTCAAAACTGGAACAACAGAAAACCTCATGATAAATAGAAAAAAGGTTGAAGTTGTCAAGAACTTCATTTTACTTGGATTCACAATCAGTGCTTATCAAAATCTATATTATAGTGCATCTCCATGAGATCTATACAAAATGTTAAAGACCAAAGATAGCACTTTGGGGACAACAGTATACCTGACTGTGATAGGTAGATTTATTTGCCAACCTGGCTAATACAAACATGTGGGATTAATAAGGTTGTAGTTTGATTGAAGGGCAAAGAGATAAATGGCTTGCCAAGGCCCACCCCCTTCTCTCTCTCTCTCTCTCTCTCTCTCTCTCTCTCTCTCTCTCTCTCTCTGGTGATTGGATCAACGTGAGGCTTCTTTAGCTAGTTCTATGCCTCAACTTGTGAGCTATAGTACCTGTGGGACATCCAACATATGGATCATGTCACTAGAACTTGAGGTTCTTTTGAGATCTGCTTCACTACCCAGCTGGTATATACTTTGCTTGAGACTGAGACTGGCGTACCCTGTCGTCTTGCATTGCTTGAGTTCAATATCCCATCTGGGCCTGCTTCCCCAAGCTCCTGAGCTGCTGACTACTGATGACCCACCCTACTGTTTGCTGCCTGTGGCTAGATTGCCTGCATAGCTCTAGAGAAGGCTCAGCTGTCTGCTTCCTTGATCTTGGATCCAGCAGCCTTCGTGGGTTGAAGGACTTACAGTCTGTCAGCTGTTCTATGGAAGTGAGTTAAACTGAACTTTCTGTACTGCTTTATGGACTAATTAGCTGTTATATTCCTCCATGCTATACAGTGAACCCTCGCCACTTCGCGCTTCGACTTCC
>NW_022111373.1:45379709-45387556 GCF_000313985.2 Echinops telfairi | reverse complement strand
ATATATATATATCCATATAATCATAAATGCGCTGGTTTTGTTTCTCTAGAGAACTCTGTCTTACACATTAACCTAAACCATGGTACAGTCAATTGCCTCATATGTGCACATGAAAGTTGGACAATTAATAAGGATAACCAGAGAAGAATTAATGCAACTGCATTTGGTTTTGGCAAAGAATTGGAAGTACCAAAATTTTCCAGAAACGCAAGTAAATTTGTCTTGAGTAAGTACAACCAGAATGCTCATTAGGCTTGAGGATGACAAGACTTCACCCCAAGCCCTTTGGAAATGCTATCAGGAGAAACCAATTGCTGGAAAAAGACAACATGCTTGGTAAATTGAAAGTTCATCAAAGAGGTGGAAGAATTTCAACAAGATGGATTGAAAAAGTGGCTACAAAGATAGATCTAAATTTATCAATTGTGTAGCGCGTGCAGGACTAGGCAGTGTTTCCTACTGTGGGACATGTGGTCACTACGAATCAGAATAAGATATCTAATGACAACAGTCCATCCTTGAAGATTCTGTATCCAAATGACTGAAATTTTCAAATGAAAGTTATGCCTAAGGGAAAAGTATCATGTTAATTGTTAGACTACTGTTCAACTGGAAGGGAAAAATATACCCTAAGAAACCATTTTTCTTAAGGTTCAAGGTTCAAAAGGAGATCTCCTATTCAAAGGTCAGGGATTGTTTGGTGAAGTAAAATTGATTGGTTTGACTTTTCCAACCATAGTCTTTGTAACTCCCACCCAGTGATGGTAATAGTATGCAAATAATGTGGAGAGGACTCTAAGTTGAGGAATAGCCAGTATCACCATTGCTCCGAATATAAGGAAGATAACTCAGAAGCATGTACAGACAATCCTGAGACCATTAACAAAGAAGAACCACCACCAGAGTGCATGCAAAAGGAACCAAAAGGCCTTAACATGGAGAACAGAGGCGCCACACTGAGATCATGAGGCAGAGTAGTGCAGAAGTGCTGCCGCTGTGCGCAGAGCCCTGGGATTCTCAGCCTATAGAAAAGGCATAGGTAGAAGGACCATATGGACTGTAGTATAAGGACCAGAGAAGGAAGCAACTGCTGGGTGAGAAAAGGCACTACTGTGAGCAAAATGCTGAATCCTTAATGTTTTCTGACTTTGACTTATGAATTTTCAAGTAATCTAACAAACCCCTACATTATGAGTTTTGGAATGAGTTCTATGTAGCCATTGTACCTCATAAAAGAACCCTGCAGAGAAGTTGAGTACTGTGGGAGGAAAGGCTACTATAAGATTAAGGTAAAAGAAGGATGGAGGGTGTAGGCATATGTGACCTTTGCCTTGTGGCATTGGGCTGGTGTGGAGTTGGATTCTTCTCCCTTTTGTAGTAAGAGGATGTCAGATATGACCTCCATTCCATTTCCTCAGTGTGTTACCCCAATTCCAGGGACCCCAGAAATCTGGATTCCGAGAGAATGAAAATGGTTTCTTACTACGTGAAAATTCACCCATAATGTATGGTGTAGCGCCTGTTAGCAGGTTGGCTATGTCCACTGGATTGACCTCGATTGGAACCATTTATGTTTTTGTCGTCAGCTGATTTAGTAGAGCTGATTCGTCTAGAATTGTGTAATGGAGATCATCCCTTTGTTTCCCTTGGCGTGTGCTTTCATCTTCCAGCATACTAGCCTGCCTTTGTTCACATGGTGATAAGATAAAATTCCAAGAGTGAAATTATAAAATATTTAAACCTATGCTTGAGCCTAGACATCCTCACAATGAGAAGGAACAGCTGTAAACATCCATTATTCATCAAAATATATAATTTATGAAGTTTAAAATGAAGGAAATTGGCAGGAGTCAAAATAATATATGAAGATTGATATCTTAGAGCTGATATTAACCATTTTAATTTGGCCAGTCATATGGATTATTATGCTTAGTCAGGAAGTGTAAGAGGACTAGCATTACATTCATGATCTAAAAGAACATGCTAAGATAAGTTAATGTTTGAAGTATTGGGGGGAGCTCTTTTTATAGATGATGTTTATATATGCATTAAGGTTAATTTCTCTTGTATTAACCCTTCAATGATTATATAATGCCTTTTCTTGACTCTTGTACTTCATTTTGCCTTCAAGTATTTTATCATAAATTAATATTACCACTTCTGCTTTTTTGTTGCCACTTTCTTGATATAGTTTTGACACTTTGCTTGTTAACTTTGTGATTGATATTTTTCTCTTATAGGAAACACATTAATGGATAATGTTTTCTTATATATTCTACCACCTGTATCTCTGTTTTTGTTTATCATTTTATTGGAAGCTCTTACAGATATCATACCATCCCACTACAATCACATCAAGCAGTATTGTAAAATTGCTACCACAATCAGTTTCAAAACATTTTCTTCCATCTTGAACTCCTTGATATCACCTCTCCTTTTTCCTCTTTACCCTCCCCCACCCTACCTATCCCACCTCCTAGGAACCCTTATTTTTTTTCCTATTTTTCGCTATATTTTACACTAACCAATATATCCATTCACATACAATTCTGTCATTTGATCTTATAATGTAGGGTTTATATATTCATCAATGCTATCCATTCTTTGTTGCTTCCTTCCCCCTTCCCCACCCTTTTCATAACTTCAGGGAACCATTACTCCTGTTACTGTTTCTGAAAGGTTATCTATCTTGGCTTTTTCTTGACTGACTGATGTATTTATCCCAATTACTTGGGGAGTGACTGTAAACAAATTTGCATTTACTGCTCTCATTTTGTTCTGTGTGTGCTGCTTATGATTATTTTGTTCCTTATATTTTTCTAAACTGAGTTCATTTTGTGTCCAGATTTTTTTCTTTTTTACTTCCTTCATTGCTGTTGATTTTGTATGAACTGTATGAACTGAGTCTTTACATGTTCAAGCCTAATCATACCTCAGGTTGTACCTCTATCACCAATAATCATTGCCCAATTTTTGTCTTCATAAAAAATAACTCCCTGCTTCATAAACAATTACTACCACTTTCCTAACTCATTCTTCCCCTTATTCGTGTCAATAGATTTCCTTATATCTATGGGAAAAAGAGAAATATATATGTAAGACCACACAGTATTTTTCCTTTGATGCTTGACGTGCACAACTCGGTCCGTTTTCTTAAGAGTTCTACTCAGAATGAGTGGAACATAATATAGTAATATAGATCCTTTTGCATAGAACCAGAGTAGTATCTTTGTAACCATCCACACAATTTTGTATGCCCCTCATATTGGTCTTTGGTGGGTTTTTCAAATTCCAATCCTGCTGTGTTACTAATCCCAACATACCTCCTCCAGAGGCCACATTTTTAAGTATCTTCCAAGTTTCATGTCCTGAGATGGCATGAACATAGCCCCGAGAAACTATTTCAACTTAAACTTTATCTGAAAAGGATTCTATGACTGATAATTGATGATCAGACCACATTTCTTAATTTATGTTTCTTTTTTTGTTGTTGTTTTCTTAAACTTACAGGATTTTCAACTTGACTCAACATTTCAACTAGAGAAGGGTAAAATCAAAGTCATTTCACTATATAACGAGTTTATTACTGATGAGTTATTTATACCTAAAGGTATTTTGATAGTGGGAATTTGGGAAATGGCAATTATAATCACATTTGCAGAGTCCTAAATAAGAGAAAGAAAAAACAAGATCGATAAAATATAATCATAGCTTGGTATCACAAAAGCAAAAAATATAAATGCCCAAGAAATCTAACATTTTCTTAAGTCAAAGAACAAAGAGTCTGCAGGAGCTATCTGAGGACTAATCTGCCGCTGATTTTAGAGCCCTTTCATCACAGTGCAGCGCTCAAAGGACGAATCTACGAGGTCAGCACATATGCCGTGGTGAGTGAGCTTTGAGTACAATCTTAGGAAATTTTTGGATAGTAACAGGCTTTGGGCAGAAAAATGCTTTAAAATTTATATAGAGAGTCTGAGAAAAGTCTTACTCAGGAATTTAGTTTTAGGCAATTTTTTTGTAATGACTTAGGAAAAGGAATGTGGTATGAGATAACAAAAATGTGATTAATAAAAATCTCTCCTCTACGGTCAGTTCCATTTTTAATAAAACTGAATGAGTATATTTGAAAATCAGATGATAGTTTAGTCATTCTTTTAAGTAAATATTTATGTAGCACACAAACTGTGAGACAACATGTAAGATGTAGATAATAATAAGCAGAAAATAAATATATAAACACATGTCTTGGCTAAAATTCAGGCAAAATATTACTAGAGGCCTAGAATGATATCAGATATTGTGATATTAAGATTTTGCTTATATGACAGCTCCAGAGTGACACAGTATCAAAATAAACAGAAAATATTTTTGAGCAAGAAAATCCTCCATTTTCCAGACTGGTGTTGGTATCAATTAGAATCAGTCATTTCTGTATTTTTAAAACAATTTTTCCATTTCTTACATATTTTTGTCTCAACAGATGTATGTCTCAACACATATATGACTTCCTTACTTCTCTCCACCCCATCCTTAGGGCTCATAAGTATACCCCAGAATAACTTAATTTTATTATTTGCAGATGATCATTGAGTTGTAACTAAAAATAATTTTGTCCTATGTAGGGGACATGCTTAGCAGTTGGAAACTACCTGCAGATTCCTTATCCCACATACCTACATATTGATTTAGTGGCTATAAAAATAGGGAAAGTAAAATGAAATGGAGTTAGAGCCTTAGTGACAACAAGTTCTTAGTCACTAAGACAGGGCACGTGAACGTGGAGATTTGGGCGAGTTTGTGCAGCAGATTTTGAGAATCACTTTCAGGAGTGCCTAAACAGATGTGTATACTGGTCAGAAGGTGCTGGCTGGGAAGGTTTTACTTCCTCTTTAGAAGTTTTGTAATAAAATTCTCTTGTGATACCCTATGCATTCCAAAAGAAAATACTACTTTGGGGAAGACAAGAACCTAAATTCCACTAATTGTTGCCAATGTTCATTCTGCAGAGAATTCTGTATTAAGGACCGAATTCTCATGTGAAACTTGGAATAAACGTTTATTCATAACCTTAGTTCCCACTAGCTGTGCCATCAAGACAAGTGAATCGAAGAACATCCAGAGCCGACGCTAGAATAGGACATTTCATCAGAACATGTCTGTGCCATACAGGAAGATTCCTGCAATTAGAATAACAGCTAATTTAGTGTGTCTATGATGTACAGAAGCACTCATCAGATACTATGCATAATTAATCACTTTAATCCTCACTCTCTCACAAACTTGTCAGTTCAACTTTATTATTTTCTCTTTTGAATTCAAAATTTGAGAGAGAAGTAGTTTGCACAATATGAAAGCTTTCAGTAGTAATTTTTTTAAACAGCCCGGATTTGAGCCTCATTGTATCTCTCATTAAAAATTATTCATGGAACCACTCTGATTCCTGTGTGTCAAAAGGGCAGTTCAAAGGAAAATTACTCACAGAATGATTTCCTCTCTTGTAGTAAGGGGTTAATTGAAGCAAATATGCTGATTATGATTTAAATGAACTAACCAAGTGTTTAATTGTGCATTTGCCTCAGAAATAAGAGGAAGTAGATGTTGCGACAGTGGCCGTGCTCAGTTGTGCCACATACGTAAGTTCAAGAATAGAATGGTAATTCTTTCAGGAGTGTGATCTCTGTCCCTCCATGGGAAAGCTCTTTAACATCAAATGGAGGTTTCAGATAGGGCCTCGCATAATACTAAATTACACAATGTTAAATCTACAGTATTAATAATTAACTAAGGAAACAGCTGCATTAAAATCTTGATCATTAAGTAACCAGTCAAAAGAAGCAACTTGAAGCTTACTTGCGGTGTGCACTAAAAGCAAATAAAGAAAAAGAATATTATAACCACAGTGCAAAATACGATAACATTGAGATATGAATACATTCTGCACTTATTGCGCTGCACAATAATAAATAGCATAAGAATAGACAGAAGAGGCAAAAGGATATACAAAATAATATAAAGGCTATTAAGTCAATAATTATAACAATCAAATGTAAAGTTTAATCTATTGCTCGTCAGGCAGAGAGAAACATACAAGCAAAGAAATTCACACAACAATTAGTAGAAAGACTAAGTCAAGAGATATTAATTTCTACAAATGAAGAGTTATATTGTTTGTCTTAATAATTTAACACTAGTTCTCTGGATAGGACTAGTATGGAACTGATCAGTTAACTATGTATATTAGGGTAAGTCAAAGAATACTGCTAAATGATAGAAACCTGTATTATACAAAAATATCAAAATATGAAGCTTTTGTTTCCCTTTAATTCTTTCTTATAGATATTTAGACTATCAGAAGTTTATTTTCATTACATCAAAAGGGTAGTTCTAGTTAATGAAAGACTCAAATCATATTACTCTCAAATAGTCTTTTGGTTTGGAGACAGAAAACAAGCCTAAAGAGGCAAAATAAAACTATAGGAAAGATGATGTAATATTTATTGGCAGCATATTCCTCGTCCCCAAATTGAACTAGGGCATCTGTATGTATCTCATACAGGCCAGTGGCTTAGAAAGCTGGGACATTGAATTTTGGATCATCAGAGTTCACAGCATGCTCCAGAGGCTGAATCGGTGAGACCCATGTGAGAACTTCACTGGGTGAACCGGATTCTACTTCAGAAGACAGCTGTACTGAGAGTGGTGTACTGATGGCTGGTAGAGATACAACACCTTTCTACCTCAACTCCCTATATGCTGTAGTAAGATACACATTATGCTGATAATCCTGTGGTGATCATTCTGTTATATGTTGTTTATACTTGTTCGTATAGTGTGTATCTTGGAGGTGAATCACCATTGGGGTCACCCTCTCGAAGTTGTGTTATTCGTTTCTTTGTCTTTTGGTAAATGAACCCCAGGGATGCTGAGCCTATAGGGAAAGCAAATAGAATAAGGATTTTGGTGGGAGAGGAGATATAGAGGGGTGGGGGAGATAAAAGGCAGGTCATGTTAAGGAGTTCAGGAAGGAAAAGTATGTTTGGAACTGATTATGGAAACAAGTGTACAATTATGTTTGATGTGATTGAGCTATAAAATTATATAATATAGGTATTAACTCCCAAATTACAATAAATTAATAGAAAAAGAGGAATGGTTTTTGGGTGTCTTAATACACCCTAACAAGACTAAGACAGGAGTATTAATAAAGTCTATTACTGAAAGAACTTGTCTTCACCACGCTATGCTCACAGAGGTATTTTAAAGCATATTTTCCTTGGAATAATGCCATATGTATATAAACTGGACTCCTAGTAGCAATATATATTGACTTACTCTCATATAAGGAAGGTTAAAAAATGTATGTAAAAATGTTATTAAAGGATAATATAATTTTACTATGAACTTATTGAAACCATCTCATATATAAGCAAAGTAACACTCATTGCTTATTTGGACACATTTTCAGTTTAGTTCAGCTATAATTTTACTTATAAAGGATCAGAATCAGTTATAATTAAAACCTGGTCAATTTTATTTCAGAAATTATTTTATTTTAGAATAGTTCTTCGTTTACAGGAGATATATGATAATATAGATCATTCTCAAAGAAACCAAACCCAGATTTCCCTACTGTAAAAATATTACTTGAACAAAAAAAAGAAAAACAATAGCAGAAAACCAAACTTTCTACCACTGAGTCAATTCCGAGTCTTAGAGCCATATAAGAGCAGTGTAGAACAGCCCCGGTGAGTTTCCCATTCTCCCATACTGTAACTAAAGCACTGGCTAAGAAAGAAAGAAAGAAAATCTCATGTGACAGAAAGATATTCTGTGTTTATAGGCTG
>NW_022111373.1:45368778-45379609 GCF_000313985.2 Echinops telfairi | reverse complement strand
ATTTAATGCAATCCTTAACAATATTTCAACATCCTTTCCCATAGAAATGGGAAATATATTCCCACAAAACATTAAATTAACAGGCTGAAAATAACCTAAATAATATTGAAAAATAATAAAGTAGAATAAATCACACTTTCTAATTTGGAAATATATTGTAAAGCTACATTAACAAAAAATAAGACTAGAAACTATATATATTTATATACCAATGGCATAGAATTAAAAGCTCAGAAATAAACCTATATATCTATGGTTAATCGATTTACAAAGAGTCTGCTAAATCCATTCTATTGACAATTAATATTCTCTTTAATAAATGGTGTTGAGATAAACTAATTTTCACATATTATAGTGAAGCCGAGATCACCACAGATCATAGAGGTAAATTATGTAAAAATAGATCCAGGGCTAAATGTGAAAACTAAAATCATGTATCTCTTCGAAGAAAACATACTTAGAAGAGTAATTCTTAAATATGACCAGACCATTTAACCGACCATGTGAGTTCATTTATTTCCAAAACAAAAGCCAACCAAGGAGAAGCAAATATAGCCTAAAATTAAGAATCAGCAAAGAATGAAAAAGTGACAGGATTCTATCCCGTGTTTGGGAAAAGTATATGCATTGGTATTTGGAGTTTGGGAATAGTGTGTTGGGTGACATGCCAGCTGAATAAAGAATACCTGAGAAATTAATTTTATTGGATCCAGCTAGTGATTTTGGTGCTATTTGGTGCAGTATATGGTTTTCTAAATCCACTGATTTACTACCCACGCCTTCTGACAAAACCTATAGGGCCAGGATTCAGGAAAGCACAAACCAGAAGCTGACAAGCAACTTCAGAAAATCTCTGAACAAGCAAACACGACAACAATAATAAAAACCCTCAAAATGCTTTAGTTTACTGGGGTCCTTAACTAAAGTAGAAACCAATTTTTTTTTACCAGTACTGTACATGTAATGATAGTCTAGTTGTTTATGTGATGCTGTATTTTTCACTTGATTAACCTCAGGATTTTGGAGATGCTGTAGGTGAAAAACATTCTCTCTACAGAAACTAACAAGTAATATACATTTATCTGAATTCACAGTGATCCCGTTTTAAAAGATATGTATCTTTTGATAGTGGGGCACCATCAGCTTTCTTGACCACGTTTGCTTATGCACACATTTGTCTTCAGTGATTGTGTCAGAAAGAGCACATCATGGAATGGCAATTTAATAGAACAACGTGTTTTTGCATTGAGTAAGTACTTGAGTGGAGGTCCAATGTCCGTCTGCTGCCTTAATACTAAACTTTAAATATATGCACGTAGATCTATTTCCCCACCCTCCTATATAAATATATTTACATATGTACATGCCTGTATTTAAACCTCTATACATGCCCTTTGCCTCCTAGTTCTTTCCTCTATTTCTTTTTACTTTCCTCTTGTCCCACTATCATGCTCAGTCTTCATTTGGGTTTCAGTAATTTCTTTCGGTTATATTGCCCATGCTGAATCCCTACCAGGCCTCTCACACCCTCCTTGCCACTAATTTTGGATCACTTGTTGCTTCCTTATCCCTGGATTGGTCTACTCCAGTTCCTTTCCCCCCCGCCTCCCCCTCTCCCATGTCCTCCCAGAACCATGGGTCCCCTTGTTTTCTCCTCCAGACTTTTCATCCAGCCTATCTTATCTAGATAGATCTACATAGATAATAATATGCACCAAAAAACAAGGCATATCAAGACAAAGTGACAAAAGAGAACACAATGATGACAACAAAAAAGAAAACCAATGACCAAGAAAAGAATAAATTAATTAAAAAAAATTTTATTTAGACTAAGAAATACTGGAGAAGAATCAATGCATTTGAAGTATGGTGTAGGCGAAGAATATTGAAAGGACCATGTGTTGCCAAGCAAACAAACAGATCTGTCTTAGAAAAAATATAGCCAGCATGTTCCTTAGAAGTGAGTGTGGCAAGACTTTATCTCGTATACTTTGGACATGTTGTCACGAGAGAGACCAGACCAGTCCCTGGAAAAGGGCATCTTGCTTGGTAAAGTGGAAGCATAACAAAAGAGGTGATGAGATGGCTGCAAAAATGGGCTCAAGCATCAGAATTGTGAGAATGGTGCAGGACCTGGTGGTGTTTTCTTGTATTGTTCATGGAGTTGATGTAAGTCAGTAGGGACTTGATGGCACCTAACTACAATATGTTTTCAGGTGAGAGCAGAACCTGAGAATGACGTTATGCTTGGTAATACAGAAGGTCAGTCAAAGAGAAAAGAGCCCTGGATAGGATGGATTCCACATAGTGGCTACAATAATGAATTTAAGCCTAACAATGTTTATGAGAAGAGTGCAAAGCATTTATATCAGGTTGCTATGCATTGGGGAGGAGGGAAGGCATTTAACCACCGCAGTGATGAGTGGAAACCCTGACAGACTGTGTCGCCAAGTTGTCAGCCAGGCAGTGGGAAAAGAAATTATAGCAGGAGCTCTTGAGGCAAAATCTTTCCCCTTTGGGAAGTTGAGTTTTGCTTGTTTATTTTTAAGGCTCTCTACTGATTTCATGAGACCTTTCCACTTTATCAGAGCGATAGTTTACTTAAGCTCTCTTGATTTAAATGTCAATCACAAAGAAATGCTTTCATAACAACCTTTACACTTGAGTTTAACTAAATGCTTATCAGGCTTAACTAAATTGGCATAAAATTAACCACCACAAACATTGGGATATTTAGCAAATTATTTCCCCCAGTATTTACAATCTTTAAATGTTAGAAATGAGACTTGAACTAAGGTATCAAATGCCATGATCTTCACCAAGTTTTTGTATGAAATTCCAACTATCTTTTTTCTCTAATTTACTTGGACAAATGATTCCTGTGGCCTATCTGAATGGCTTCGTGTAAATATTTCTATCTTCACTACTCCTTACACTATTACTTTCTACATGTCAGATTTCTAGTTTGCTCACTTTCGTATGTTCGTGATTTTACATTTGCTGTTGTTGGTAGGTACCATCGTCTTTCATAGTGACACTATATTCACGACAGAATGAAACACACTTTGATCCTACTGCATCTTCACGATCATTGGATCATTGTGCTGTTTGAGCTAATTGTGGCAGACACTATGCAAATCCATTCCATTGAGAGTCTTCCTTTTTTCCTCCAATGATCTTCTGCATTACCAAGCATGATCTTCTTCTTCAGAACTGATAATATGTCATGTCTGATAATATCCCAAAAGAAAGCGAGATAAAAGTTTTGTCATCCATGGTTTTAAGGAACAGTCTCAGTTTCAAGAGAGATTTGTTCCTTCTTCTGTATATCTTATATTCAATATACTGCCTTAATACCAAATTTTAAATACATTGAAAAATTGAAGGGGACTACATTTGATTTTTTCTGGATTCACAAAGTAGAAGGAGAATTTAGCTCCACACCAAAACTATTGCCACAAGTCAAAGGTCAGAAATGCCTCAATCTTTCATCCTTTTTAATCCTATTCTTGTACCACCTAACCTTCCAGTAGTGAATTACTCTATTGACCATGGCTACACAGAAATCACAGAAAATAATGACAAAAAAAGAGAAGCCAACAGATTGCAAGATATTAAAGATACAGTGTTTTATATGAATGGATACATTGAATTGTTTAAGATATGCCCCACCCTCCCAAAAAAAAGTATTATAGAAGAAAAAAAAGTAATAAGGATTCCTGGGGGGAATGGTGGGGTAGGAATGGGATAAAGGGGAGCTGATATCAAGGAGTTCAAGAAGATAGAAAATGTACAAAAAAGATACAGTTCTTTAGTCTGCAATGCTACTTCATTTTAGATCAGTGGTTCTCAACCTTCCTAATGCCACGACCCTTTAATACAGTTCCTCGTGTTGTGGTGACCCCCAAACCATACAATTATTTTTGTTGCTACTTCGTAACTGTAATTGTGCTACTGTTATGAATCAGGTGATGCTTGTGAAAGGGTGGTTCGACCCCCAAAGGATCACAACCCACAGGTTGAGAACAGCTGCTTTAGATGGTCACATAATTCTCTCTATTCCTGTTTTTGAGATGGCTCACTTATATATCCACTGACACAACTGACCCATGATATCTACTGTTGTTCCCTGAACTCTGTTTGCATGGCCCCATCTAGTCATTTGGTAGGAGTTACAATGATCTGGATATCAGAGCCATTTTAAGAAATTTCACTTCACCACAGGCATCAAATTTTCTTTAGACTTCCTATTTATTGTCCTGCTTTTGTATGCATATGAGGTAGCTGGAAATAACCTGGTTGATTTAAATACATTTTAGTCCTTAAGTTGACATCGTTATCTTTTAACATTTTAAAGGTATTTTTTGCAGCAGGTTGTCCAAGTCTGTTGCCTCCTTTTCTTTCGTGACTGCTGCTTCCATAGTAATTGAATGAAGATCCAAGTAAAATGAGATCCTTTTCCATTTATCATGATGTCTCTTGGTTGAGCTGTGAGAATTGGGGGTTTCTTTGTATTGTGTTGCCCATCCAACAGACTGCAGCCTTCGGTTTTTATCAGCAAGTGCTTTAGATCCTACTTGCTTCAGCAAGCTTGGTTATGCCATCTGCTTATTGATAGTGGTAAATAAGCCTTCCTCCAATCCTTGCCATATTCTTCATGCACTCCACGTTCTGGGATTATTTCTTTATCATACAGAATGAATAATGATGGTAAAAGGCTACAACCCTGATACACATCTCTACCTACAGATTCTGAATGATCCAAATTAAATGTTCTGAAATTCTCATTGTGTGCATTGTTAGTCATAATTTGTTATGATCCACACAGTTAACTCTCTTTGCATAGTCAACAACAAAAAAAATATTTTTGGTGCTCTCTTCTCTCAGTTAAGGTACATCCAACATCAATAATGTTATATTTTATTCCAAGTATTCTTCATAATACATCTTGAATTGATGACAGTTCTCCATCAATGTACTACTGCAACTATGTTTGAATTATTTTAACAAGTTAATTATGTGTATTAATTATAATGTTATAACTAATTATGAAACATTTCTGCATTTTGTTGAATCCCCCTTTTTTGGAATGGGTGCAGATATGGATCTCTGTAATTTGGTCAGAAACTGTTTTCCAAATTGCTTCATGTACTTGAATGTGCACTTCTAGATTTTATATTACACCATTATACCATAATTATTGGACACTAAAGATAAACATATATGTGGTGGTTTTCAAAGGTGTATATAGTTTTCAAACAAGAAAATGGGTCTGTCTGTGTTATCTATGCTTAGGGAATTCTTAATTAGCAGTTTTAGGGAAGCTAGACCAGGCTGTAGCGTATGACCGTGTGGTCTTTCCAAATTAGTACAAACTATGGCTTAAACCAACATTTTTTTTCTCTCTCTCAAAGTTCTAGAGGCAAGTTCCCTAAATGAAAGTGCTCACAGGGGTACGTTCTGTCTAGTTGTTATAGATTCTGATGACTGTTCGCCTTCTTTGACTTTTTTTAACGTGTTACCACATAACCCAGTCACTGCTATTGTCTGCACAGCAACTATTGATCATTGAAATCATTCCTTATGGAAATTGTTATTTCAAAAGCTTAGTAAAACATGTAAGAGACACTTAAGATGCTATTATAAAATTATGAAGAGATAACATTGTAGGAAAAGCCACCTATAATGTAAATTTAATTAATCATGTGCATTATATATATTGTATGTATATTTTGTATTTTATATGTATGTAATGTGTATATCTGTATATCATATTTATATAAGTATATTACATATATATCTTTTGAATGTGTGCATGGGTGTATGCTAGAAATAAAATAGCAAATTAAAGCTGAATAAAATCATATAACATGCTAGAATTTCTCTTTATTGAAAAGATTAATGGTAACTATAATTTAGACATTCTGATCATAGGTCTAATAATTCAGTAAATAACCTTAAAGTTACTTCCTTTTTGTGTCACCAAGTGTCCTAAATGAGAAAATAGAGATAAAGATAGTTATGTACTGCTAGACCTGATAAAAATTTAAAGAATATTGATTAGAAAGACTTAAAAACTGAGAAGCAATAAGCACATTAGGATTAATAATATTTTAATCACTTGTAATGTTTTTATTATCTTATATTTATTTCAAAATTATTTTTCAAGTTAAAAATAGGTATTTTTAAACTTGAAACAATAAATTTAACTTGAGGATAGTACTATACAGTGTTGGCTTATAGGAGAATCAGCACTTAGGAATATAGGCTGTTTTTTAAATAAAAACAATTTGGATAAATAATTTAAATACATATACATTCATCTATTAGTAAAACTAACTAAACTAATTAACATTTTTTCACTGTGGCTGATAGTGTATCAACTTTGACATTAAATTTCACATTGACCTGAAAATATTTTGTAGTTTTAAATTGCCTAAAAACAAATTTTTGCATCTTTTTGTGGTAGATAGCTTTCTTTACATAAATATATCTATACAAATTAACACATGCATATGTACACAAGGGTGAGAATGCCACGAGGGTCTTTGGATACACAAGGGAGTAGAGCCCATCTCTATATCAACCCAAGGCTGATTGTCACAAGGTAGAAGTTAGATAGGCATCTACCCTATATCCTTCTTCCTCCCAAATCTGACACCAACCAAAACATTTTCCTCATGATGCTCTCCTTTTTTGCTGTGTCCAATAATTTGATGCCATGAACACACAGAACTCACAGACAAAACTCAATGACAAAGACCAATAACAATATTTTTTTTCCTCAATTGTTCTTTTAATGTCCATATTTAATATTAGATTTCTAGGCAGTGTGATATCTTTGGAAATTCTGTAAACATGAATTTGTTTTGCCTTTTGCTGGATAATAGCATATCCAGCATGCCTTAGTCCTTAAAATGCTAATACATTATTATTTCTTTTATATTTACATATCTAGTGTTATACAAAAAGAAGTGCTGTTAAGTAAAGTGCTGAGCTGCTAACATCAAGGTTAGCTATTCAAAAACCCCAGAGGTCTTGCGGGCATAAGTTGAGTCTGTCTGCTCCCATAAAGATTTACAACCTCAGAAGCTTTGCAACATCAAGAACCTACTTGATCGCACTGTATTTTAGAATGATACAATTCATGCTGAGGTCCAGTGAAGACAAAGATCTCATTTTCACTGTTGACACCAATTCCAGGATAATTATTACATGACTAAAAATTGCAGAAACTCTATGATTTTAATCACAGAAATAGAAGAAAAGAAGTAGTTAATTGTCACAAGTTATGTGTTGTATAAAATACATGGGAGAACTAACACCCATAAAACTCTCAATATATGAAAATATCGTTCTAGTATTGCAAATAGTATATATATATGTGTATATATATGCTAAATTAAGTCTCACAATAACTATGTGAGGCATCAATGTCTAGTCTCATTTTATAAGAAATTGAGCAAAAAGCTCAAAGAAGTTGCCCACATGAAATTGGATACTAGTATCTGATTGCTAAATCGCATCACGATGACTCATGGCTATTTTTCAACCTACCCTTGCCACAAATTGAAATAAACATATAAATGCAAATATATAAGTAAATCAACATATAAATAAACATATAAATGCAAAGAAATCTACATCAGACCAATAAGCAACCAGATTATTACTTATTACTATTACCCTACAGGGTACAGGTAGCAGCTAATAAATAGCTGCTAAAGTCATCTGTGGTAAACTGTGAACTATTTTTCTTGCAGCTCTCTGAATGAGGTACTCACCATGAACACTGATTAATTTTAAAAAGTAACAAGCAAAATAAAACCTGTAGCAGATGTTTGCTTGCTTGCCTTCTAAACTGCAGCTGTAAATTTACACTTCTATGCATGTGCAATTGAACTTATTCTAGCCAGTCTGAATTAAAAAACCTCAAAATATTTAGAGGCCCCTGAAAATACCTACCCATCTGCTGGCATGACTTAGTGCAATCTTCTAGTGCATAACTATTGAGGCATTATACTATGTGGCTAGAATGATGCTGATGATTAGGTTGTACCATTTCTATGACTGAAATTCCACACAGGTTAAGTATCAGATTTGGGAGTGAAAATATTCTCCTAATGCATTGTGCAATTAAAAAATAAACAAAGCAAATGGGCATAAAGTTATGGTGGTGATTAGTTATAATAATTATTTAATGAAGCAACAGAGAATGTAGTGGGCTTGTCATAGGATGCTAATTGGACACTGCCCTATAATGCACTCATGAATTCATAGGGGTGTATATACAAGTACACATACTCTGTTTCACATTTTTGAGGCAAAGATTTCATGTAATGTGTGATTACTACGAGGTCTTGTTTCGAGTAATCATGCAGTGATAATTGTTGAATTAAATAAAAGTTTAAATTAATGAAATATTTTGTTTAAAATATCTATTCAAAGCTTAACAAGTATCCAAGATAATTTATATTGTGAATGAATTCATGAACATCTCAACATATTCTCATTCATGATCTGACCACAAACTTCACAGGTCAGAGTTGACTGGTCTTGGGATCAATACTATCGTCAAGTTATATAGAAGGTTATTATGTTCTTGGGTCACCACTTGTCTGCAAGTTTGTCATACATGGGTGTCACACTGATGCTAGAAACTGGGTCACTGGTACTTCACATGGCTGCAGCGTCACCCAGAGTGAACTGGTTTCATCCGAGCTTCCAGATTAAGAACAGGCTACAATGAAGGAGAAGAGTTAGACTGTCCACTTTGTTAGAATTAGGTCTTGAGAGCCATATGTATAACATCTACACCTTGTCAGATACTGAAGGTCTAATGAATTTAAGCAAAACATTGTCAGGTACAGTGCCAGAATGATGCAGAAGAACAGAAAGCATACAAAATTACTGAGAAAGAGCTGCTTCTCAAAGTAAATTTGACTATAATGACGTGAATAGACTAAAGTTCATAAGAGTAAATCTTTGGGACCTTCATTTGCTGATATGGCAGGACTCAAAATGGGGGATGGGAACCGCTGCAAAAAGCTACCAATAATTGGAATTTGGAATTTTTGAAGTATGGCTCTAGGAAAATTGGAAGGTGTCAAAAATGAAATGGAACATGTAAAGATCAATATCCTAGGCATTAGTGAGTTGAAATGAACCAGCTTTAGATATGTTGTATCAGGAAATCATATGCTGGGAAAGACAAGAATTGAGTGACTGTACCAAAAAGTTGACATTCTGTACCTGGTCATACATACCAAATGATTGACATCCCACCATTTCCGGAGGTAGCATATGAACAAGAACCACCTGTGGTGCAGAAAGAAGTTCAAGGTGCACTGAAAACATTAGCCAAAAGTAAGGCTCTGAAAATTTATGGAATAGCAATTGAAATGTTTTAATGAGTGAATGAAGCACTGGAATCACTCACTTGTGTATGCTAGGAAATTTGAAAGACAGCTTTTTGGCCAACTGACAGGAAGAGGTCCATGTATGTACCCATTCCATAGAAAGGTGACCAACAGAATGGTTGTGGCAGTTACATAATCTCTGTCAACCTGGGAGGGACGAGTCCAGCCTGTCAATCACATCACAGCTTGATGATCTCATTTGGAGGCACTAAAGACATAAATAGCTCACTGGAGGCCAGACACACTCTCTGTGCCAGGGCTGAGATGCTTCTACCACTATTGGATCCAAAAAACTTTCCACCCACTGACCTGTGGTGATGAAGATCAAGGATTGCATTTGCTGATGAAACTCAAGAATTGCAGCCTTCAATATGCATTATAACTCAATTTTTTAAAAACCAAAATCCTCACAATTGGCCAATAACTTACATCATTATAAATGGCAAAAAGGTTGAAGCTGTCAAGGATTTTGAATTTGATTGGATTCATGATCAATGCTCATGAAAGCATCCGTCAAAGAGAACCAAAGACATGTTGTCAATCTGTTGTACAAGACCTTGCTAGAATATTGAAAAGCAAGGATGTTACTTTAAGGACTAAGGAGAACTTAACCCAAGGCATGTTATTTTCCACTGCCTCCTATGCATGTAAAAGTTGGATATTGAATAAGGAAGACTGAAGAAGAATTGATGGATTTGAGATGTGGTGCTGGACAAAGGTATTGACGGACCAAGGACTGCTAAAAGACAAAGCAATGTCCTGGAAGAAGTATGTCCAGAGTCAGAGTGCACCTCAGAGGCAAGGATGGCCAGACTTGGTCTTAACTTACTTTGGACATGTTCTCAGGAGAAAGAAGTCTCTGAAGAGATACATGGTGTTTGGTAAAGAAGAGAGGCAGCAAAAAAAAGAGGAGGGCCCTGTGACAGTTACATAATCTCCTATTAACTTGAGCAAAGGGGTGGAGTCTAGCCTGTCAAGCAGGTCCCAGCTTGATGGCCTCATTTGGAGGCACTGCAGAGGTAAATAACTCACGGCCTTCAGACTCAGACTCTCTGTCTTCCCTTTCTTGCTGTTGAGATGCTCAGAGAGCTGGAGGAGACACGTGGGGACCTGTGTCAGCATGTAATTTTTCACCTCTCATTTTTACAGAGTAACATTTTACAGTGTCTCATTTTACAGAGTAACAAATCTCTTTTATAAAGCCCAATAAAGAATACAATCAGGTGAATTACTCTTGCACAATGAATCGGCTCTTCCTTCAGGTAACCATCAATATTTTAGCGCAGACATAGGTTCAATATCTTTTACCTTACTTTCAGTTCAAAACTTACTGATTGGAGAAATTGAAAGAAATTCTAAAATATCAGAATCACATAGTATAACCCTTCTTAATTTTCAAACCATTCTTATTA
>NW_022111373.1:45364873-45366259 GCF_000313985.2 Echinops telfairi | reverse complement strand
CTTAAGTTTCACAAAGAGGAAAACAACATCCCTTTGATTCATTAATTTATAAATAGAACCAAAGAAGTTGAATTACCTGACAGATGAGGAAAGAATTACATGATGGTCTGCAGATGTCAATTAGAAATATTTGGCACAAAGTTATTTCCTGCTAATTCCAAGTGTTGTAACTAGAAAATACCAAAATTAAACTGTAATCATTTTGGAAAAAGATTAGAAACTTTTTAGGGAAATACTTGATAAAGGAGAGAAACAAAGGTCATTTGGCTACTTAAACACGTGTAAGAAAAAGACTGTTTACAAGAGAAATGTTAATTTTGTTTTCATTAGCAGGAAGAGACAGAGGATGCTTGCAACAATGGAATTTATAAACAGAATGCAATTAATTTTTATTCTGGATGAGAGGCTCTTTATTATTCGGAATCTAGGACAATGCACTGCAAAATGAAAAATATTTCCTCAAAGAATTTTAGCAAACCAAAAGAATAACATATAGTTGGCTGCTCATTAATAAATTGTACATTTAGTTATTTTATATCCTAATGGATCTTTTCACTTTTAATTTCATGTTTATTTTTTCCTATAATTTTATGCACACATGTTGTCTTTTTCTAGTTTTATAACCAGTAAGGCACTGTTCTTAAGCATGTATTTCAGATTATCATCTGATAGCCTTAAGGGAAAAATAAACATGTAAGTAAAAAATAAACAGAAATTTCTAAAAAACTTGACCATAAAAAAATTTAAATATCAGCATTTTCCAATAGAGAGACTAGTTGACTTTGTGAATAAATTGTTCTTATTCCCTTTTTAAAAAATCTATTAAATGGCTGTAAATAACTTTAAATAAACATCATTAATTTTGTGGTAATTTATAATAGCAGCAAGAGAAAATATAGTGAACATGACTCTAAAATATGGAGCTGCATATTGCTCTGAAATTAAAAGTTTGTTCAAGGTTAGAAATCTTCATTTATATTAGTATTAGGGCATAATATTTATTTATTTATAAGATCATTTTATTGGGGCTCTTACAGCTCTTAAAAATCAATTCTATCAAGCATACTTGTGCATATGTTGCCATCTGATGGCAAACATTTTCCAAATATTTATTTTTTATTTGAGCCATTGATATAATCAGATCCTCTTTTTTCCTACTCTCCCTCCCATGTGACCCCTTGATAAATTATATATTATTCTTTTTATTTCTTACACCAACCACTCTCCCCCTTCACCCACATTTTTGTTGTCCGTCCCCCCTGAGGTGGGGGTGGGGGGGTATGCAATAAGTTCCCCTTTCCTCCCTTCCTCACCTGGTATTGCTGCTCCCAATTCTCTTCTTGAGGGGTTTATCTGTCCTGGATTCAGTGTGCCATAAGCTCTTAT
>NW_022111373.1:45363359-45364563 GCF_000313985.2 Echinops telfairi | reverse complement strand
TATGATGGGGCGGGGGGACACTAAGGAAGCCTCAAAAAACGAGAGGAATATTGATTGTTTCATCAGTACCATACTGCGCTCTGGTTGACTCATCCTTTCCTTGCAACTCTTCTGTGAGGGAATGTGGCATTGTCTCCAGATGGGTTTGGCGTCTCAGCTCTGACCCCGCTAATCCTCAACAATATGTTTTTGGGCTTTTGGGGGGGTCTTCTGATGCTGTTTTCCAATCCCGCCAACACCTCATGATCCCACCGGCTGGTGTGCTTCTTCCATGTGGGCTTGTTCCTTCTCTGCTAGATGACTGCTTATTTAACTTCAAGCCTTAAAACCCCAGACACTATATCTGTTGATAGCTGGGCACCATCTGCTTTCTTCACTACATTTGCTTATGTACCCATTCATGTCCAGAGAGTGAGAATCACAAAATACCAGGTTGTTAGAACAAAGTGTTCTTGGATTCAGAGAGGGCTTGATCAGAGGTTCAAAATCCATCCATTTCCTCAATATATTGCCAGATAAATATATGTACCTAGGCCAGTAGTCCTCAACCTTCCTAATGCCATGACTCTTTAATGCAGTTCCTCATGTTGTGGTGACTCCCAAACATAAAATTATTTTTGTTCCTACTTCATAACTGTAATTTGGCTACTGTTATGAATAATAATGTAAATATATGATATTCAGGATGTATTAGGCAACTCCTGTGAAGGTTTTGCAACACACAAAGGGGCAGCAACCCACAGGTTGAAAATCTCTGACCTAGGCCCATAACTCTATTTTTATGAACTAATATATTTACATATGTACATACCTAGGTTTATACCTCTATCCACAGCTTTGCTTCCTTGATCATTTCCCCATTTCCTTTTACCTTCCATCTGCACCATCACCATCACACTCGCCCTTCTTCTGCTTCTTAGAATTCCTCTCAGCTAGATCGCTATTGCTCCAACACCACCAGGATCTCTATGTCCTTCTTGTTGTTGATTTTAGCTCCCTAGTTGATCCCCTATCTATGGTATTGTTGGCTCATGGCTCCCCTCTTCTCCACAAGTCCATCCAGAACCATTGTTGCTGATGCTTTCTCCTCAAGCTTGCTTCCCATGCCTATTTTATATAGGAGGCAAATAATAATAATGGAGCCAAAACAAAAAGATTGAATGAAAAGGAAATAAAAATAGCAAAAAACCTGAAAAAACATACA
>NW_022111373.1:45360745-45363133 GCF_000313985.2 Echinops telfairi | reverse complement strand
TTCCCCCGGAACTGTCAGCCCCGTTGTTTTCTCCTCCAGATTGTTCATCCAGCTTGTCCTATCCAGACAGACCTGCGGAGACAACAACATGCTGCTTGTTGCTTGGCTTTGCTCTCTTTGTTTTTCTTGATTTGCTTCCGTGTGGTTGTGGCAGGCCAGACCATTTTCCCAATCTGTAGGTTTAGTGTTGTCCTCTATAGCACATACTTCTAGGGCATTGGTCAATTTGGCTCTGATCGGGCCTGCCCTTTATACCTCTCTATTCATGAGTTGCTCCATGTGGTTAAGTTGTCCTCAAGGGTTAGCACACCGTGGTGGGATCAACATCACACTCCCTTTTCTGTGGAGACAAACAATACCCTCCCCCTGGGTAGATTAATGCCCTGTTCCCCCAGTCCCATCATCTCTCTACTTTATTTTATTTTTCTCCATGCCCCCCACTTTCCTCCCTCCCCAACATTCACCTTTCCTTTCTTAGTGTTGGAATAACATGTACATCCTTGGGTTGGACACTGAATAAGGAAAACTAAAGAAGAAGCAATGGCTTTGAATCATGGTGCTGGGGAAGAAAATTGGAAGTGCTGTGGACTGCCAAAGAACAACAACAATCTGTCCAGGAAGAAGTAAATCTAGAATGCTCCTTTCAGGCAAAGATGGTATCACCACGTTACACATGAGTGTAAGCACCCATCACACTGAGAAATTTGCACTATGTGAAAATAGAAAAGTAACATGAGATTACAAAATGGAGGATTTTTAAAGCCTTCTACAACTCAAAAATTACATGTTTGTATAATAGCCAAATGGTTGAAAATCATGCCCAGCCTACCTGACACACCACCTTAACCATTATAGCCAGTATTATTCATGCTTGCAACTCAACACAGAGTTTCTGAGACGGTAAATTACTAAAGATGCCGACATATCTCCTGAGGGACACCTTGTGGGTTTGAACTTCAGACCTTGCAGTTAGCAGCGTTCTGAATAAAGCCAGGGCTCCTTAAATAAATGAGGAGTATATAGATTCAGATATAGATAGATATATAGATAGATATTCTTCGTAGAATATGGAAATTATTAAAAAGAAAATTAATAATTTCCTTTCCTAATACATTAAAACATAACAATCCTATTTTCTCTCATCTTCACGTATTACGTGTTTTGTTCATCATTTTCTTGAAGAGGTGTTCCTGTTCCTCCTATGTGTCTCTGACACACATTGGCCATTTTATCTTGATTTCTATCAAATCATCAAGGATAGGATAATCAGGTATACTTACTTCAAAAAGCTCTGTCTAAATTTTTAAAAAAGAAATACTATTTTACCCAATTCAGTCTTCCCAGTAGGTTATAAAAAGAGATAATGTGCAATATGCAGATTGCTTTGTGATATAGTTATAAATTTAAAATTTACTGAAGCATTAAGCTACTTACATTTTTCTGCTTAATGGCCCCATAAATTTTGACCTGATAACCCCTAATTATAAGATTCTCCAGTATTAAGTAGTTATGATTTACATCTTCATATTAGAATGATTTTGTTGACATTTTCACTTTACATACTATTGTTCCCTATTTCTAAATATATACACTTTAAAAATGTGTGAATAGAAAATGCAAAATTAAGACCTGCTCTTTAACCTTCACATATATCATAAAAAGTTATAAAAATGAAGCTATAATTAAAATATGCATATTTATTTTTCCTAGATAGTTATTTAGAGATAATTATGAATAACATTAGAATAGCTAAGACATTTATTTAAACAACTTCTAAAGCAAAACACTGATTACCCCTCTGTACCACAATAAAATTTAGGTCAACACATTTGCTCTAGGACACGGCGAGGTAAACATACTACTCTGTGTAAAACAATCAGAGAGTTAAGAACAATTATGAACAAGTATATCCTCAACAGACATGTCATGGGCACCATGTTGCACCTATTAGATTAAAAAAGCTAAAATAATGATAATTTACAATGGAAATAAGCATTTGGCTTAATTTCAGTTACTTACAATTCAATTTTCTATAGCAATTCATAAAATAATTTTGACAATATATGTAGACAGCATTGTATAAGTGAATAAACATTGCCTTGTCCCATGCCTTCCTAAAAGGTATTTTTATCTCACTGTTGCAGCAATTGTAGCTGTGCCTCTCATAGAGGATCTTCTTCTTCAATGACCCTCCACCTATGGCACCATGAGTTCCTTTTCCCGAGACTGATTTTCTTGATAATCTGTCCAAAGTACATGCAACTCAGTCTGATCTTCCTTGTTTCTATGGAACCTTCTGTCTGTCTTTCCTGCAAGAACGATTTGCTAGTTCTTCTATGGTACTTTAAATATTCTTCATTAACACCACACTTCAAATGCATCCATTAC
>NW_022111373.1:45357326-45359939 GCF_000313985.2 Echinops telfairi | reverse complement strand
CAGAATGGAATGGTAATAAATTTGTTTTTCTAGATGGAAATAAATATGGCTTTCTTTCTTCAGTCAGTTGGACTAATAACTATCTTCCAAACTGTGTGGCACAGACTAGTGAGTGTTTGCAGCCCTCTTCAATTAGTGGAAACATGTATATTGGTATTTGTCAGTTCCGGGAGCATTGGTTTTGATTTTTTTGGTTTTGATAATGTGATTTCTTCCCTAAAATCTTTGAATTCTAATCATATGGAACCCCTTGAAATGGCTAAATGTCAAAATAAGTCTTGAAATGTTTCTTTTTGCTGATGAA
This sequence comes from Echinops telfairi, assembly GCF_000313985.2. Classification (NCBI taxonomy): domain Eukaryota; kingdom Metazoa; phylum Chordata; class Mammalia; order Afrosoricida; family Tenrecidae; genus Echinops; species Echinops telfairi. The sequence continues at coordinate 45,359,635 of NW_022111373.1, read as the reverse complement.
TGTGCTGCCATTTCCCTTGAATTGACCATTCTTGGCATAGTAAGCCACAGGGCATCCCAAATCCAAATGGTGAATTCTGGTTCCTTTTATCTCACTACAATTTGGGCTACTTACTGTTATGCATACTTTTAAATTTTAATGACTAATTTTCACAGATTCATATTTTGTACATTCTATGCTGTTCCTTCTCATCTTGAGCTATGTTCCAAGAGTAAACAAAGGTCCTGAAAGCTTTAATTCATCTATATTATTCATGTTGAATCTAGTTTGAGAAGGTAGTCCCTTCTCAATTGTATTTCAAGTATCTTCCATCCTGTAGAGAGTTATATTTTAATATGATACTCTATCTGACAATGTTTCATTCCTATTCATAGGTTTACAGTGGCTAATTATTTTTAGAAGTGTGTTTCTTTCTTTTTCCCAGTCTTTTATTATTATAGAAGCTCTAATACTCCCCTTTACAGAATGATCTTGTTGATAATTGAAATACTGATGACATAGTTTTCAGCATCAGAGCAATATATGAACAATCATAGTACAACAAATTAACTGACAGGTGAGGAGAACATTAGATTCAGAAGAATATGTCATAAGTATTGCTACTTATGTTCTAGTTCATACCTGTCTGAGCTTCTTCTAAACTTTGAATTAGCAGACATGTGTACTCACCATTTGTCTGAGTAGATTCATTTAATATATAGGCATATATCTCAGCAAGATCCTTATATTATAAAACAACATTGTGTCTGTCAGTGTGTCATACCGAGGGGATTTGTATGATCTGTGATGATTGAAGCTATTTAACTGTCATTTAAAACACCAGCAGGGTCAGCCAAAGGATACAGGTTTCATCACTAAGAACAAAGTGTGAAGAATGATTAGGCTGTCCACTACTGAGAAACTCACCATTGAATATGGACAACACTCAAACATTGTCAGACACAGAAAACGCATGAATAGAAGCTGAAAATTTTTCAAAAGCGTGCCAGAAGATGAGTCCCTCAAGTGAGAAGGTCCTCAATAAGTGACCGAGGAAGAATGTCTTTCTCCAAGTAAAGCTCCCTATCAACAACTAAAAACAGGTGAGCATCTGACCATGCAAATGATCCCATGTTGTTCATATGGAAGTTCAGGTGTAAGCTGCAGCAATTGAAAATAAATCTACTAGAGGAAAACATAGTATCTTTAGTGTATCCCACCTGAACTTCAGGAACATCTCAAGAACAGATTTGCTGCACTGAACACTAATGACATAAGATCTGATGAGCTGTGGGATGACAGTAAAGGCTTCATTCAAGAAGAAAGCAAAAAATCATTGCAAAGACAGGAAATAAAAAAGATCATAGAGGATGTCAGAAGAGCCTCTGAAATTTGCTCTTCCTCATAGACTAACTAGAGCAAATGGAAGAAATGATGGAGTCAAAGAGCTGAAAATTTCATAGGGAAGCCCGAGAAGACAATGTGAAATATTATAATGAAATGTGTAAAGACCTAGAGTTAGAAAACCAAAAAGTTAGAAAACCAAAAAGTAAAAGTAAGTATTTAAAACTGAAAGAAGCATCAAAAGAATATGGAAAGAATACACAAAATCACTGTACCCAAAAGAACTACTCCACATTCCACCATTTCGAGAGGAAGCACGTGAGCAAGAGCAAATAGTACTGAAGGAAGAAGTTCAAGCTGCACTAAATGCATTAGCTAAAAACAAGTCTCCATGAGTTAATGGAATACCAATTGCATGTATGAACAATCTGATGAAGTATTGGAAACACTCACTTGTATAGACCAGGAACTTTTGAAGACAGCTACTTGGCCAACTGACAGAAAGAAATCTATATTTGTACTCATCCCAAAGAAAGATGACTCAAAATAATTCTCAAATTATGGAGCAATATAATTGATATCACATGCAGGTAAAATTTTGCTGAAGATCAGCCAACAATGGATGCAGCAGTGCATTGACTGGAAGCTGCCAGGTATCAAGCCATATTCAGAAGAGGAAGTGAAACAAAGGATATTACTGCTGATGTCAGATGGATCTGACTCAAAGCAGAAAGATATTTACTTGTGCTTAATTAACTGAATCAAGGAATTTGACTCTGTGGGTCACAATAAACTATGCACAGCCTTGAGAAGAATGGGAATTCCAGAACACTTTATTGTGGTCATGAAGAATTTGCATATGGATCAAGAGGTAGTTGTTCAAACAGAATAGTGTATGGTTTAAATATTAGGAAAGGTGTACATCAGGATCCTATCCTCTCACAATACTTATTCAAACTTTATGTTGAGCAAATGATCTGAGAGCT
>NW_022111373.1:45354117-45357074 GCF_000313985.2 Echinops telfairi | reverse complement strand
TAGCAACTGGTGACATTTTGATAAACAGAGAAAAGAATTAAGTTGTCAAGGATTATGTTTTATTTGGATCCACAATCAAAACTCATGGAAGCAGAAATCAAAGGATGCAAAGTTTTGGTTAAATCTTCTGCCCAAGACCTCTTTAAATTGTTTAAATTTAAGAATGTCACTTTGAGGACAAAGATGGCCCAAACCACCTTAATTGCCTCATATGCATGTGGAAGTAGGACACAATAAGGAGGCTCAAAGAATAATGTATGCATTTGTATTGTGATTCTGGCAAAGATTATTGAAAGAACAATGGACTGCCAAAAGGACAAACAAATCTATTTTGGAAGAAGTACATGCAGAATGAACCTCAAAAGCACGGATGGGGGACTTCATACCATATACTTTGGACGTGCTGTCAGGACAGATCTGGAGAGCGACAAAAATCCCACCTTGAGTCTATCCCACCTGAATTTCCAGTCCCTGGAGAAGGCCATCATGCTTGGTAAAGTAGAAGCAGAGCACAAAATAGGAAGGTCAACAATACGGACTGCATCCTGTGACTGCAACACTGAGCACAGGCATAAGATCTATTGTGAGGGTGGTGTTCGGATCTGCTTCACTTGAGTTGCTATGAGTTGGAACTGACTGAATGGCTTGTAGCAACACCAACAAGAGAGATAATTCTCTTAGAAACACACTGAATTATAACTGCTGTGTTCATCCCTACAGATTTATATAACTATATTTTCAAAATAAACTTGACTCTTCCTTTAATTACTGCTTTCAACCAAAAGAAATCTTTGTTACGATAGTCTGGAATGCTCCTTTAAAAATATCTGCTATGTTTGGTAAGGCATACTAAAAACCAACGACACAACAGCAAGTTATCTGAGAGTCTTATATCAACATTCTAATAATTTAGTGACTGAATACTAGAGGAAAGGATGGTTTGACAAAGAACCAGTCCTGAGTTTTTGAAGCTGAAATGCATGGTCTCCTTCACTGCTGCACAGTAGAACTAAAGAGACACTGTGTGCCTATTGGATGCAGTCTATATTCCAGGCTACATGCTGTGGAGTTATGCAGGTCCTCCCCCTCAAGAGGCAGTCAAGGTGATCCTGAAGTCATACTGGTCAAGAAGCGCAGTAAGTTAACGAATGGTAGATTGGCGCCCGAGAAATATTCTGTCATTGTGGAACTGATTCTCTCTTCCTATTCAGTTTGTAAAGGAACAAGTGCTTCAGCACAAATGTTGCAATTAGATGTAAAAAGCATTGGGTCAGATTAAAAAATGACATTAAATTTTGAAATTTGAAGCATCTTTATGGTTTAATATTTCACACTTGTTTAGTGATTAATTTTTATTGTTTATTGATTAAATGCCAAGCAAATGCACATATTTTATTTAGTTATCTGTGAGATACATGTTAATTCAAAACTTAGACTCTAAAAGATAAATGTTAATTTCTCAAGGTTATTACACAATAATTGGGTGATGAGGTTATAATACAAATGTGTTATTGACTTTATATTACATACTCTTTCCATTGTTATACCATAGTTTATCACTTGAGAAAAACTGTGAGAGAAAAAATTTAACATATAATTTGGGAAAAAATTGTTAATTTGCTTGGGTTGAAAGTCTTGGTTTAGACAGGTGGAAGACAAAGTAACACCAAAGAGCACTCTCAATCAAACACACAGTACAAAGCTGCTGCAATACTAACGTAATTATTGTGTAATGTAAAGAGTCAAATTGCCCTAAATTGTTAACATAATTAAAGGAAACATGGTATTTAAATGAAAGTAACAATGAATAAACATGAGAATGCAACATACTAAAACTTAAAAGATGTAGCAAAGCAGTGGTCAGAGGGATAATTCTAGCTGTAAAGGACTACAATTTCAAAAATGATGATGAAAGATAGAAAAATAAATATATGTTCCTTATGCCATTAAGTGCTAGGAAAATAAGATATTAGTTAACTCAAAACTGGAAGAAAGAAGAAAATAATACAGATTAGAGTACTCAACCAGACCAAACTTACAACCATCAAATTAATGTTGTCTCATCATGACCCCCCTGTGGGTTTCTGAGGCTGTAACTGCTTATGGGAGTAGAAAGCCCAGTATTTCTCCCATGGAGCTGCTGGTTGTTTTGAACTGCTGACCATGTGGATTACAACTCATTGCCTAAGCATTATAGCACCAGGGGTCCTAGATTAGACTATAGAGTAATTGAATAAAGAATAGGACAATGGTAGCAAGAATAAATATTTAAAAGGTTGAGTCTATGAAAAGTTGAAGAACATGAACAAAAATTTAACTAGATTAAAAAATATAGAATATACAAGTAACTATATCAGAAATAAAAACAAGTGCATTAACACTGACTTAAGAAATAAGTAATGTTTAAGTGAATATTATTGAGAAATATACTCTAATAAATTAGATAAACCAAATGGAAAGGGAAATTTGGTAGAAAAACATAATATACCCAAGCAGATTTAAGAAAAACTATAAAATCTTAGGACTTTTAACATATAAAGATATTGAATCAGAAATTTAAAGCCTCACAAAATGACAATGGTTTTACCGGTGAACACTATCAAGCACTTAAAGAGGAATTAAAACCAATCACCTTAGATTTTCAAAAAGTAGTAGAAACAACAAATGGTTCAAAACCAATGGTAGGGAAGGGATGGAAGGACTGGTAGGGAGTGACCAAGGGCAAGGCAACTGCGAGGGGCTACCGAAACCAGAATGAAGGCTGAACATGGTATCGGGCCAGGAGGAAAATGTAAAGAAATAGAGGAAAGAAGTTGGAGGCAAAGGGTATACATACAAGCCTAAATACAGACATGTACATATGTAAATATATTTAAGATTAAGGGGGGAACGGACCTAGGTGCAAATAATTATAGGTTTGGTAGTAGGGTGGCAGGTGGACATTGGGCCTCCTCATG
>NW_022111373.1:45342853-45344475 GCF_000313985.2 Echinops telfairi | reverse complement strand
AGAATAGATATCAAAAGAACAGAAAATTAGTGTCTATGAAGGTGGAATGTTCTTATATTTGTGATTTGAATAAAAACATCACTACCACTGGAAAAATATTTGTACATCTTCAAAAAGGTCAACATAAAACTCATACTATGTTTTTGTTAGAAGCTGTGTAGTCATTGGATGATCTTGACCTTGTCACCTTTTGTTAGTAGTTGTGAGCTAAGCCTGTGTCATGCAAAGTATGTTGTTTTTAGGTACTATTGAGTCAGTTCTGACCCATAGCAACCCATGCACATCAGAGTGAAACACTGCCTGCCCCTTCTCCATCCTCACAATTATTCCTATGCTTGAGCCCATTGTTACAGTCACTGTGTGAATCCATCTCATGGAAAGCCTTTTTCTTTCTCTTTTATTTTACTGCCCCTCTGCTTTATCAAGCATGATGTCCTTCTCCACAGATTGCTTTCTCCTTCCAATATGCCCAGAGTATGTAAGAAAGTGTCTCCATCCTTGTCTTTAAGGACCCGCACAATGGCCATCCTTCTATTAAGATACTCGTATATTTGTTTGTCCTGTACCCAGGACATTGTACTTTCAATGTTCATCAGCTGCAATTCAAATGCATAAATTCACCAACCACAATCCAACTACATAAATTCATCTCTGGTCTTCCTTATTCAGTGTCCAACTTCACAGGCATACGTGGCAATTGAAAATACCAGGACTTCCATCAGGCTCACTTTAGTCCTCAAAGTAATGTCCTTGTTTTTTAATACTCTGAAGAGGGCTTCTGAAATGCAACTTTTGATTTCTTGATTGTTGTTTTCATGAGCGCAGTGGGTCCAAGCAAGACAAAATTCTCAACAATATTGATATTTACTCCTTTTATCATAATATTCCCTCTTGGTCCAGTTTTGAAGATTTTGGTTTGCTTTACATTGAGTTCTAATTAATACTGAAGGCTGCAATCCTTGATCTTCATCAGCAGGTTCTTTAAGTCCCCCTCATTTTCAGAATTTAGGTTGTGTGAAGAATATAATTATGTTGTTAACAAATGTTCCACCAATCCTGATGCAGTGTTCTTTTCATAAAACTCATCTTCTCTGAATAGTTACTTAGAATAAAGTTTGAATTTGTATGATCAGTGGATAAAACCCTTATGCACACCTTTTCTGATTTTTTACCATGCAATATTTCCTTGTTCTGCTCTTGATCTATGAACAAGTTCCATGTAAGCACAATTAAGTGTTCTAGAATTTCCAGCCCTCTCACAGTTTGTTATAATTCACACTTTTCTGATATCCCCTGATTTCTCCGAAGTTCTGTTTGAAATCAAATATATCCCCTGTTCCATGTCCTTTTCTGAATCTGGACTGAGCTACTGGCAGCTCCCTGGCAATGTAGAGCTTGATACATTTGTGGGTGGTTTTCAGCAAAATTTTACTTGCATGTAATATCAAGTATATTGCTCTATACATTTGGTCGGGTCACCTTTCTTTGGGATGGGCACAAATAAAGGTCTTTTTCAGTCATTTGGTCAAGTAGCTGACTTCCAAATTTCCTGGCATAGACAAGTGTATGCTTCCAGTGCTTCATCAGCTTCATTAGCTGGGTAATCAATCATTCGTGGAGCC
>NW_022111373.1:45340462-45342189 GCF_000313985.2 Echinops telfairi | reverse complement strand
CAGTTGTCTGTTGGTGCGGCACACTGTAGTGACTCGGTCTTGATGTGATGCTGGAAGCTATGTCCCTGTTATTTCAAATGCCAGCAGCCTTAGCCAAAGCATCCAGGTTTTAGGGGATCTTGCAGAACAAGGAAAGGAGAAGGACTTGTCTGTATACTTTGGAGAAACTAGCCACTGAATACCTTATTCGATACTTCAAAACATTTCCAGATATGAAGGCCTAATGCACAGAACCAGAACATTTTTGGAGAAACTACTGATTGGAGGGTGCTTGGAATGTGACAGGAGGAGCTGCTTTCCGGAGTGGAGTCGACATTCGTGATAGGAATGGAATAATGTCTGTGGGAATGGAGCCTTCCGGATCTTCCTTTGCTGATAGAGCAAAATTCAAGGTAAGAAGAAAGAGCTGAAAAATTGTTAATGATCTGAACTTTAAATGTATGAATTATGAATTTAGGAATATTGGAAGTCTTCAAATATAAAATGGAGCTCATAAAGATAGATATCCTGGATATTGGTGGCCTGAAATTGACAGGTATTGGCCATTTTGAATCGGAAAAACATGAGTTACTATACCTGGAATAACACATTCAAGAGGTGTTATATTCATTATTGATGAGGATGTTACAAAATCAATATCGATGTACAACAATGCCTGTGAAAAAATTATTTGTAGCAGTCTTTGAGGAAATCCAATCAAAACAATACTTATTCAAACTTATGCACCAACCACAGAAGTTAGTGATGAAGAAATTGAAGAATTCTACCAATATCTTCCATCTGAAATTGATCAAATAGGCAACCATGATGCAATGATAATTTTTAGCCATTGAAAGGCCAATTCTGGAAAAAAAGAGGAAGGAAAGGTAGTTGGGAAATATAAACACAATGACAGAAAAATAGCTGGAGATCACATCATAGAATTTTGAAAGAACAACTACTTGTTCATAACAAGTACATTTTTTAAACAACACAAAATATTACTATACCCGTGAAATATATTGAAATTAAATTGACTACAACTGTGGTAGGAGATGGTGGAGAAGCTCAGTATCAGCAGCTAAAATCAGGCCAGGGTTTGATTGGAACCGAACATCAATTTCTCATCTGTAAATTCAGGTTAAAGCTGAAGAAAATTAAGCAATTTACAAGAACCAAAAAACAACCTTGAGTCTATACTACCTGAAGTTCAAGACCATCTCAAGGACAGATTTGATGCATTTGAACATAGAAGCCCTGATGAGCTATGGGAGGACATTAAGAATATCATTCAGGAAGAAAGCAAAATGTCATTTAGAAGACAAGGGGGGGGGGGGAGAAAATATCGAAGTAGATGTCAGAAGAGACACTGATATCTTCTATTAATCAAAGAGTAGCTAAGGAAAATGGAAGATATAAAGAAGTCAAAGAGCTGAATTGAACATTTCAAATGGCAGCGAGAGAAGACAAAGTCAATTACTATAAAGAAATGTGCAGAAACCTAGAGTTAGAAGACCAAAATGGAGGAACTCAGCATATCTTAGACTGAAAGGGTTCAAGGAAAACTTTAAATCTCGAGTTGCAATACTGATTCTATATGCAAACTATAGAATGATTCAGCAAGCATCGAAATGACATATAAAGAACACACAAAAGTCACTGAACCAAAAATAACTAGTCAAGATTAAAGCATTTCAGGAGGTAGCATATGAGCAGTAACCAGTGGTGCTGAAAGAAGAAATTCAAGC
>NW_022111373.1:45336234-45338738 GCF_000313985.2 Echinops telfairi | reverse complement strand
ACTCACTCCTTACCAAAAGGACATCAGCCTTCGTAAAGCAGAGGGGCAGCAAGAAACGTGGAAGGCCCGTAATGAATTGGATTGACCCAGTCGCTGAAATCATGGGCTCAGGCATAGGACCAATTGTGATGATGGCAAAGGGCCAGGCAGTGCTTCCTTCCGTTGTGCAGAGGGTCATTATAGGTCGGAAACAAATGGTTGGCATGTAATAATAGTAACAACAGCTCCAAAGGGAATTTATCTAGGACAAATTGGTTATTGGAGTTATAACTGCCAATTGGTCAGGTGTTATTGCTTAGAACTGCCAATAGCTTCTTTATAGGGTTTTTTTTTTTTCTTCCTCCCACAGATGTAGTCAATTTGTTTTCTGTGTATCCTGTATGGAGAAGTCCATGTATACAGTCACCATTGTTGAAATAGTTATTTACTATGAACAAGCAGCTGTTCTTGCCAAATTCTATCAAGCAATCTCCAGCTTGTTGTCTATCACCTTGACAATATTTTCCAAATATTATTTTGTCTTCTTTGTTTCCAACTTTTGAATTCCCATCACCACTATTTATTGATGCTTCTTTGATCATTGTCTGACTGAAGTTGCTGGTGCAATGCTTCAATCTCTACATCAATAGCCTTTGTGGTTAGTGCATAAATTTGACTAATATTTCTCGAAGAAGAGAGATAATCCAATGACAGACTGCACTGCAATTCATATTTAATTTTGAAAGATCCTTTCTGACTATGCATGCAATGTTGTTCTTCTGAATTATATCACTCTCAGCATAGTAAACTACGAGATTTTCTGACTCGAATTGGCCAATAGCAGTCCATTTCAGCTCACTAATGCTTAGGAAATTGATCTTTATGAGTTCCATTTCATTTTGACAACTTCCAAATTTATTAGATCAATTCTACGTACATTCCAAGTTCTGATGATTATATTTTTGCAGCTGTTTCTTCTTATCTTAAGTCATCCCCCATCAGCACATGAAGATCCCAAAGACTCCACTCCCCAAGGTCAGAGGTATGGAGCCAACACAGTCCAAGTCTCCATGATTGACTTCACTTTGATAAAATATCTCCTCCTCCTTCTAACCCGAGGAGCCCATCCTCTGGTACTATGTCTGACAATGACCTGCTTCCATTCATTAACCCTTTACTAACGGACAAGGTTTTGAAGCTCTGTATAAGTTTTTCTGCAACCGCTTCCTCTGAAATGGGAGCTGAGCTTTCTCAGTAATCTGCTCTTAGTGGAAAAGCTCCTCTGAAATCCGTTCACTTTGGGTGACCCTGCTGACATTTGAAATACCAGCGACATAGGTGTAAGCCTCACAACAGCACCCAAACCACCATAGTACAACAAATTTACAGATAGGATGAAGGCTCAATTTACTTTTCATATTAGCTTCCTTACTTTTCAACACTTTAAAGAAATTCTGTGCAGCAGGTTCACCCAATGCAGTGTGCCATTTAATTTCTTGCATGCTGTTTCCATGAGCATTAATTGTAGATCCAAGCAATATGAAATATTTTAGAGCTTCAAACCTTTGTCTGTTTGTCATGTTACATTTTGGTCCCGCTTGAGGATTTTTTGTTTTCTCTACTTTTAATTGTAGACATACTGAAGGTTGCAATCCTTATTCTTCATCAACAGGTGCTTCAAATCCTCCTCATTTTCATCAAGCAAATATGTGTCATCAGTAAATAGGCTTCTTCCAATCATGATACAATATTTTCCTCATCTTATTCACCCTTTCTCTTTCCCTCAGCATACAGATTGAATACAGATTGAATAATGGTGGCAAGAGCATAATACCTTGATGTACACCTTTCCTGATTTAAAATCATATAGTATGTCCTTCTTCTGTTTGAACAACTGCTTCTCGCTCCATATTCAGGTTCCTCCTGAGCACAATTAAGTACCTGGAGTTCTCCTTCTCAAGGCCATCCACAGAGTGGCATTCTCCACACAGCTAAGTGCCTTTGCATAGTCAACAAAACACAAGTAAACACCTTCTGGTAAGCTCTAACTTCAGCCAAGATCCATCTGCCGTCATCAAGTATAATCCCGGTAACATCTCCTCTTCCAAATCCAACCGGAATTTCTTGAAATTCCAAACTGAGGTACTGCTGCAACTGCAATTTAAAAACAAACAAACATTTTACTGGGGGCTCTTACCACTCTTGTTGCAATCCATACATCAATTGTATCTGACATTTTAGTACATATATCCCATAGTTCTTTTCTAGACATTTACTTTCCATTGAGTCCTTGGGATCAGCTCCTCCTTTTTTCCCCTCCGGCCCCCCTACCCGCCACCCTTATGGCTCATTGATAGATTATAGGTTGTTAATTATTTTCAAATCTCACACTGACTGGTCTCCCTTCCTCTTTGGTTTCTGCTGTTCTTCCCCCTGGATGGGGGTGTGTGGTTATGTGCCATTCTTTGCAAATGGTGCCCCCTCCTTCCCCACATTTCTCCCAATTCCAACTACCCTTTTGGTAT
>NW_022111373.1:45333234-45334504 GCF_000313985.2 Echinops telfairi | reverse complement strand
TGTTGTTGAAAAAGGTTTGCATTGTAGAAGTCATTTTTCTTGCAAAATTCTATCATGGGAACTCCAGCTATACTTCTACCTCCAAGACCATATTTTCTAAATACTTTTGTTTCTTTTGTATTTCCAATTTTTGCATGTCAAACTCCTATAATTACCAATGCATAATCTTTGCATATGTGATCAATTTATGATTGAAATTGTTGGTAGAATTCAATTTATGCATAATCGTCTTTGGTGGGTGGTGTGTAAATTGAAATAATAGTTTTATTTTGCAAATTTCCTTGATTGAGGACAGATAGCATAGTACCTTAAATTGTGTGTCGAGTTGGCGTTTTTATATGATGAATGAGATGCCATTTTTCTTGAATCCATCATTCTCGGAGTAGGAAAACATGATTTTCTGATTCTGAATGGCCATTATCAATCCACTTCAACTAATTCATATATAGAATGTTGGTTTTTATGCATTCTGTTTTGCTTTTGACAACTTAAGATTTTCCTAGACTCATACTTTGTACATTCCAAGTTCTCATTTTTAATTAATGCTTACATTTATTCCATCGTTATGTCCCATGTGCAAATAAAGGTCTCAAAGGCTTTACTCCATCCTGGTTACTATGAGTGACTCTCTTTTGGGATGGCAGCTCTTCCTCATTCACATGTTCAGTGTCTTCTGACCTCATGGATTTACCTCCAGGCACTATTTCTGACAATGTACTATGAATCATGAGGTTTTCAGTATCTGACCGTGTTTTGGTGATATTTATAAGGTTATCAGTGACTAATTAACTACTCAGAAGTAAAGAGTCTCTTCCTTTTATTAATCTGCTCTTAGATTGTTAGCTGTGCTGTAACCTGTTCTCTTTGGGTGACACTGCTGGCATTTGCAATATCAGTGACACAACTGCAAGCATCACAGTAACACACAAAGCACAACTGGAAGACAAAATGACAGACAAGTGATAGACATATACTATATAGTCAATAATTCTATTCCTTTGACTATCCCTCAGAGAATTGAAGGAGCCTTGGTGACACAGTGGGTTATGTGTTGGGCTGCTAATCACAAGGTCAATTGTCTTAATCTACCAGATGCTCCATGGGAGAAAGATGAGGATTACTGCTCCTGTTAATATTTAAAATATCAGAAACTCAAAGGGCTCTTCTACCCTGTCCTATAGAGTGATTATGGATCAGAATGAACTCCTTGGTAGAGAGTTTGATTTTAAATAAGTGAAATCTGATACTTGTATGCCAATGTTTTTTTTTC
>NW_022111373.1:45324640-45331152 GCF_000313985.2 Echinops telfairi | reverse complement strand
GGTAGAAACAATCCAAATTTATATTAACAGTTGAATATATTAATTAAATACACTATAAATATACCAAACCAAATTATATCCATTACTACTGAATCAATTCTGACTCATAGAGTCCAGAGATAGCTTTTATGAGGCTGTAAATCTGTAAGGTCGATCTTTTCGTGTACCATCAAGCAAGGAATATTGTTCAGACTAAATGAGATGTTAAGCAATGGTCAACCTGAAAATATTATCTTAAACAAAATGTGCTGTATATAAGAAGACAAATATTGTGTGATTCCACTTCTATGATACCTTTAGAATAAACAAATTTATTGAAATATTGAGTATATTAGAATGTACCACATTCTCAAAGTAAACACAATGGGGACTTATTATCTAATGTTTGGGATTGTGTTTGGATATGTGATTTTTTTTTAATTAGCCGGGATAGTTGTAGAGAACTCTGAATAACATTATGTCATTTAAATTAAATTGAATACTTGAAATGTGTTGAGTTTTAATATATACATGCCAATAAAGACAAAATAATAAATATATATGTACATGTGCACACATACATGTGTTTGATTTTGGTTTAATCGTGCTATAGAATCTATCACAATTTTTTTAAAAAGGATTCATAAGGTAGACTTGGTTTTTGGTTTGGTGCTTATGACTGAGGTGGGCTTTTATGGATGGAGATCTGACAGAATAAAAATGTTTATGTTACCCACATAGAGAAAGGTGAAAGGCTTTGATTCAGTATGTAATTTCCTTAGCCTTTGTATGTTTTATTTCCTTCTGATCCTGTATTACAGTATATCTTTTCCAACATGAATCTTAATCACAATTATAGTTTTATGTTGAAGCATGGAAGTTCTTTTACCTACCAGCAAATAGACTGTCCCCTACTCCAATCAGCAGTATTTAAAGTAATGCTGTGACACATAATACATAGATTAAATATTGTTGGTTTAATTCTCAAATTAGCTTTTTATACATTTTTCTATGTCATTACAAATGTGGGAATATGTCTGTAATTCTTTATAACTAGCATGGTGTGAGGAGTCCTGGGGGGTTATTGGGATGCTAACCACTTCAGGCTGCTAACCACAAGGTCAGAAGTTTGAAATCATACTGCTCCACAGGAGCAAGATGAGACTTTCTACTCCATGAAGAGCTAGCCTTGGAAACCAGCACTAGCAGGTCTGCTCCCTCTTACAGGGTTGCTGTGAGTCAGAATTAATTCAATGGCAGTGAGTTTGGTTTCTTAGTTTTATAGTAATGCTTTAATTTCTGTTCACTACTTATGTTCCAAAAGGTTACTTAGGATTAGTTATGTAGAGGTAAAAATTAACAGCATTTCAGGTAAAATCATCTATGAGTCTTGTTTAACAGGAAAATTGAGAATTGGTTGAGACTTCTTAAAATTAAAAGAAAATCAGTAATTAAAATATATTATTATACAGCAATAGCACTGTTTCCTTAGCCTCAGTATCCACAGGCTAGAATATGACCAAGGGCTACAACCAAGGGCTAAAAGTCATTATTCACAAATAGGTCTTGGGTAAAAATATTCTAAGAAATATTTAGGAAAATACACTCAATTTTGGTAACAGACAGAAAATTTCAGAGTTTCATGACTTCCACCCCAAAGGTATACATTCACAAAAAGGAAAACAAACAAAACAGCAAAATGCCTTTTCAAGCATCAAAATATGAAAAGATCACTTGGCAGTCATGAACTTGTAATTGTGGAGTTTGTGTTTCTTGTAAAACTTCTAATTACTCAGTGCTCTTCATGGACAAATCTCTAAAACACCACACTGTTTTTTTAACAAAATTTTCCAACAGGAAATCAAGTTTCTCCCATTCAGAAAGGAACATATATGTTTAAAAGAATAAATATATTTAGCAATACATATATATCTCAAGAATGTCAAGCCCTTTACAAGGAAGCTATACAGACACTTCTATCTTTTAGTTGATAATTCTCAACTCCCTGCCTTTGAGTTGATTCTGATAGGACAGAATAGATTCCATAGAACAAAACAGAACTGCCTCTGTGAGTTCCTGAGACTACCTTTTTAAGGTGTGGAAAGCTTCACCTTTCTCCTGGAAACTTCTGGCAGTTTTGAACTCCTGACATTGTGGCTAGCAGCCCAATGCCACTACACCACCAGGGCTCCTTCAGTTGATGATTTGGTGCAATTTTAATGAAAATGTCACCATTTTTGAGGATTGTGGTCTATTTGAATATTGATGAAGATTTACAAATAGCTCTTGTTGTTTGCATTCTAATTCAAGTTTTAAAAGTGCATTATAATTGCTTCTAGCTGAATTTTATTATTAAGGTAATGCTTTTTATGCATCTAAATTGATTGGTATTAATTTTTCCAGGTACTAACCTCACCTCTCTTCCTTGGGGGAGAATCAAGATTTTTGCTTAAAAATCTTGAACCACACATATTAAGTAGCTGGTGGCATATCTCAGTGAAGCAATAAAAATATCTCAGAGGTATTATAATTCCTATGCAACTTACTAATCATATGTTCAAAGATTTGTTGAACATTTCAATGGTGTGTAAAACCATAAGTAAGACGATTGATAGCTCTGGAGTTAAAATGAAAAATCCCTTTCTTTCTTTCTTTGTGAGGAAAATCCTGCATATAGATGAAAGAGATTGTAAGGGATAATCAGGGGGGAAGACAATGACACAGGTGAGAATTTGAAAGAAGGTGCAGTGAAAAGAAAAACAGCCTTTGAAGCAAATATTTCTCAATCTTTGTACATATAAAAATGAAAATGTCAGTTGTCAGAGCTTGGCAATATAACGACACTGCACCACAGTTTGCATTATTTGTACTGTTTGGATGAATCTCATGAAGTCATAATTACTACTTACCAGTTGCTGTCAAATCATGTTCAACTTATTATGACCCAATGCCTGTCCGAGTAGATTTCAATGGCTGATAAACCACAAATACAAGCAGTTTTCCTTTCCCAAACTTCCAACTTTCTGGTTAGAAGTTGAAGTTGTTAGCCACTTGTGCCGTTCAAGAATTCCTTCATCTTAACTCTTGTGTTGATATCTTGCTGTTAGTTGCTGTCAAGTTGTTTCAGAGTCATAGTGATTTTAAGAAGACTTAAACAAAAGTCCCTTTGAATCCTGTGAAATCTACATACTTGTTGCTGTGTTTGAACCCTCTGCTATAGCTACTGTAACAGTTCATCTTATTGATGTTCCCTCTCTTTTTCAGCTATCCTTTACTAAGCATGGTGTCTTTTTTTCAGGGACTAGTTCCTTGAATGAACATATTCAAAATAAGTGAGAGGAAGTTTCACTATCTCACCATATAAAGAGCATTATCGCTGTAGTTCAGCCAAGATGGATATGTTCAATTTCCTGGCAGCTCATGGTTTATTTAATATTCTTACCCAACACCATAATTCAAAGGCATCAATTCTTCTTTTCTCTGAATCATTGTCCAGCTTTTTCATACATATAAAATGATTGAAAATACTAAGACATAGGTGCACATAAAACAAGAGACAACCCTATGGAAGTACTGCATAGTTTAAGTCTAGAAAGGTTTGTATCAGAGTTGTATCCTATCACTATCTTTATTTAAATAAATCAAGAAGACAGACTGTGAAAGAAGAACAGGATTGGAGTAAGCTTTATTGACAAGTTGCCATATACAGATTGCTCAACCTTATTTGCTGAAAACCAGGAGTATGTCAAGCATTTGCTAATGAAGATTAAGGACTGCAGGCCTTGAATACAGTTCATACAATTACAGAAAATCAAAATCCACACGACTAGTTGAATAGACACCATAATAAATGGAGAAAAGAATGAAGTAGTCAAGGATTTCATTTTAACTTCTATCTACGGGCAATGCGCATATGAACAGCAGTCAAGAAATCAAATGATAAATTGCATTGGGTGAAACATTGAAGAACAAGGATGCTCCTTTTAGTACAGAGGTCTCCTTAGTGTAGTAAAGTTTTCTTTCAGTTGTTTCATATGTATGTGAAAGTTGGACAGTGAATAAGGAACATAAAAAAGATGAAAGCTTTTGAGTTATGGTATTAGTAAAGAATATGGAAAATAGCATAGATTACCAGAGGAATTAACAAACAAATCTGTGAAGAAGCACCGCTAAAAAGCTCTTAAAACCAGGGATGGTGATTCTTTATCTAAAAAATTTGGACATGTTATCAGGAGAGACCAGACCCTATAAGAGGGTTTGTGGTAGTTAGTTGAAGATGTATAAGGTGTAGAGGTGGAATCCAACCTGCCAATGAGGTCACAGCCTGATGATGCCTCCCTTGGTATGTAACCTTCTTATAAGGAGGAAACTCCCTCTCTCTCTCTGCCTCTTTGCCTTCCTGCTTGCTGGAACTCTGCCACTGACCCTGAGAGCTACCAGTGCTCTGCCATGTGTCCGCTGACATTGGATCCACATTTCTCTGCACCCAGCTGCCTGGGGTCTTCCTGCATTCTGCATAATTGCATGAGTCTGACGAGGGACTTATGGAATTGTATCGGACTAATGGACTTGACTTGGAATGGGCTGGAGTGCCTTCTTCATATGTAAATACTTCTTCATATAAAGCTCTTTCTTATACATAGAAGAGTGTCACTGGATTTGATTTTCTAGACATTCTGGATTAACACAGGATTCATGCTTGGCAAACTTGAAGGCCAGTAAAATAGAGGAAGACTTGCAAGGGGATGGGTCGATACAGTGACTGCATTAATGGTCTCGAATGTAGCAGTTGTGAGATTGGTGAGGGCTGGGCAGGGTTTCATTCTGTTGTGTATGGTATTTCTGTGTCAGAACCATCTCAGAGCACCTGACAAAAACAATCATGCAATTGTGAGGAATTTTGTTTTCTTTATATTGAAGTATAATCCAAACTGAAGGTTGTAGTTTTTTCTCTTCATCTGTAAATTCCTTCAGCCTTCTTCATTTTCATAAAGTAGGTTTATGTCATCTGCGTATCACAGATTGTTGTTGAGTCTTCCTCCAGCCCTGATGTGATGTTATTCTTCATATTGTTCAGCTTTTCAGAATGGGTTCTTATCACACACTTAATACAATATATAAATTGTTTTATTTATCATGTGCATAGTTATCTTTTTCCTTTATTTCTAGAATCTATATAACATACACTTTATTCATTATTTTGTTCATTGGAGAAAAAAACCCAAATAGCTGAGTTAAAGCAGTTAGTATTAGTATGCTACTACTGCCTATTTACTGTTATGGGTTGGTATCCTATTTCTTTTAAATTTTCTATATGTTCTACTTTTTAAAATAATCATGTTTGAAAACTTAGTTTTAATATAAGAATAAATGTTATTTTGCCAAAGAAGATTAAAAAAACAGATAATAATTAAGGACAACGTTTTTATCCAAAAATTGTGCATATGAAGAAAGGGAGTACATATTGAAAAAGGATATGGTAATGTGTGAAGGGGACAGGGCATTATTAAGATACATAAAAGCTTTGATGTTCCAAAAGAAACTTTTAATTTGAAGTGAAATGGGAAAATTATGCATTTAATATTTTGCTGTTTTAATTCATTGGATGATACCCAAATCTAAGAGAGCTGAGGTGATATTGCTCAAATGCTTTATTCACTCAATAAATATTTTTGAGGACTTAATGATGTTATGGAAAGAATTATGCCTGCCCACCAGAAAAGAAAATATATTTGTAAGTATTAACCAAGAAATGAATGTGCTTTGGGAAAAGACATTATTAGTTAAATTAACATGAGGAGTAAACTAAAAAAAAAAAATATCGACTGCCATAGATTTAATTCTGACTCCTAGTGAGGTTAAGGTGGATCTAAATTGTGTATAACTGGTGTACTTATAAACGGAGAGAAGAAACTCAAAGGTAAGAATAAATAGAAAGTAATCCATATGACTCTGCACCTGAATGCCAAGGGAAACTTGGTGATACTTGAAACTAGGAAAGAGTCTATGGTAGGTTACCCTTTGGAAACTCAGAAGAGATCAACATAACCAATGGCCTGAACTCATATTTCCAGCCTGAAGAATTATGAGTTTATGGATTTTATATTTCTTAAGGTCATCCAGCTTGTAATATTTAGTTATAGCAGTCCTAGGAAACGAATCCTAGTAGAATGGGAAGACTGGAGATGGAGATGGGGGAGATGTAGTGGTTAGAAGTAATGCCTATGGTCTTCTTAAATATACTCAGAAATGTTAAGAGCATGCATGGTTACTCATGGCTGTTTTACTCATGAACTAAAATAATACCCATTAATCAGCTACATTTGGCAGACAATCTTTCAACCCTTAGATATAAAGCTATGAATTGAACAAAAATCCAAACAAAATCTGCCTTCTCAGAGATTAAACTGTATTGGTGGAAGATAAACAATAAACATAATAATTACACTTGTGATAAAAATGCATGGAACATCAAAGAGATTATGGAAAAGTTACATTATTTTTCTATTCCATTTTTTCACAAGCTTATTGAA
>NW_022111373.1:45319376-45324351 GCF_000313985.2 Echinops telfairi | reverse complement strand
GAGAGGAAAAGAAAAAAGCAATGTGCACTGAAAGGGAGAGGCCAGTGATGTGGAAATGAAAGAAGAAAATGTGTGTCATGGAAAGCACATGAAGAAAATATTTGAAGAAGAGACAAAATCGACAGAATGCTATTCTGTTGACAAATCAGGCCAGTTGAGCCAGAATTTCTACTGCTTTTGTTTCTATTTTTTTTTCCTTTAAGGTAAAAATATAACACAAAACTTGGTTCCTATTTAACCCTTTTTATATGAATTTTTACATGCTCTTGGATATAATTTTTGCACTGTGTCAGTATTCGCATTATTTCTGTTCTGCTTATTCTATTTCCATTTCTCTAGTTTCCCCGGCATTACATAGTTGATGGCCGAAGGGAACACATTCCTTATAAATGATATTATTTATGTCATAAGTTGCTCTATTGTTTGGATGAAATATGACATTCAGGAGTGTCTCTGGTTCCAAATTGAAAGGATATCTTAGGTTGATAGTCTCAAGGGGTTTCTCTAGTCTCTAAGAGTTCAATGAGTCTGGTCTTTTTTAAGAAACATTGTTTTGTCTGTAATATTTTGTGATTGATTGATTTTACTCAGTATAATATCTAGATGCATCCACTTTATGGTTATAGACTCATTATTCTTTTATATTGCATACTATTGCATTGTGTGTATGTACCAGATTTATTTCTCTATTCATCATTTAATGGGCACTGAGGTTGGTTTTTTTTTCTTTTTAATATTACTTATAATGATACAATAAGTAGATGGATATATGAAGATTGTGGCATCAGGATTGGAGGAAGGCTTATTAAAAACCTGTGATATGCAGAAGTCAGACTGGTTGCTGAAGGTTAAGAGGACTTGAAGCACTTGCTGATGAAGATCAAGGATTGCAGCCTTCAGTATGGATTTTAACCCAATGTAAAGAAAATGAAAACTCTCACAAGTGGACCAATAGATAACTTCAAAATAAACAGAGAAAACAAACACACAGATGTCAAGGATTTAATCTCGTTTGGTTCTACAACCAAGGCGTATGGAAGCAGGAGCTAATAAAACAAATTGTGTGTTGCCTTGGGCAAATCTACTGCACGTGACTTCTTTAACGTTTTGAAAAGCCAGGGTGTTACTTGAAGACTAAGGTGTGTGGCAAAGCCATGGTATTTTTGTTTGCCTCTATGCTTGTAAAAAATTGACCTTGAATAAAGAAGATAGAAGAAGAATAGGTGCTGGTGAGGCACATCGAAATCATCGTAGACTGCCAAGAGAACAGCTACGTCTCGAAGGAAGTTCAACAAGAGTGTTCCTTAGAGGTATCCATCTAGAATATTTTGGACAGGTCTTCAGCTGAGACCAGGGCCAGGAGAGGATATCATTATTGATAGAACACAGGGTCAGTGACAAAGAGGAAGGCCCTCAACCAGATGGATTGACACCATGGCTGCAACAACGGGCTGAGACGGAAGGACCACTGTGGGGCTGGCACAGGGCTTGGCAGTGCTTCCGTCCACTGTACAGAGACCAAAAAAGACTCAATGGCACCTACCAACAATTATGTAATAAACATGGCTCTACATATTCTTGTCACTGATATTATATATTTAAAATACATATGTAAGAGGGGGATTGCTGGATCATAAACTATTTCTATTTCAACTTTTTTAGGAAGCACCATATTCTTTCCACAGTAAGCGTAATGTTTTATACTCCCACCAACAGTATATGAGAGTTCCAATCTTTCCAAGCCTCAGTCATATTTTTGTTTTCTGTTTTTATAATATTGTCTCTTTTATTTCGTTCTTTCTTTCTTTCTTGTAGTGATGTTTTTGTCATTTTAGCTGTGGTATGCAGCAAAGTCTGCAGTTCAAACTCTGAAGTTATCCCTGTGAAGAAGATGACCCTGTCTATTCTCATTAAGATGTATTGCTAAGGAGAGTCTATGTAGGGTCATTATAAGTCGAAATGGACCCAATGACAGTGGGCTTGTTTTGTTTTGTTGGTTAGTTTTTAAGAACCAGTTATCATTAATTTCTCATCATTTGTTGATTAGCCACTGAGATTTCCTTTGATGTGTGCCTATTTAAGTCCTGTAAGAATTATGGTGACACGCTGTGCAGATGTCTATGAACTGGTGTTAGTTGATTCTCTTATTTACATCTCTATTATTTAAATATTTCCTATTTTTCCTGAAGGAGTTCTGTGGCATAGTAGGTTGTGAATTGCACTGTTAAATAGAAAATCAGTGGTTTGTAACTTCCAGCTCCTCCTAGAGAATGATGGACGATTTCTCCTTCTGTGAAAATTTAAGACCTTGGAAACTCATAGAGTACAGTTCTACAGTACTCTGCCCTATAGGGCTGTTTTGAATCAGAATTGATTCAATGTTGTCAAAGCTCTGGTATCCTTCTTGAATTTCTTTGTAGCTCACTTTCTATTGTCAAAAGTGGATCATTAAAGCATTTTAGTATTGTGGAAGTCTCTATGTCTCTTTTTTAAAGTATATTTTTATTTTATGGATGCAGTTTACTTCATTTGTTTGATCTTTTGACATTGGGTACATAAACATTTATTATTGTATCTTCTTGCTGGATTGATGCTTTACAGAGATAAAATACCAATCTTTCTTTTTTATACTGTGTTTTGCTTATATTTATCTGAAATCAGGACTGTTACTCAAGTTATCTTTTGGATACGTTTTTGTTGTTGTTGTTATTTTTTGTATATTTTCCCATTCTTGTATATTTACCTTATGACTTTGTGTCTAAGGTATATATCTCATGGATATGTTTTATTCCCCCCCCCCTTTTAAACAATTCATCCTGACACTCTTTGCCTCTTGATTAGTGCATTTAATTTATTTATATTCAGTATAATTAACAATAGGTGTAGATTCACCATGCCATTGTTTGTGTGTGTGTGAGTGTACTGTTAGCAGTTGCTTGGTTCCACTTGATTTTCTTTGTTGAATTATTTTTGCATGTACTTGTCTTTGTCTATCATTACCAATTGTGTGTGCATGTGCGTTTACTTAGTGTGTTAGGCTGGGTGTTCTAGAGAAAAAAAAAACAGTTACACTCATGTATGTATAAAACTCACTGCCATTGAGTAAATTTGGACTCACAGCTACCCTATAGAACTGTCCCTGTGGGTTTCTGAGACTACTGAAAGCCCTTTCTCCTGTGGAGTAGCTTCTGAGTTCAAACTGTTGACCTTGAGGTTTGCAGCCCCGCACAGAACCCCTATTCCACCAAGGACATACATGCATAAGAAAGTAATTGACATCAAGAAGTGGCCCATCTAATTACAGAGCACTAGGCCCAGTCCAGCTCACGCCTGTGAGTCACATACTCAGCTGCATTTTGTTCTGGACTCACATGGCTGCGTGGGGCTGAGGATTCAGAGTTGGGTGGCTCCAAGCCAGGAACATGGCAGTCACATACAGCTCCCAGGGCAGGCAGACCCAGAGAGGGGATGCGGCCAGTTCACAGTGGTTCCACACAATAGATACCTAAGTTTTGGTGATTTCCTTGAACTGGTGGCTATAGTGGAGTTTATAATCAGGGTTCTCTCTTAGGTGGCTGGCTGAGCTCAATGTGGATATCACAAATTTATATTCCTTCCTCTTGTTTTTTAAGTCATCTATTCAACAGCATATTCTAAGCACCCAAAGTAATATTGATTTTGTCCATGGGTATAAAAAATTAGAACAATTCATGTAATACATATTTATTAAGTTGATAAAACACATTATACCTTTGATGAAATACTACATTTTATCCCCTTATGCTTGTTACTTCATTAAACAAAAAGACGTCAAAAAATGTTAAACAACAAGAGGGTGGCCTGCTGTCATTCCTTCCAGCTTTGTGTTACAACCTCAATTCTCAGGGGCTATTATGTAATTTCAGGGGAATTATGTATTTTCAAAAAGTGTTCGAAGAGTTAAAAAAAATATTATCAGAACAATTAGTATAAGTTCAGCCAAAGTGAAAGGTTTTTCAAAGATAAGCATATGTTCAGAGAACAGAAGTAGACTGTTTCTAATATATCAAAAACAATGACTATTGTCTACTTGGCTTACCTCAAATGGATTGGGATGCTACTCCTACAGTGAAAAGATGGTTAAGGGTAAATCACATAGCCCATGGTGTTTGGATAAAAGCGAAGAATATTGCAAGTGAGGAGGCCAATGAGGAAGCAATACAGAAATCTTCAACAGTTTTTTTGTTTTCCAGGTAATATTTTTCATTAAAATTTTAAAACTCATATTAAATAATTAAAACTCACATTAAATAATTAATCTGGTAAGAGGAAAAATTCAGGCATGGTAGCAGTGATAGACAGAAAAAGTTAAGTTAACTTATTTTTTAAAAACGGCAACATGGCATGAAACTGATCTCTCCTACGAAGCAAAACAGCCAGTTCCTTTCACGCGCCGGGAATGAAATATTAAAGAAGGTGTCAATCACCAACTCAAATATCACAAAAAGTCGCTCACTTCAGTTATTAAATTATTTTTTCATGAAACTGAGAGAATGTCTATAGCACAACCACTAAACAACAAAGTGATCGGTAAACTAAAATAAATCAAAGAGCTAAATTTTCAATGACAGCAATAAACCTAGCAAAAAGAAATAAAGATCTACTTTATTCAATGTTTTGCACTTAGAATTTCTAAGATAGTGATAACATTTTCGGGGGAAACATGTTAAGATGACAATGTGTTTTGTAAAGATATGTAGAACTAATGCTGCGGCAGCATTGGTATTTAAAGAAAAAGTATAGAGTGGAATCTATTGAAACAAGTGAAATGCATGGATATGCATTTTAGTTGGAAGAAAGTGTGCAATTAGTGAGGGAAAATATATTTAGGTGGGTTGTAGGTTACATGAACCATGGATGAGAGGATTAAAGAACCATATATTCTTTGGAAGTTATATATCAGGCATTTCTTGGACAGACTGGCCCACAAACATAA
>NW_022111373.1:45317104-45318104 GCF_000313985.2 Echinops telfairi | reverse complement strand
AAGTATTTTAGGTAAATTTTGAAAATTAGATATAATTATCTACTTAATGTTCAGAGTAGGGTTATATTAAAGATAATTTATAGAACCTGTTGTCACTTAGTTGATCCCAACTTACGATGACCATATAGATGACTGAGGCAAGCTGTTCAGTAGCCTTTTGTGAGCTTTAATCTTTACTGTGAACAGATTGCCAGACTGTCAGTGGATTGACTTCCTGTCACCTTTTAGGTTAGTATTTGAGAACAAATTCTGTGCCACCCAAGGTATATCAATTGAAAGTCTTATGATACTTGCTGAAGAATGCATTATAATAATAGAATATAACACAAAATGTCTGCTAAAGATTCTGCAAAGATGCTTAGGGTATTTTCATTTATTTCGGATAAAAGAGTTTTATGGATATTTTTTCTCTCGCCTCTCGTGAACATAACCAATGTATTTAAAGTAAGTTCCATAGGCTCCTTCACATGGTCAACGTTTTGCTTAGCTGACAATACAGCTTTTAATAAAAGTAACAAAGCCAAAGCAAAACAAGCACATAAAACAAAACAAAGAACAGTTTCAAGTGGTGTAGTTCCATGGGCAGGCCATTATGTCATTAGGTCACACTTGTCTCTTTGGGCATCACAGTGAAAATCTTCACCTTGACTCTTCTCTGCCTTGTTGTTGGCCCCCAGACAACACAGCACAGCGGGCATGCAGGGACATTCGCCCTGTCGCCCACGAGACGTTTCCATTTCCTCTAGTTCACGAATCACGCAAGCAGCTCTTCTGTTCTCAGGTTGACCTCTGAATTCTCACAGCAGAGTTTTCCTATTTTACTTAGTACCTAGAGACTAAATAATACAAAATCAAGATAAAAAAATCTATCTGAAAAATGTCCCTCAATATTTGTATAACTATACATTTTCTAAGTTCTATTTGTAATTTTGTGTTTACTTAGCAATGATATTACATTGTTTTAATTTGTCTATGGTCAGGGCACTTTTTTATTAAATCT
>NW_022111373.1:45314254-45317004 GCF_000313985.2 Echinops telfairi | reverse complement strand
TTACATAGCTATACGCCGGTGACTCAGAAAAGTGAAGCAGGAAGCAAGAGGTTGTCAGGCTGGTGAATGCAGAATCACGTGGATCCAAGATAGGTAGGAACACAGTAGGGCACTGACTCTTGTCAGGTTTGAGCATCCCACATGAATCCACTCCTGGAGGCATCTACAGAATTCCAGTAAAGTCTCAGTGAGGAGGAGGAAGTAGCAGAGAGAGATCTCTGTTGGTCTTGCTCTTATACAAAAGGCTTATGATATTAAGGAGGTGTCATCAGGTTGTCACTTGATTGACAAGTTTAACACCACAGTTGGCATAATGCCCAACCATCAAACACACATATATATTTATGTAGGCAACTAAAAGGGAAAATGTTAGAAACAGCCTGATATCTATTGGTATGATTGAGGAATAAAATAACATAATCCTATAATAAAATATTATGCAGCAATTGAAATGTTTGAGTTTGCTCTGCATGTACTGACACAGAATTATCTTAATGTTATGCCTTTAACTGAACAGAAAATTATTCGTGTCGGAAAATATTACTTTGTAACAAGGTCATATTTGCAGGTGAATGTCTCTTGATGGATAAATACAATATACAAGAAGTTATGGATTGGAAATAGGGAGTAGGAAACAGGAGAGGAGACATATGTTGAAAGTATTTTAGGTAAATTTTGAAAATTAGATATAATTATCTACTTAATGTTCAGAGTAGGGTTATATTAAAGATAATTTATAGAACCTGTTGTCATTTAGTTGATCCCAACTTACGATGACCATGTAGATGACTGAGGCAAACTGTTCAGTAGCCTTTTGTGAGCTTTGATCTTTACTGTGAACAGATTGCCAGACTGTCAGTGGATTGACTTCCTGTCACCTTTTAGGTTCGTATTTGAGAACAAATTCTGTGCCACCCAAGGTATATCAATTGAAAGTCTTATGATACTTGCTGAGGAATGCATTATAATAATAGAATATAACACGAAATGTCTGCTAAAGATTCTGCAAAGATGCTTGGGGTATTTTCATTTATTTCAGATAAAAGAGTTTTATGGATATTTTTTCTCTCTCCTCTCGTGAAGATAACCAATGTATTTAAAGTAAGTTCCATGGACTCCTTCACATGGTCAAAGTTTTGCTTAGCTGACAATACAGCTTTTAACAAAAGTAACAAAACCAAAGCAAAACAAGCACATAAAACAAAACAAAGAACAGTTTCAAGTGGTGTAGTTCCATGGACAGGCCATTATGTCATTAGGTCACACTTGTCTCTTTGGGCATCACTGTGAAAAACTTCACCTTGACTCTCCTCTGCCTTGTTGTTGGCCCCCAGACAACACAGCACAGCAGGCATGCAGGGACATTCGCCCTGTCGCCCACGAGACGTTTCCATTTACTCTAGTTCACGAATCACGCAAGCAGCTCTTCTGTTCTCAGGTTGATCTCTTAATTCTCACAGCAGAGTTTTTCTATTTTATTTAGTACCTAGAGACTAAATAATACAAAATCAAGATAAAAAATTCTATCTGAAAAATTTCCCTCAATATTTGTATAACTATCAATTTTCTAAGTTCTATTTGTAATTTTGTGTTTACTTAGCAATGATATTACATTGTTTTAATTTGTCTATGGTCAGGGCACTTTTTTATTAAATCTGGGGTCTATGAATATAGATTCTCAGAATTAGCAAACTGCATAAAAATTATCTCCGAAAGTACAGGAAAAAATAAATATTTTACAAATTATTTGCAATCATTTGTCTATAAATTAAAAAGAATAGCCTCTCCCTTCTTTTTGTCCTATTTTTCAAACTAGGACAAATTCTTTTCTTAAGGTCACCATGATCAGACATGAAAAAGAATTTTGTAAGTTTACAAATAATATCTATGAATGAAAATTAGAATTTTTATTTTTTGCCAAAGCACAGAATTCTTTTATTAGAATCTTATTTGCATGTAGTCATGTTAACTTATGCTATCCTAACTGCATGGCATGTATCAACCGGATGACTATTTCTTGAATATTTTGCATACCCTAATGTGGTATGCTCCAAATCAGATGAAAGTACATGAGTTCTGAAATGAGCTTCTCCTAAGCAGTTTGCAGGCTAGGATGTACAACACATTTCTGGGCTTTGCCCTGCTCAATGGCAAAGACGACTAGGTCCCCCAACAAGAGTCCAGGTTCTAGCCATACTCTAACCGTACCTCATTTCAACCACCACACAATGAATTAGACTTACTTCAGTTTGTCATCCTTAGTCAAACATATTCTACCAATTCTGTTTTAGAAGACTCTCCAGCCTTCGTTTTTGAAAGTAATATTGAACTTCGTGTTGGCTCTAGCGACTCTGCAAGGAAGGCAGAGAAGAGCTGCTCCACAAGGGGTCTTGGGCTGAAGTTTGTATAAGAGCAGATGACAACGTCTTTTCCCCTGTGGAGCATATGGTGAGTTCAACCCGTTAACCTTTTCATCAACAGTAAAATCATAATTGTTTCACCAGAGCTGCATAGCTATTGATAAAAAATTTTACCAAAAACCCCTCACTGCCACCACGTCAATTCTGACTCATCATGACTCTATAGGACAGAGTAGAATTACCCCGTTGGGTTTCTAATGCTGTAAATCTTTATGGGAACAGAAAGAATCATCTTTATTCCTAGGAACATTTGGTGGATTTGAACTTATGATCTGGTTTTTAGCAGCTCAACAGGTAACCCACTGCCCCACCAGGGATCCTTTTACTGTT
>NW_022111373.1:45311358-45312999 GCF_000313985.2 Echinops telfairi | reverse complement strand
GAACATTGTCTGACAGAGTGCCAAAGTATTAGCCACTCGAGTTTAAAACGTGTAAAATATGACAAATATAGAACTAATCTCTCAAAGTAGAGTCAATGTTAATGATACGGGTGTAGTCTGCACTATGATTTGCTGAAGTGGCATCCACAGGATATGAAGAAACACCTGCAAACATCCACTAATAACCCCAATGTGAGTGTATAAAATGTGAATGGGGAAAATGATAAGTTGTTAAAAAATAAAATTGAATATTGGAGATTAATATATTTAGTGTTTGTATTAGTGTTACATAGCTGAAATGGACAGATATGAGTCACATTGAATTGGACAAGCATATAGTCCGCGATGCAAGGAATTACATGTAGCAAATGAAGGATGTTACATTTATTTTCAAATAGAATTCTTCAATATTTAAATAAGGCATTAGCAGTGCTAGTGTAATGTCCATACACTTAAAAGAGAGACAAATCAATGTGGATGTTTCTCAAATTTATCAAACAATCACTAATTCTAAAAAAGAAGAGTTTAAAGATTTTACCAACATCTGCAAGTTGACATTGAAATGCAACAAAGATACATTTGTATAAATTGATTATTTGAATATCAATGTCAAAGTTGTAAACAAAAAAGTTGGATCAACAGTTGGGAAATATGACCTTGAACTAAAAATCATGCCTTAGATTTGTTAATAGGATTTTGTAAGGCCAATAACTTATTCATTCTTGTGAAGAATAATTTGAAGGGAGGTGTCTGGCCTCCTTGGGCTTCACATCATTAGCATCAACTGCCCACAGCTGATTTCAGCTACTCCTCTACTCGCCAATCTTTTTACCAATTCCGGCACCTGACATTTTTCTTGAGGCTCTCTCTGTTTCTATGTTGGTTTAAAAATTCATTGCAATTGTGATGCACAACACAGAATGAAGAGGTATAATCAGGAAGCAGAAAGTGACCACTAAGGATCAGAAATATTCAGGATAGAGTTGTTTGGTCAGCTCAGTCTGTCCTCAGTCATGCCTGCAATCACTCTTCCATTTGGTAGTTGGTTTCTGAGACACAATTCTTGGCTTTCTGTCTATCTCAAATAAGACTACAGAGCTTTTTTAAAACTGCCCACAAATATCCAAAAGGCACGCTAGTCTACTCTAAGCTTCAGGCCAACGGTAGTGAATCAGCAAACCATAATCACCAATTTAGGGCCTAGAATCACCACAACTCATCAAGAAGCCTCCTGCACAAAGGCTCTGAGTTTGACACACTTCACAGGAAAGGAAGCCTCCCACTCCACCTGTGCTTTAGCTCTTTCTCTGCTGCTGTCTCTTTGGGGTTACAGCTTTCATCCCTGGATCAAAGAGGTTCAATATGCAGGAACTTAGGGTCCAAAGGACTTCCTCAACTCCTGGATCTTCTTTCTTAATGGTAATGGAAGACTCTTGCTTCTGGGAGAGCTCATTGTAAACCCAGCAAAACTGACTAATCCTCTCATTAGATTTCAAAGTTTTACAATCATTCACAACCAAATCATATAATCATTAGCATCTTCCTCCACCTTCTCTTATCCAAAAGCATTGGAGAAAAAAAATCATTTGGTGGAAGCTAAAAATATTACTAGAAGTGTCATATAAAATAATCTACTGCACT
>NW_022111373.1:45308072-45310733 GCF_000313985.2 Echinops telfairi | reverse complement strand
AGTTGTGGTATTGACGAATTTACCAGGGAGGTGGGTGGGATGACACAGGAAGGCTGGAAGGAACTCAGAAAGTCATTGTATCAAGCAATGATTGACTGATTTTCACTAATTTTAGGATGAAGGATAAGATCGAGAGCCAGTGAATTTAAACGAAGACATCCAAACTGCACTAAAGATATTCTGAAAAATAAATCTCTGGTAATTCAGAAGTTTTATCATTAAAATTGATGCCCTAACTGCTCACTCATTTATGTTATGAAATGATAACAACTGGAAGTGATAGATGTTTGTACAAATGGAAGTGATAGATGTTTTTGAATATGCCAAAAAAGTGATAAAAATGCAGAAAATTATCAAATAATAACATTAATATTTCATAGAAGTAAAATTTTGCTAAAGAAAATGAATGGCTGCAGCATTGTATTGTCAGGGAACTGCCAGAAACTCCAGCAAACGTCAAAGAAGAAATGGAATAATTATTACTGATATCAGATGGATCTTGGTTGGAAAGCAGTAACTATTAGGAAGATGTCAACTTATGTTTAATCGATTGTGCAAGATCTACACATTCAACTGTGTAGATCATAATAATTTATTGATAGTACTGTAGGAAATGGAAAATCCAGAACACGTAATTTTGCTCATGTAGAACCCATAAATAAACCAAATGTCAGTCTTTCCGACAGAAAAAGGAAACACTGCATGGTTTAAAATCAGGAATTGGATGTGCTATGGTTAAATATATTTTCGTCGTACTCATTCTATTTGTATGCTAAGTAAATCATCTTAGAAGCTGGGCTATAAGAAACTTGTGGCACCAGCATAGGAGTAAGAGTCCCTAACAACCTACAATTGGCAAATGGTATAATCTTGCTTACTAACAGCATTTTATGATAAAGATCATAAAGCATTTTATGATAAAGATCAAAGACTACAGGTTTTGGGTTACTATGGACTCAAAATAAAGAAAATCCTCATAACTGGACAGAAGCAGCAATAGGGAAAAAAGTCCTTTGTTTTTAGATGCAAAATGAGCACTCTAGAGGCAGCAGTCAAGCAAACAAGATATATTGAATTAAGCAAACGTGCTGCAAGATGTCAATTTGAGGTTTCTGGTATATCTTACACAAACTTACTCTAGGGCCTTGGTAGAGCAGTCGTCTAGGTCAGTGGTCTAACCATATTAGGCCCTCTACAGAAGTATGATGAGACTATCTACTCCTCTTATGATATAAAGTCTCATAGGTCCAAAGGGGCAGTTCTACTCTATTCAATAAATCTGGTGGGTGTGACCATATCTGACCTCCTCTGATTTCCCTATTGCCAAGAGGCATGGGTCAGTCATGCCACCACCCTTCACCCTTCTTTACATATTCTTCTTTACCTACTCTTCCTCCCACAGCACCCTTTCTATGCTGGCTTCAATAACCCATTACGATGGTCACAGAGGACTCACTGACAAAAATCACAATTAAGGGAGTTTATGAGGAAACGTAATCAGTTACCACAAGTCAGTATGATCAACATTGTCCCACTACAACACCTCTCATGAGCCAGTAACCAAGTCTCTCTCTGGTCCATGAACCAGGAAGCCCACATGCCTCTGCTTCACAGTTCCATAATCTTGGTGCTGCTCCCCTTGCTCTGTTCTAAAACCTCCATCCCATAGTCTCTGATACCTCTCACCTCCACCTCTATCATTTCAGACAGAGATCTGGAATGTACTCTTCTGGTGGTCCTGGACTCTCTCTCTCTGAAGCTGCTTCAAAGATGGCTGCTCCTAATAGTGCTAGGGGTAGTCATAAAAACAGAATTATCACTATTAGTATTATGCACACCCTGTTTGAATAGGCCCACCCAACGTTTTGTTGGGACTTATAGAGAGATAGGTACCTCACTGCCATAGAATCCATTTTGATTCATCGCAACACAATAATATGATAGACTAGCTCTCCAAGACTATAAATCTTTACTATTGTAGAAAACCTCGCATTTATCAATGGAATTTATGGTAGTTCCTCATTGCTGACTTCACAGTTAGCAATCTCTTACATCACCAAGACTCCTTGAGAGATGGGTAGAAGAGCCATATTAAGAAATTTTACTCCACCATGCTCTGTCTTTGAGGGTCATAATGAATTGGAATTGACTAGATGTTAATGACGAACTGAGTGGGTTTCCCAAACAAGGGTGCTTTCAATTGCTTTATATGCATTTAGAAGCTAACAAAAAAGAAGGGTGGGAGAATATTTTATTTGAATTATGATTTTGGTGGAGAATATTGAATATATATGAATTGATATAAGAATGAACACATTTCTTTTGGAAGAAGTCCAGCCTGACTACTCAGTGTGTGTGTGTGTGTGTGTGTGTGCCTGTCTGTATTTCTAGTCCTGTGGGGAGCTACAGTCTGGGAAACAAAAAAGGTAGTTTAGCCCTGGGGGATAGGGACCATATATTCATATTACTATATAATTATTGTTCTGTAGTGTCATTCCACCTTTTGTCTGCTAGGTTGTCATACTATAGTGTCTTGTGTGTTGCTGTGATGCCAGAAGCTATGTCACTGGTATGCTCAAAATCAGGTTACCCGTATCCTGGAAGCTATGTCACTGGTATTTCAATTGGCAGCATGGTCGAATCAAGTGAATAAGTTTCAGC
>NW_022111373.1:45301848-45307714 GCF_000313985.2 Echinops telfairi | reverse complement strand
GGGACTGGAGACTTCTAGATCAACACTGCTGATGGGCAGGACTCAAGGTCAGGAGAAAGAGCTAAATAACGTCCTTATGATCAGAACTTGGAATATACAACGTATGAGTCTAAGAAAATTAGAAGTGGTCAAAAATGGCACACATAAAGATCAATACCTTAGGTACTGAGCTGAAATAGACTTTTTTTGGGCACTGTGAACCTCAAAATACTATGATTCAGTGTGCTGGGAATGACAAAATCAAGAGGAATGGTGTGACATTCATTGTCAAAAACACATTTGAAAATAAATCTTGAAGTACAATGCTTTCTGTGATAGAATTATATCTATATACCTTTGAGGAAATACAATCAATATAATTATTAATTAAATTGAGACACAGCCAAAAAAAGCTAGTGATGACAAAATTAAGAAATTCTACCAATATCTTCAATCAGATTTTGATTAAATTGAAATCAAGAAGAATTGATAATTATTGACAATTGAAATGAAAAAGTTAGAAAGAAAGAGAATGACTATTAGTTGGAAAATGCAACTTGGTAAGAGAAACTAAGCTTTAGTTCATTATATCATTTTGAAAGAATAATGACTTGTTCATAGAAAATATAATTTTCAACAACACAAAACAAATCAAACTGGCTACATCTGTGGGAAGACATGATGGAGAAGCTCAGTACCAGAACTAAAATCAGGCCAATGGCTACCTGTAGAACAGACCATAAGTTGATCATAGATCTGTAGAAAATTCAAAACAAAAATATGAGAGCCAAAACAGGACATGAAGTCTCTCCTACTTAAATTTTGAGAACTTCTCTAGAAGAGATTTGAAGCATTGAACACCAATTACAGAAAACCTGACAAGTTGTGGGGGAACATCAAGAACCATCATTCATGAAAAAAGCAAAAGGTCTTTAAAAAGAAAGAAAAAAACAATTGAATAGTGAGAGACTCTGAAATTTGCTCTTAATTGTATAGATGCTAAAGCAATAGAAGAAATGAAAGTCAAAGATCTGAATAAAAAATTGTAAAGGGTGGCTAGAGATGACAAAGCAAAATACTATAATGAAATGTGAAAAGAGCTAGAGTTCAAAAAACAAAAAGGAAGAACAAACACTCAGTAAATATTAAACTGAAAGAATTATAGTAAAAAGCATTCAATCCTTGAGTTGCAGTATTGAAAGGCTTTAGGGGTAAAGTATTGAATGAATCATAAAGAGAAGATGGGAAAATACACAGTCACTGTAGCAAAAAGAATTAGTGGACATTCTACAAGTTTCAGAGATAGCATATGATCAAGAACCAATGGTTCTGCAGGAAGAAGTTCAAGGTGCACTGAAATCATTAGTCGAAACCAGACTCCAAGAATTGAATGGGAATAACAATTGAAATGTTTCAACAATATGATGGAGCACTGATAGCACTCACTTGTCGATGCCAGGAAATTTGGAAGACAACTAACTCCTTGGCAGACCATATTTTGTACCCATTCCAAAGAAAGGTGACCCAACAGAATATGCAAATTATAGAACAAATTAATTGCTATCACTTGAGAGTAAAATTTTGCAGAATATTTTTCATCAATAGTTGCAGTAATTCATTCACAAGAGACCCGCTGGAGGTACAGGCCAAGTTCAGAATAGGATGTGGAACAAGGAATATCACCGCTGATGTCCGACAGATCTTTGCTGAAAGAAAAGAGTACTAGAATGAGGCTTTTGTGTGTGTGTGTTTTCTCGACTATGCCATGGTATTCGGCTGTATAAATCATAACAAATTATGGATAATTTGGAGAAGAATGGGAAATCCAGAACATTTCGTTGTGCTTATAAGGAACTTGTACATGAATTAAGAGGCAGTGGTGTGAACAGAACAAGGAAATACTTCATGGTTTAAAATCAGGAAAGGTGTGTAACAGGATTATATCTTCTCAGTAGACCTATTCTATCTGTAAACTAAAAAAGTAAGCAGAGAAGCTGGCTTATATGAAGAACAATGTCACATCAGGTTTGGAAGAAGGTTTAATAGCCACTTGTGATATGCAGGTGACTCAATCTTGCTTGCTGAAAGTTATGGGAGCAAAGTTGTTTGTCCCATAGGTAAATGGGACAGTACTCCCACCTTCCACAGTTTGTGGCCTGTTTATATCTTAGTCATGGGAGCTTATGAAGTAATGGCCGGCCTGTCTCTCCACCTGAGGTAAATGGACACCTGCTTTCTGTTCCCTGAATAAAGCTGCAGATGGCAGTAGTCTGCAAACTTATCAGTTACTTCTTGTTCACAGCCTCATCCTTTCCTCCTCTCTGAGAAAAACTTGGCCAATGTATTAATGCTTCTTTGTAAGCCTTTGAGTTGTGAACTGTCCTTTGTGAGTAAACCTGCAATGTGTTGCAGGCTGTTTGCAGGGATTTTACTTAAGCTTGTCCCCAATAAAGCTCTGGGTCCTGGAGTCTCTAGTGCTTGGGGACCCCCATGCACCAACCACACCCATCCCATTATCTTTCGTATATGTTTTCTCAATTGCAGATGATGCCCCTTTCAAACCCATTCATGATGTAAGCTAAGGCTGGTCCCAATAATAATGTTATCTTACAGAAAGTGAGCAGGACTTGAAGCACTTGCCAAAGAAGATCAAGTATTGCAGCCTTCAGGATGGATTATGCCTCATTGTCAGCAAGACCAAAGTCCTCACAACTGCACCAGAAGGTAACATCATGATAAATGCAGAAATGATTGAATTCGTCAAGCATCTTACTTTGCTTGACTATACAATCAATGCTCATGGAAGCAGCACTTAAGAGGTCAAAAGATGTGTTGTGTTAGGTAAATCTGCTGCAAACATCTCTTTATAGTATTAAAAAGAAAGGAAATTATTTTGAGGATTAAGGTGTGCTTGACTGAAACCACATATTATATTTTCCATTGTCTCATATGCATGTGAAAGTTGGACAGTGAATAAGGGAGACTGAAAATGAATGGATAATTTTGAATTTTGGATCTAGAGAAGAATATTGAAAATATATGAAGTGTTCAAAGGTCAGCGTTGTGTATTAAAGGAAATACAGCTATAGGATTCTTTAGAGGCAAAGATAGCAAGACTTCCCCTTACATCCCCGGCCCTATTGTCAGACACCAGTCTCAGGAGAAAGACATCACATTTGGTAAAGTAGATGAGCAGCAAAAAAAGAGGAAGCCCCTCGGGGAGTCGGACTGACATAGTGGCTGCAAAGATCTGCTCAAGTGTAGAAACAACAGTGCGGACAGTGCAGGATCCAGCAGTGTTTCTGTGGTGGCTAAGAAGGCTGCTACTGGTTAGAACAGATTTGTTGGCACCACCACCTAGTCCCGATGGGTTCTAACTGACTCCATGGCAATAGGTTGTTTTGTTTTTGTTGTTGTTCTTTCTCACAAAGTTCCATTTCTTACAAACATCCTACTTGATTATAATATAGAGGATTCCCACACATTATACTGAGAAAAATGTATCAATATATTTACATAATACATGCTATTATTATATCGTCAGTCTTCTGCTTTGTTTCAATTTTCAGACATCTAGAATTTAAAGGCATTTAAACAGAGATCCATTTTAAAGGTTTAATTTATTAACATAACTTTCAGGATGACAACCTCATGTGCAAGCATTGGGAGCAGATTACTTTTCCTCCTATATTCTCTGTGCATGTCTCAGTATTTGCCAATAAGGGTATTTGTAGAGGATCTAATACCATGAGTTAGATAATATGGGCTTTTAATTCAGCAGTGTTATTAATTTTGGGTTCTATGAGACAGTAAACATATTTTCCTGTCGTTGTTCTTAAAAGTGTAGGCTACACTGTTTTAAGGCCCTACCCAATTCTAATATGATACAATTTTTCTAATATTATGGAAATAGCATAGAAAATACATCAACTCAGAAAAAATGAATTCCCATTATTGAAAGAAGGTATTTACTGGACTTTTGAAAACACAACTTTTAAAGAAGCTGTATTTGGAGACACAAGAGAAGAGAATCTGTCAAATATATATCTGACTTGAAATTCAATCTACTCATATTCAAGAGCGAGTTGTATTTTCAGTTTAGCAATTATCAAATACTGAATGATGCAGGAGCTATAAAAAAGAAGATAGAGGAAATATGCAGAATAAATATACCCTAAAGAGTTTGTTAATATTAAACCAGAACCATTATTTCTGCAATCAATGCCCATAAAATGCTGCATTTAAGAAATCAAATGACATTCCCCAAGATTTTGTCTTGGGAATATCTGCCACAAAACATGTTCTATAAATATCCAAAAAGCAGAATTGCATTCCTTGATCCAAGGTACAAGGTGTACCTTGTGTGTCACAAAGGTATGCCTTACTCAAACTATGCATACAAAAGTAAAAAACCATCGAAAAACTGAACCTTTGGATTATGGCATTAGCAAACAATATTGACCTAGATCATGGACTACCAAAGAACAAACAATTCTTTCTTGGAGGAAGTACAACAGAAGGAAATACTGCATGGTCTGCACTCTCCTCACAATTGTTCTTATGCTTGAGCCCATTACTGCAGCCAAAATGTTCAGCTACCTCATTAAGGGCCTTCGTTTTCGGTGCCTGTCTACCAGGGTTGATGCCCTTTTTGAGGAGCTTGTCTCTCCTGACAACATGTCCAAGCATGAAAGACAAAATCTCACTGTCCTTGCCTCTGAAGAGCATCCAGGCTGGACTTCTTCCTAGAGGCACATAATTCACCCAGAGGCACCTTGTAAGAAAACCCTGCTCATCAAGTTTAGAAAAGCGATTCAGTGCAAACTCTATATAGCAAAGGTTTACTGTGACACACAGGGGGTGTGAATTGAAATATGTTGGAAGAGACTCTATGGTAGTTGTATTTTTTGTCCAAAGCCATTTTATTGGTAGCTCTTACAGATATCATATCATTCCCTAGTACAATCACATCAAGAAGTACTGTACCATTGCTACCACAATCAGTTTCAAAACATTCCATTCCTTCTTGAACTCTTTGATATCAGCTCCCCTTTACACCCCTCTCCCACTGTAACATCCCCCCGAATATTTATACTACTTGCTTTATCTATAGATTCATCATTATTGGGTTTCATATACCAAATTTTTAACCTTTAAACCTCAGTGATAGAATGTTTCTGTTAATCATTCTACATTTCCTCTGTACTTAGTTCTAATATGATTTTTTTAAGATGTTGCAGGTAGGTATGAGGGTTGGCTTATTAACAGGGATAGAAAGTAAAATATTTGTATTTTTTTATTTTCAGGGGCATATCTTATAACATAAAGATAAAAGAGATCATATGAGCTATTAAATGTAGTTTGATTTTAATGCACTTAGAAGTTCTTCAAATATTCATACAGAAAACTCTATATTCTTAGAAGCAGTGAATTTCAATAGTATCATGACTCAGCTATGCCTTGTGTAAATGTCAAGTAAGCAGGCTTCTTGTCTATCTGACACACGGCTCGATTTTGTTTTTCTGCTCTTCACATTAAAGGCCTATAACCATTTGAAACATTTTGTTCCTTGGTCTTATGTCTAGAGTGCTGTAATGTGCTAGAGAATAATAACTAATGGGTCTAGGTTTTTGCTCCATTTTCATTCTTTCCTGTCAGTTCAGTATATTGTGGTGTCAAAATATCCAGTGGAAGGGTACACATCTAAATGTCACATATTTCTATGGAAACTAACTCAGCTTGAAACTATTTCCTTCTTGGTTACTTTGCCTTTGATTTTTAACAAGCACAAAACAGTACTCAAGAACATCTGCTCTTCTTTAGCTCTAGTAGATATTCCTGGTTTTTAACTTTGCTCATGTGAACCTCAGGACACTAGACATTATAG
>NW_022111373.1:45299168-45300192 GCF_000313985.2 Echinops telfairi | reverse complement strand
CTCTTCTCTCAGGGAAACTTAAGGACATGGAGTCTGAGCTTTGGGCATATTGTTGTCATTGTTGTTTTTGCTTTTTGGTTTGATTTTTGAAGAAAATAGCATAAAAGGGACTTTCTTTTTTTTTCCAAATGAAATAAAACTATCATAATGAATGATTTGGAATTAAATTTCTCAGACGAAATATTTTCATGTGTATTCCGTAACCTAAAACGTTTACATGTTTTACATAGAGTATTAATAGATTTAAAATTTTCTCTATGCATTTTCCTATGATA
This sequence comes from Echinops telfairi, assembly GCF_000313985.2. Taxonomy (NCBI): domain Eukaryota; kingdom Metazoa; phylum Chordata; class Mammalia; order Afrosoricida; family Tenrecidae; genus Echinops; species Echinops telfairi. The sequence goes on along the minus strand of NW_022111373.1, from coordinate 45,299,917 downwards.
TTTTGAACATTGACAAAGGTATATGAATTCATAAAACGATAATTTTTAGAACTTCACCTTTAAAAAAAAAAAACTTCACATATTCCAGACTTGTAGAGTTGCATCCTAATAAATAAACCACCATCTCCTCCTTACCCTGTTTGAAGATTGAGCTTGAAAAGAGGCAGAATGCCAGGATCTTAAATGTAACCACAAGATGGCGAACTACAGCCTGAACTAGTGCATCAAACTGGTTCCTGACAGTACCCCTACTGAAAATTTGCATTTCTACCCCAAATACACTGAAGCAAAATGTACATTGTAACAATTTTCCCCAGTGATTTTTTTATATGTATAAGAAATATCGAGGGGCAATAATATCACCTGGGATCCTGTTAACATGTAGATTCTGACTCTTTTAGCTGATGTAGCTTAAGGTGATTATGAAAATATGGGTTTTGGAGCAATCATTGATTTTATAGATTTTTGTTTCTCTTTATGATAACAATAAGTATAAAGAACATCTCCACTCAAAATAAATATTCTGTGGAATATAGACTTTTAATATTCTTTCCTACTTTATCAAGCAATGTTTTCATTTTCAAAAATGAGCAATTGTGGATTTTTTTTAAAGAAAATAAATATGGGTCTACAAATATATGAAAAAACAAGTGATAAACAGTTTGAGTTTATTCTATTCCTTTTACATTCATGTTTGGTGTTTGAGGAATTTTGGGCGGGTGAATAAGCAAATGTGGTGAAGAAAGCTG
>NW_022111373.1:45272047-45295686 GCF_000313985.2 Echinops telfairi | reverse complement strand
AAAAAATTTAAACTATACATCTTTTGGGGAAAAATCCTAGAGCCTCAGAAGAGAGGATCTCAATCTCAGGGACCTCTAGGTTAATTGGCTTAATATAGTCCACAAAGACAATCCTCGTTTTCTAAGCACCAAATAGAAGTTGTAAGCAGCTAACGAAGGTGTAACTCTTAGTCTCTCTCTGTCCGACACAAGGAAGGCTGAAGAATATTTAAGGACTAATGAATCACCCCAAGCACAGACCGTGGGACTCTGAGACCAGATGAACTAGATTGACATCAGCCAATATAACCAACCAGTCCGTAAGCTATAATAGAAGGTCCTAGATAGAAGGAAAGAAAAGTATGGATTGAAATTCGAAATCATGAAGAACAGAAAGGCTTACTATTCTGATAGAGACTGGTAGAACTGCCCAGACTGAGGTCTGCAGGAAGCCTTCAGGCCTAACACTAAATGTACCCTTGTCACCCAACAATCAAGTACAGAATAGTTAAACCTAAAAGGTGAACAAATATATCAGATAGATACACGTTCATTAGAACAATTCATCATGTGAGATCAACCAAGCAATATTTATGCAGGCAGAAAGTTCCTAAGGGAGGAGAGAAGGAGGCATGAAATGAGTAATGTAGGAAGGAAATGGGAAGAGAGCTATTACCTGGAGGAGACTGTCGCTAAAGGAATTTTGTACGAACAGTTGGATGGAAGACAATTTGCTCTGTAAACTTTCGCCCAAATCACCATACATAGTTCAAAGAAAGAAGCTATCTAGAATAGAAAGCTAGACTTCCTGGGGGGGGAAAAGTATGAATACTAGACATTTTCTGGACCATTGTTGATTAGAGTCAGTAATTTTGTCAGAGAACTTTAATATTCCTGTGACAGCTTTTCACTATCAAAATTATTCTCTAGAAATAAAAATGATCTCTAGGGCATATTTTGTTGCATATTTCATATTTGTATTGATCATCACTATGAGCAAGACATTTTGTTACATCCAAGAATGATAAACACACACTGCCCTAAGCACCTAATCATGTATAATGGGGTGAGTCTAAATGTCATAAACATTCATTTCATGGAAATACATTGAAAGTGTTTATTAGAGATGTAAATCCATGAAATGCAAAGAGAAAATGAAAACTATTATTCAAGGTAACAGAGGCCTGGGCAGTTTTCACAGATGAGATGTCTTTCAACAGTGCATTAAAAAATCCTGTCATGTTTTAAACAGAGGAAATTCAACAACAAAAATGTACAAAGGATGTATTATAGCTGAATTGTAGTGTTGGTGAAGGGTAAAATTCTAGGAAGCCACAACACTGGAAAAGCTAATGGCTATTTTGAGTCAAAAGGTAGAATTTGCCAATGTCATGCTAGAGAGTACGCCATCTCAGTCAAAAACAAAACAAAAGCACAACAGGTCTCTGAAGAGTACATTTCAAATGTCACAAAATGTGCTTAGAAGGTCCACTGTTAGGGACATAGAAACAAATATTTCTGGGAAAATGTAGCTAAAATTATACTCTTAAAACATTGTTTATTTTATTTTTTCATAACTAGTATTTTATTATTTGTTTTGAGGAGCAGTATAGAGATATTATGAGCAATTTTTACACAATTCTTAATTCACATACAAATTTCCTAAAATAGCATGTAGTTACAATTCTTTTCTAAATATCAATGAGTTTCTAGACTTAAATTTGCCAGCAAATTTTCCTTAACAGCAACATTGTGTACCATTATCTTCAAATCTTGATAAGTGATTACACCATAAACTCCAATAATTCACAATTTCTTTTCATACACACCACACAATTAAATTATTAACCGTCTAGCATATAACAATTTTTTACGGAAAATTGGACTGCCACAACCAAAGTTGACACAGAATATATACAGTTCTCACAAGAGAGCCATGATGAGGGTAATATTTTTGTTTGTGTGTTTCTTTTCCAACAGTTTTATTGACATACAATTCAAATATCATATAATTCAATTGTTCAATCACATCAAAAAGAGTTGTACAATCATCATCACATTCAGTTTTAGAATATTTTCTTCATTTTTGTACTCATCATTATTCACTCTCCATTCCTCTTAACCTCCCCTGTCATGATCCTAGAACCATTAATCCAGTTACTGTCTCTAAAGATTTACTTCTCCTTGATTTAATATTCACAAAAACATAAAAGACAAAAACAGAAATTCACAACAATAACAAAATAAAGCCTCAATCAAAAAGAAAGCAGAAAATATTAAAAATTAGAATAAATTTAAATGCATGTTAAGGGAGATCAAATGATATCACATTTTAACCTATGTATGCTGTAGTAGATTTTACTATGACTAGAGGAGATTTGTTAGAGGTTTGGAATCCACTGTTGTCCATAGCTCTCTGCAAACTAGGTGTTCATAGTTTAAGATCGGATGCCATTCTCTCCTTTAGATTTGGGTTAGATTACTTCCAATCCTTGGATCACACAGGCTGGTATGCATCTTCCATGGAGATTTAGTTGATGCCTCACATCGATGGCTACTAGTTTAAAAACAAGACTTTAAGACCCCAGATGCCTATTTTTTGTGATAGCTAGGCACCATCTAGTTTCTCCACCACTCTTCCTATAAATACCCACATCTTCATAAGGGTGAGCAGTAAGCAGGGCCAATTCATAAGAGCTAATTGTTCTTAGATTGGGGTCAGAATTTAGTGCAAGTCCCAAATCTATCCATGCATCTATGATTTATATATCTCTGGCTCACGTTGGAGACATCATTGTCATTTTATCACCTAAGGAATCACTTCCAATGTCCCAGAGTCAACCGACTTTTAGAAGCCCTATAAGTAAAACTGCCCATATGAGTCTCCAAGCATGCAGAACTTCACACAAGTAGAAGGATTCAGTTGCCAAGAGTTGATGGAAACAGATTGCGTTAAACCGAGTTACCTAGAGAAACAAATCCAGAGATATTCATATATGGGTAAGCAAGAGCTTTACAACAAAGAGTAATTGTACATTAAGTAAACATCCCAGCCCAGTCTAAATCAAGCCCATAATTCCGATATTAGTCCATATGCCCGATACCAGTCTATAAAATCCTCTTCAAACTCGCACAACATATGCAATGATGCTGAATGCTGGAAGATCACAAGCAAGGGGCTGGGGAGTCTTGTGGATCCAGTGGCTGTGGAAGCATCTCAGTGCTGGCATGGGTTTCCACATGGCTCTTCCAAGTCCAGGGCTCTGGCTGCCATCAGCATATCTCCATGTGGCTTGTCAAGGAGAATGTGAAGCAGAAATAGAATTTGTCCTGACTTCAGAAAGGAAGAGAGGAAACTCTCAGAATTACCACAAGGTCAGGGCTACAAAGAGGCACCAATCATGCTGTGACCTGATTGGCAGGCTAGACTTCACCTTTATCACTTATTTATCAAGTTGACATGAAATGATGAAATGACTGCACGGATTTTTAAATGTTCAGCTCATGTTGGTGACTCAAAATAATTAAGTATGTTTTGTATTAGGCATACAAAAACTCCCCTGTTTTGTCTCATGGAATGTTAAATTGATACTCAAGACAGTCAAATCTTCCCAAAATTTAACATTCCACTATTTTCTGCTGGTACCAAAATGTAAACAAATAGTAAATGATTTCAGGTTTATAAAAAAAGCATTTACACTTATAAAAATGGAATGAGATGGGATTTTCTTCTTAAAAATGTTTCTAGAACTGATACAAAACCTGCTTTTACAAAATAGCTGATTAATTTTTTCCTCTGGATTGTACAAAAAGGAAGATAACAGTGCCTACTGATGAGACATCATAGATAAACAAAAGCCAAACTTGGCTTCTTTCCCCCCGTTTTATCAGAGGAGGGCCTCTCCTTGTTTTTAATTTCTCCCTTTTAGGTAGGTAAACCTTCTTTAGCTTCTTGGTTAGCACGTCAACTTGTCCCTCTGCTCCCCCTTCCCTTTTGTTTGTGCTTTGTTGGTTGAAGATTCACCCTTTATTGTTCTCTTTTGGGGGCTTTATTTCCACTGTTGCTGTCACAGGTTCCCCTGACCACTGTGCTGATCTCCTTTCAGACCCCTTCTCAAGAGCTAGCTTTCCTTTTGTGGATCTTGGCTGTGGGAAGTGTGCTTGCCTGATGCCAGAGGGCCCTGTGTTGGGAGCTTTCCTGAACCTGGGATGACTGCCTGCTGAGCTCTGCCTTCAGCCTGCTTTCCAATCATTGTCTATAGTAATAAAAGGATAAAATAACTTTGAAATTAATTTCTTCATTTATTAGGAGTTCTGGTGGTGTGGTGGTTATAGATTGGGCTGCAATCTGCATGGTCAGCAGTTGGAACCACCAGCAGTTCTGTGGGAGAAAGACTGGAGTTTCTATTCTCATAAAGACTTACAGTCTCAAAAATCCACAGGGGTTACTGTCAGTATTGACTCCATGGCAGTGAGTGAAAAAGTATCTTAGTAGTAAAGCCATTCATGTGACAAAAACAATTTTAAAGTAAAGAGGCTTGACCCTTTATTAATTAAACAAAAAGAAGATAATATCTTGGAAGGTGTGTTAGTCTAGGTTGACTTGAGGAACAAATCCAGAGGCACTCATGTGTATAAGAAAGAGCTTTACATACCAGAGCAGTTGAATGTTGAGAAAATATCCCAGTCTAGTCCAGATGAAGTCCATAAGTCCAATATTAGCCCATATGTCCGGTACCAATCTAGAAATTCCTCTTCAGCCTCACAAAAACCATGCAATGATGCCGAATGCAGGAAAATCATAGGCCAGTGGTTGGAAAGTCTTGTAGATCCAGCTGCAATGTAAGCATCTCAGCTCTGGCGTGCGTCTCCACGTGGCTCCTCCTGCTCCAGGGCTCCAGTATTGCTCTTGTGTGTCTTGCCATCACGAACACGAAGCAGAGAGTGAGGGTCTGGCTTCCAGTGAGAGATTTTTTCTCCTTAGCTCCTCCAAAAGAGATCATCAAGCTGTGTTCTGTTTGACAGGCTAAGCTCTACCCATTTACAAGTTGACAGGAGATTTTGTAACTGACACAGAAGGGCAATTTATTTAATGGAAAATATTAATAAAACATTGAAATGCGGTTAAAATGCATATACTCAACTCACTGTCATCGAGCAGAATCTAAATCATAAAAACCCATATTTGTGAGACTGTAAATATCTTTTTTCGGATTTAAGGCTTTTTTGTTTTTGGTTTAGTTTTTAATTGTGACTTAGATGGGTGTTTATATTTCAGATGTTGACATTGCATTCCAAAAAACTTACCAAACCCCCCAACAGCTAATAATTGTTCTGCTCTATGACTGCCCTTCTCCTTCATGTGGATTGTCATGTTCACTACACCTAGGCCAACATTCTGGAACAATCTACTCCACTGTTTTATTCTCCCTCCTGTGGATATATGCCCCTTGATATGTTTAGCCTCACCTTTGTAGAATAGCTGGTAGATTTGAATCCCACATCTACCAGTTAACAGTCCAACACTTACAGGATAATGCTACTAAACAAAACCAAACTAGCTGCCAACTAGTCAATGCTGACTTATAGTGACCCGCTGAGGGTTTCTGAGACTGTCACAGTTTTTGAGAGTAGAAGGCCTAGTTTTTGTCCTGGGGACCTGCTGGTGGTTCCCAGATCCTGTGCATTACAGACCAATGTGCAACCACTAGGACACCAGGGCTTCATATTATATAAATATATATTTGTGGAAAATATATATATATTCCCCAAAATATGAGCTAGTATACATAATGATATTATATATGATTTGTATTTTATATGATTTTGAACTTACAGTTAATCATAGAACTAATTCAAAAACAATTAGCTCTTATGATGTGACCTTACTCAATACTTGCGCTCAAGAAGAGACACTGAAGATATGTCAAAAGTGAAGAAATCGGATGGTGTCTGGCTATCAGAAATTGCAGCATCTGGAGTCTTATATGCTTGTTTTAAAACAAGCAGCCATCTATGTGAGGTGTCACTAAGTCCACACAAAGAAGCACAGCAGCTTTGATAATTGAGGAACAGAGGAGGGAATGGGATTAGAGCTTAAATCATGAGCATCCAGATTGCAGAAGAACGGCAGTGAAGCCCCAGTCCTTTTGTAGGAGTCCCAGGTGGATTCAGCCTCTAGTGAATCTCCTCAGACCCTTGACCATTGAATTGTGTGGAATGTGAATTATATGTCAATATAGCTGTTCATTCTTAAAAAATAAATATGCAGTGAAATGAAGTAATGATCAAATAAAAAATGTCTTATGGCACATGTTACTAAATTTGAAATTATATATCATTCAAATTAAGTAAATTTTAAAATGTAAAAAATTCAAATATGTGAAGGTTATATTAAGTTGAAATTATATATCAAAAAAATGGAGTGACATTTAAAATGTAAACATTTAAAACATGAAAAGGTTAATAAATTTAAAACATAAAAGGTTAATTCTTAAATTTTGTAATTGCAATTTTAAGAATTTAGTATTAACCTTTGCATTGTTTTAAACTGAAATTATTAAATACTATATTATTTTATATCTAAAAACTCCCAAAAGCAAATTGAGTCAGAGTACAATGAGCAATGACTATACTATTTATCTTGTTAAAAAAATCCGAAGAACAGAAGGTAAAAGGGAAATATAGACACAAAGCTAAAACATTGTGCAAATGAAGATCATTCCTAAAAAACAATTTCACTAAGTTACTACTGTAAATTAATTATGGCATAAATTATGGTTTAAGGTTATCCAAAAATTGTTTTTGTCTTGACACTCACTAATTATATATTTTGATAATTATTAGCTGCTATGCATACTAGACTATTTTGACACATCAAAAAAAAACCGTATTTTTTTTCAAAGCTATGTATTATTTTTTCAAAATAAACTTATCACCTTCAAAGTACTCTCCATCATACTTAATCATTGGTCAAATCTGAGATTCCATTCTTGGAAACATTTTTCAAACTCATCCATTTGGATGGCTGACAGAACCACCCTCTTTTTTTTCTTCACCTTGTCTATTTCATAAATCTCTGTCCTTTCATATATCTCTTCATTCATGGAAGCAAAAAGAAGTTGCACAGAGTGAGGTTAGGTGTGTAAGATGTGTGGGGCATGAGAGACATGCTGGGTTTTTGCCAAAAACTGACACACTGACATGGCTGCGTGAGCAGGTGCGTTACTGTGGTGACAAAAACAGGCCCCTGTGTGTCACAAATCAGGCCTTTTTAGTGACACAGTGTTACGCAATCTTTTCTGAACATCTAAAGAGAAAGCTTGATTAATAGTCTGACCTGGTGGAACAAACTCCAAAGGCACTACTAGTTGAAATTTTGTCCTTTCAGGAAGTTGAAGAATATCATGAGGTTTGTCATCAATTGACATTTCACCCTTTTTGAAATGAGAAAACCCCTCAGACACTTGGATTTTTCCCAGAGCAATGTCCTTGTTCATAGCACAGCTATGTTCAACATCATGACAGTTTTGGTGGCGTTTTTCCAGAGCAGAAAAAGCAATTTCACAGCTGTGTGCTGTTCTCATAAATCAATAATCATGAAAAGATGAAGTTTGAGTGAAATGGCTTTTACAAAAAAATTCACTGTGACCAGAGAGAACCTTCCCAGATGACACCACTGGGCACACTACTCAGAGCAAGTTGCTGGATGCTTGCCGAGCAGAAAAATGCATACTACGAAATCATGCTCTGCCCAATGCAATTCTTTTCTTTTTTAATTCTTTTTTGGCGGGGGAAGGTAGTCCCTGGTAAATCATGCTATTTCTTTCCTGATTCAATGAAGTATATAATGGCATTATCATTGGTCTTTAAGTTATTTATACATGCAAACCTCAACATTGTTTTCTATTGTCCCCTCATCACTTTTTGAATACCCTGTAAGAATGGACTGTGAGTAGTACTTGATCTCCTCGAACTTCCAGAATGGGAAGGAATATCAAGATCTGCATTAACAGTCCAAGGCTATTTGTGGAGGGTAGACATGTCTCTGTTCTCCAAATGTACCAATTCTTTCTTTAACGGTCTCTCACAGAGCACTCTTTACTTCTCTACTGGTTTCAGTAGTTAGTTGCAACAGTCAAAAGGAGCTCACAGTATGGGATTTTCTACAAAAGTAGTGGATTACAACTCTGGTTCCGGACAAATCGGGATGGAGCTCTTTAACCAAGACAGCCTTTTCACCGCAGTTCCAACCAGAGCACATCTCTCCCGGCCTCTGTCCCTTCTGGGCTCACTTAAGCACATATTAAACTCTGCTCAAAGGCACCATACTCTGCGAGTAAGCACTGGCCTGAAGACACTCAGCTTTAGGACATGATAGAAAACTTAGCTCCACCACGCTCCCAGAGACATGTCACTCTGCCAGCAAGCTTCCTGCCCAAAGCAAACTAAAGATGTTCCCTCTGTGAGTTTAGCACCCCATTCTAAACTCTTCTATCAGACACTCCACCTGGTTCTTTGGCCTCTTTCTATCAGTCCCTTCTCTCTCATTGCCACTTGCTGATTCTTGCTGTCTCCAGTGTCATGTGTCTCTATCTAAACTAGATTCGGTAGGTCTAGTTGAGAAATCTCTGGTCAAAGAATGTAGTTCACTCTGAGCTCTTCTTTCTTACGGGGAGTGAGAACTCACTTTCTGCATCTGGGATAGCTCACTTTAAATCTGATAAGACGAGAAAACTGACCATTTACCAAGTTAGGTCTCCATACACTTTATTTGCATGATTTTACCATTAAAAGAGTGCCATTCAACTTAATTAACAAACTATCCAAGCCCCTGGGTGGGGTTAATTCACCTCATATTCACACGGTTAAAACCAGCCTTTTTCCTCACTCAGTCATCAGTTTGTCATGCTGTAGTAGTTTGTGTTTTGCTATGATGCTGGAAATGATGCCAGCAGTATTTTGAACACAATCAGGGTCATGGATGTTGAACACGTTTCAGCAGAGCTTCTAGACCAGCAGTTCTCAACCTGTGGGTTGCAACCCCTTTTGGGGTTGAACAACCCTTTCACAGGGTTGCCTGATTCAGAACAGTAACAAAATTAAACTTATGAAGTAGCAACGAAAGTAATTTTATGGTTGGGGGTCACCCCAACATGAGGAACTCTCATAATGGGTCCTGTGTAGCATTAGGTAGGTTGAGAACCACTGTTCTAGACTAATAACAAAGTAGGAAGAAGGAAGAATGTCTAAAGTTCTGAAAATTAGTGACTGAAAGTTAGCCACTTCTGAACGGGAACTGCACGCTGAGAATCTCATCATGTGAATAGATGAGATTCTCAGGTTGGATGGTACTCAAAGCATGAATGGGAAGCTCTGCACCCTCAAGGTGGAGTCGAACTTAATGACATGGATGGAAGGAAGCTTTTGAGATTTTCATTTCCTTATATGGCATGACTCAAAATGAGAATAAAACAGCTACAAATATCCAATAGTCATTAAAATGTATAATGTATAAAATAAAAATCCGAAAAATGGAAATAATAAAAAATAGGATGGAGCACATAAAGATTGATACCCAAGGCATTAGGGAGCTGGATTAAACTGGTATTGGTTATTTGGAATTCAATATTCATATGACTTACTATGCCAGGAGTGACAAATTTATAAAGGATGGCATCACATGTATTATAAAAATGAATACTTCAAGATCGACCTTGAATTTGAAGTACAATGTTTCATGTGCTGTATAATATCTATACATAAAGAAGACTAATGAATGCAATGATCATTCAAATTTATGAGCAAGCACTAAAGTTGATAATGAAGAAACTGAAAACAACGACTAATGGTTTTGGTCTGAGATTGACTACATCTCTAGGAAGAGATGAGGTGGCAGCTCTGCATCCTCAGCCGAACCAAGGCAAAGCGCTGACTGTGAAGCCAACTGCTCATGTGCAAGGGTAGTGGACTTAAACGATAAGTCAGCAAAAGCCGAAATATCAACTCCATAGACCCCACTCAATAATATATTTCATCCACTTAACATTATTAGTCTATGACCAGATGAATTGTGAGATGGCACTAAGGATATCAGACATGAAGAAAACATTCGTCATTAAGTAGGCAGAAAAGAAAAGACCAAGGTGGATGTTAGAAAAGAGTCTCAACTTGTTCTTGAATGTGTAGTAGCTAAAGACAGTGGAAGAAATAATTATGTCAAAGAGCTAAACAGAAATTTTCAAAAGGCAGCTCTAAAAAGAAAAAAATATAATGATATGCACAGGCTTCTGATCAGAAAAACAAAAGGAACCAATAGAATTGAAGGATGAAACCAGGCTGTCCAGAAGGAATGAATGATAAGCAAGGCTCAAGGAACTTAGAGTATACCAGTTGAAAAACAAACAGATGCATCGTTAGACACACTCACTAGTTCATGTCAAGAAATTTAGAAAACAACTCTCTGGCCAACAATCTGAAAGAGATCCGTATTTGTTTCCATTCCAAAGAAAGATAATCTAACCAAATGGAAATTAGAAAACAATTTCATTAATAGCACATACAAGTAAAATTTTTCTGGAAATAATTTTAAAATAGCTATATCGATATATTGACAGGGAATTTGCAGAAATGCAAGCCAGATTCATAAGAGAACATAGAACAATAGATTTTGTTGATAATATCAGATGGAACCAGCTGAAACAAAGGAATAACAAAGATATATATGTTTTATTGACTATGCACATATAACAAAATTATGATCATAGAGCAATTAATATTAAAATCACAATAAAATTATGAATAAAATATGAATAATGGGAATTCCAGAATACTTCATTTAGCTCATTCAAAATATGTAAATAGACTGAGGCAATTGTTCAAAAAGAACACAAGTACTTAAAGGATTATGATTAGAAAAAAGTGCATGCCAGTGTTGTATATTTCCATCATACTTAATCTACAGGCAAACTGGATTACATAAAGAAGAACTAAACACCAGGATCAGAGATCGGCTTATTAACAAGCCGATGACAAACCTTGTTTGCTGAAAGCAAAGAGGACTTGAAGCCTTTACTGAGGAAGATTAAAGACTTCCGCCTTCAGTCTGGATTATCTTATTTACAGTACGTAAAGAGAGCAAAACTTTCCACAATGGGATTAATAGAAAACTTCACGGGAAATGGAGAAAGATTGAAGCTATCAAGAATTTCATTTTACTTCCATCCACAATCAACATTCCCGGGAGCAACTCTCACAAATCAGATATATTGCTTTTGTCAAATCTACTGCACAAAACTTCTTCAAAGTGTTAAAAAGTAAAAGTCATTTTAGGACTAAGGTGTTCCTTACCCAACCATGCTACCTGCTTTCCCTCGCGTAGGGAACCCTGCAGAAGCACTGACATATTTGACTTGTGGTGTTGGTGAAGGATGCTGTCAGCGCTGTGTACTGCCAGAAGAACAAACCACCCTCTCTGGGAAGAAGTACACTCAGTAGGTTCCTTGGAGGTGAGGATAGTTAGACTTTGTCTTATGTGTTTTTGACATGTGATTGGACAGATTAGTTACAAGAAAGGGAACATAATGTTTGGTGAAGTAGAGATTTGCATTAAAAAATGTGGGTGAAGGGAGACGTCGGACAGGGCAAGATATGACAAAATAACAATTTATAAACTATCAAGGGCTCATGAGGGAGGGGGGAGCGGGGAGGGAGGGGGAAAATGAGGACCTAATGCCAGGGGTTTAAGTGGAGAGAAAATGTTTTGAGAATGATGAGGGCAATGAATGTACAAATGCGCTTTACACAACTAATGTGTGTATGGATTATGATAAGAGTGGTATGAGCCCCTAATAAAATGATTTAAAAAAAAAAGAAGGGAGGAATAATCAGTCCAATGAGAATTAATTTATTTAATGCATACTTGTGGGGCATGGAACTAACACATTTCACTGAAGATAATTCAAAAATATTCCATGTAGTAGACCAGCATGGAATTGGTAGAAATTAAAGCAGGATTCAAGAGATTATGTGGCATGAGGGGTAGTATTCACAACATCAGATTGATTTTGGCTGCAAGAAGAGATTACCAGGAAAATGTTTATTTGTGTTTATTGATTGTGCAGTAATTCCACTATGGGGATTATAACACACTATGAATAAAATTGAGAAGAATGGGGGGGAAAATGTTTTCATTAAAAAAATAAAATTAGTATATATTTTAACCAAAAAAAGTTAATGAATATTTTTTGGAAACACTTTTAGGAGAGTGATCAAATGCAAAGATTAATTTTGCATTTGGTTTTTTTTTCTTTTCTCTTTCATAAGACAACAGATAGTGAACTTAACAAGACAATGGATGCTACCTTAATTCTGCAAATATGTCTGATATTATATGCTACGTTTGTCAATTTGAGAGGATTAAAAGTGAAGGGGTGGAGTCTAGCCTGTCAATCAACTCATAGCCAATGAGGCCTCTATGGGTCTGGCCTTCTCCTGAGAATTCTGGAAACTCTGTTATTTCCTCCATGGAGGCAGGAGTCTCTCTCTCTCTTTCTCTGGCTCTCACTTTCGCTCTTGCTCTCTCTTTCTCTCTCTGGGCTCACTCCCTGAGAGACATTGCAGCTGATAAGACACATGGAACTATGTCAGTGGCCTGAGCTGGAGGAGCCCTATGAAGACTCTTGCCAGTGCTGAGATGCTTACAACGCCACTGGATCCACTAGACTTCCCACGCACTGGCCTGTGATCTTCCTGCATTCGGCATCATTGCCTGTGTTTCATGAGTCTGCAGAGGAGTTTACAGATTGGTATCAGTCATATGGGCTAATATTGAATTTATGGACTTGATTTGGTCTGGGCTGGGATGTTTTCTAAATGTACAATTGCTCTTTGTATAAAGCTCTTTCTTACATGCATATTTGAGTGCCTATGGATTTATTTCTCTAGTCTACCAAACCCAGCACAGCTTCCTACAGTCACTTTGGAAATTGACAAACAATAATCATGTACTTGTATAATTTATTTCTTCACAGTTAAGATTGTATTTACATCAAAATAAAGATAATTATTTTTAAAAGATGGGAACAACCTCTTTGCATTAAATAATTCATAGGACTATAGCCCAGTAAGAAACATCATCCTTTATTATTTCTTGAACTCATATTTACTTTTTCCTAATGCATTACACTTCCTACTCCTTACCTTTTAAGTTTCTAAAGATTAAATTCTGTTGAGATAAATTATTTGATACCCTTTCTATATTCATTAATACTTAGATCACCAAATATAGTCATTTAGCCTTAAACTTAATACTTGATGTTGATCATGAAATTATATCTGAAGGACATAATTTTAAATCACTCATACAACTACTAACCTACTTTCAATCTCCAGGTACATATTGAACAGGCATCTCATACATAACATTTCCCCAGCGACAACGTGTATACCAGGTTTCTTCCTCTACAATGCGTTCTTTTGTGTTTTTCCTCATCTAAATAGTTTGAGATGTTCAGATCAAAATTCTCAATGGCTCTGTTGCAGTCAATTATTTGATATGACTCTTCTGGACATAGTATTTGAAACTCTTACCCAGTTAAATGACACCATACAAATTGTGTGTACAGTATTTTAACATGGGAACAGGTCCATTTTGCTATTCCGGGGGGTTTAAAATGACCCATAGCGAAGTGGAAATTGAAGATCTCATTATGGTCAAGAAAGGAGACCCAGTAGTGGACTGATTTCTTTGCATGCAAACATCCCTGTGCTGAGTTCCTTAGCTCCAGGAGGTGCAGGATATGATGTCCCAGTAGTGGCAGTGACATGGTGAAGGAGCAGCAGCTGCAGAGGCAACAAGATCACAATCAGAAAACAGAGCAGAGAAGTGGATGCCCCACCCTTAGAAGATGGAAAGTTGAGAGCCTTTGGGTAGGAGGGTCACTTGTAGAGTGGAGCGAGTGCTGACAGGTACGTAGTTGAGGAAGCTGGAATTGTTGACCTATGGTGGGAGAGTCCAGTGATTTTGGACTAAGACTTCAGCAAAGTGGCATGCCTGTAGCTCTAAAGGGGCTTTGTTACATTGCCTGAACATACATAAACCAAAGGACCACATGGCTGAGGGGCTAGGATCACACAGAGGTGTGCCTGTGAGCACAGCTGAGAGAGGCACACTTGATTGGCAGAACTCTATTCTGTATATTTTTCTTCATGAATTACAACCTGATAATTTACCTTCTTAGTAAATCTCATACTTACGAATATTGTCTATGAGCTCTGTGTGGCCACTGTAACTGCTATGAAAGGACTAGCTGTTTTCAGAATTATTCAGATGATTGAAGGTGGAGTTATGGCTGCCCTTTTCCTCATATGAATGGGCCTTGGGCTGAAATCAAACTCGATTCTTTTCAGAAGCTGTGTCTATGCCATTTTTAAAAGTGTGCTTTTTTTTTCTCATACATTTTCATATGAATCATCAGTTTGTTTTAAATTATTTCTCACTATTTTTACTTCCACTACTCATATGTAAGCTAGTAATATCTCTGAAATGTATTACTTTATTAGCTTATAACTGGTTGTCCCATTTCATACCTTCTACTTGTAATGGCTATTCTTCATGTAGTCACCAGATATCCTTCCAAATCTATGTCCTTTAAAAGTCATCGTGTCTTCTTATCTCCATTTAAATAACACTAAATCTTTTGACATGGAACTATTGGGCGCTATATGATCAAGTCTCCTGTAACTTCTTAAATGTATGTTCTTCTTTTTGACACCCTCATTCATCCTGCTGAAGCCACACTGGAACCCACTGCTCCACCATCATGCTATGCATAAGCCTTTGTCGGAGACCCTTTGCATGTGTCTTGCTGGGATGTATTCCTTTGCATAATTGAAGGAAACCAGGCTCTACAGAATGGTATTGCTGTTCTTGATTTTTTTTCATAGTACTGATCACCAGCCGATAAATATCCAGTTGATTATTTAATTCTTTCTCTACTCGGTGTCTTTTCATTTTCTTCAGCTGTACCCTAGACTTAGATATGAGCAATGCACGCTCTCTTCCAGTCAGCACCTGGTCTTGTTTTAGCTGCTGATGTTGAGTTTCTCCATCATCTCTTCCCATAAATGCTGTCTATTGGATTTTTGTTTATTCTATGTGGAGAATTCACAATTCAGTTGTCATTTGTGTTGTTGAAAAAAGGTATTTACCATGAACGAGTCGTTATTTTTGTGAAATTCTAACATGAAGGAAGGCTTATTAGTAACCTGAAAAATGCAGATGACATAGGCTTGCTTGCCGAAAATGAGGAGAACTTGAAGTACTTTCTGATGAGGATCAAGACTTGCAGCCTTCAGGATGGATTATTATTGAATGTAAAGAAGAGCCAAGTCTTCACAACTGGATCACAAGGTAACATCATGATAAATGGAGAAAAGGTTGAACTTGTCAAGGATTTTGTCTTGGTTGGTTTCACAATCAGTTGCTTATGGAAGCAGCAGTCAAGGGATCAAAAGCTGCATTGCATTTGATAAATCTGCCGCACACCACCTCTTTATGATTTTAAAAGCAAGGATATTATTTTCAGTTGTCTCATATGCATGTGAAAGTTGAACATTGAATAAGGGCAACTGAAGAAGAATCGATGTACTTCCATGCATTTCATGCAAAAGAGTTTTTATTGGTTGTTGGTACACTTTATACCATTTCTAGACATTATGGGTATTCAATCCATATCTAAACCAATGTATAAATAACGAAATGATTGTTTTACTTTTAAATATACAGGTGATCTAATTTTTTAATGATATGTTCCTGAAGATAGAAACTGAGAATTAAAATATTTAGACATCAAAATTCAACAAAATGTTTAAAGTTCTGGTGTCACTGAATTTTACAGATTAAATATGGAGATTTGGCAAGCATTTTGTTCTCTATATTGTTACAAATATAAGAAAAATAATGAAAAATAACCATAATGATGCATGAATTCAGCAAATACATCTACCAGTAGAGGTAGACATGATACAAATACGTCCACTATGTATTTTCATAATTTTCATATTATTTAATATTAAAAAGTTAAAGGGTCAATATTTTATGAATGTGTAATTAATTTTTTTCTCAAGTATAGTATTTTGACAAAATGTAATCAGATGTTAGTTTCCTCTTTTTTACTATCTTATTACTTAAAGGAGGAAAGAAAAAATATTCAAATAATTACAACAACATTGTTGCAAAGAAAAAATATTTCTTTGCTGGAAGAACAGTGTGAGAACTTTTGATTCACGGACATCACTATACCACAGATTTAACTTTTCAATTGAAATGTAAAAGATCAAATTTGATATGTAAATGACAAAAAATGAATATAAATGCATGGGAGCATGAACAATATACTATTTTCAGGTAAAGCGGATACCAAACCAAGGGCATACAGTTGAGTCAGTCCCCCTCAACCATAAATCAACAGACTTTTTTTTTCCATTGCTAGGTGCCATGTAATCGGTTGTGATATGTAGAGAACCTATGTGCAACAAAAAGGAGACACTCTCTGGTCGCGTGCCGTTCTCACAACTGTTCTTATGCTTGAGCCCCTTGTCACAGCCACTGTGCCAATCCTGTCGAGGAACTCCCTCTGTTTCACTGCCCTTTGACTTTACCAAGTATGTTGTCCTTCTCCACGTACTAGTATTTCTGGACACTGTGTCCAAAGTAATTGAGAAAAAGTTTGTCTGTATTCATCATTATGCCTACACTTGTTCCATATGGCCACCTTTGTCTCTAAAGAGCACTATGGCCATACTTGTTCCATATGGCCATATTTGTCTCTAAGCAGCATTATGGCTATACTTGTTCCAAGATGGTTTGTTGCTTCCTTTGGCAGTCCATGGTACTTTCAATATTCTTTACCAGCACCGTAATAAATATGCATCATTTCTTCTTCAGTCTTTCTTATTTAATGTCAAACGTTCACATGCATTTAAGGAACTGGAAAATACCTTGGCTTGGGTCAGTTGCACCTTAGTCCTCAAAGTATCATCCTTGAATTCCAATACTCTAAAAAGTTCTTGTGCAGAAGATTTAGCAAATGCAATGCATCATTTGATCTCTTAACTTCCTTTAGCATTGATTTTGGACCCAAGCAAGCTGAAATTCTTGAGGACTCAATCTTTTATCTTTTTATCATGTTTTTGCCCTTATGTTCAGTTTTGAAGATTTTGATTTTCTCTACACTGAATTGCACACCATACTAAAGACTGCAATCCTTGATTGTCATTATAAAGTGCTTCAAGTCCTCCTTACTTTCAGCAAGCAAAGTTGTGTCTTCGGCTAAGGTTTTTACTGAGCCAACCTCCTATCCTAATGCTGCATTCTTCATCATACAGTCACCTTTTCTAGTTGTTTGCTCAACACGCAGACTGACTAAGCAGTGAGAGGATAGACCCCTGATGAATATGTCTTTCTGATTTTATACTATGAAGTAATCCCTTGTTCTGTTCTAAGGCCAGCCTATTGGTCCACGTATAGATTTCCCATGAGCACAGTAAAGAGTCCTGGAACTCCCATTCTACTCAAGCCTATCCATTGTTGGTTATGACCTACAAAATTGAATGTCTTTGCTTAGTCAATAAAACAAAGGAAACATCTTTCTGGTGTTCTTTGCTTTTATCCAAGATCCATCTGACATTAGCAATGATATTCCATGTTCCATATCCTCTTCTGAATCCTGCCTGAACATATGGCAGCTCACTGTTGTCAACATGAGACAAGTATAAAGGGGTGGAATTTAGCCTGTCAATCAGGTAGCATCTTGATGACCTCATTTGGAGGTGCTAAGATGATAAATAGCTTGCTGGAGGCTGGAAACCCACTCACTCCTTGGGACACATACTTGCTGAGAAGACCCATGGAGCTACACTGATGGAGCCAGAGCCCTGGAGCTGGAGGAGCCACGTGGAGACCCATGCCAGAACTGAGATCCTTCCACCACCACTGGATCTACAAGACTTTCTCCCCACTGGCCTGTGATATTCCTCCTGAAACAATGGATTTGTATTTGTTTTTGTTGTTAGGTACCAGTTAGTTTTGGCTACGCACAAAATAAGAAAAAAAAATGTTCTGCATTCCTTCAACATCTTCATAATCCCCCAAAATTTTGTTTTTAAGGTTTAAAGTTGTATATGTGGTTAGCAAATGTACCTGAAAATCTCTGAAAAGGGAATAGGTTGCCATATAAAAGGCCAACATGGTAAAAGGATCATGCAGCACTCAGATCATTCATGTTTTTGATTTTTCACCATATGTGTTAGTCTGGGTTGACTAGCGAAACAAATTCATAGACACTCATATGTGTGTAAGAAAGAGCTTTATATACAAGAGCAATTGAGTATTCAGGAACATCCCAGCCCAGTCCAGATCAAGTACATAAGTCCAATATTAGCCCATATGTCCAATACTAAATTCCTCTTTAGACTCATGCAGCCACGCAATGATGCCGAAAGCAGGAATATCACAGGCCAGTGGGGAGAAAGTCTTGTAGATCCAGTGGTGGTGGTGGAAGGATCTCAGTTCTGGCATGGGTCTCCACGTGGCTCCTCCAGCTCCAGGGCTTTAGCGTAGCTCCATGTGTCTTGCCCACAGGAATGTCTCCCAAGGAGTGAGTGGGTTTCCAGCCTCCAGCAAGCTATTTATCATCTTAGCACCTCCAAATGAGGTCATCAAGATGCGACCTGATTGACAGGCTAAATTCCACCCCTTTATACTTGTCTCATGTTGACAACAGATTATATAACTACCACATCAAATAATACATTTCTTTGACTGCTGTTATTCAACATTTGACATTTAAAATTTACATAAAATCACATCTGAAAATAGAGATAATTCCTTCTAATTTTTAAAAATCATGTATTTTTGACAATTTTTCTAGCATATAACTCAAAAACTATACAATTAAATCGTTCAATCATATTAAGAAGCATTGTACAATCATCACTACAATACATTTAAAACATTTTTCTACATTTTTGTATTCATCATTATTAGCTCTCCATTTTTCCACACTCTCCCCTGTAATGATCACAAGGAACCATTAATCCAGTTACTGTTTCTATAGATTTGATGCTCCTAAATTTCATACACAGAAAAACATTTTTAAAAAGAAAAGAACAGAACAAAAATAATGAAATAACAGAGTAAAAGAGACAGAAACTTGGAAAATCAAGTAAGAACTATTAAAATTAGTACAAATTTAAAACGAATCAAAGGAGTGCTAAGTTAAATTTTAGCCTGACGGCATCTGTAATAATCCACTTACCAATGCACTCTGCATGGTAGCAAAGTTATTCACGTCCCTGGTCTATGGTCAGAGGTAAGATGGTTCAAAAGGGAGCTCAATGGATAAAATATTAATTGTTAACCCAATCATTTCCACCATAATTGACTTTACACTGCTCTCTATCTGATAACAAACCTATTGACTTCCCTGGATTATTGTTGGGGGTGGAGGGTGGGGACGGGATATACCAGTGGTTAAATCCATGAATGGATCCTGCAAATGGATTGTAGACTTCCACTGTTATCTCTTGCCTTCTGCAAGTCTTGTGTTCACAATTTAAGATCTGATACAACTCCTTCCTTTGTTTTTAATATTAATATTTACAATTCTTGGATCACGCAGGTTGGTGTCCTTCTTCCGGGTGGCCTTAGTTAACACCACACTTAGATGGCTGCTTGTTTGATGATAGCCTTTAAGACCCCAAGTGCTATTCCTTCTGATAGTCAAGCACCGTCTAGTTCCTTTACCACACTTTGTGATAGTCCATATCGTCAGTGATCTCTTCATGAGGGTGAGCACCAAGCAAGACCATGTCATAAGAACTAATGATGCTTAGATTGAGGCTAAAATTTATTTGAAGCCCCTAATCCAGTCACATATTTATGTTTTGTGTAGATCTCTGGTTCACTTGGGGGACATTATTATAAAGAACATTGTAAATCATTCTAAATTAGCCAGTGATAGAGAATTTAAAATATTGTTGAGAAATGGAAATTGTATGAGTTGAGGCCGCTATAAGTTACAATATATGAACTGTTGACTTGTACAGATTAAACTCGTAAGGGATTGGACACTATTTATACCGGCAATGGGAGTTGATGATAGGGCAAAACTTTCAATGAAATTCATCCACAATGACAAGAATTTAGCTAATGCATTTGTTTAGGGTCTTTGTCTAGCTCATTGACCCGCTAACATGCCAAGCACGATGTCTTTCTCAGGTCCTCCCTTCTCAGGAACAATCTGAATACTCTTCCAAGGTCGATTTGTCATTCTGGTGTATGGCAAGGAATATCCAGTATTCTTCCCATTGACTTTAATACAAATGCATTGATTTTTCTTTTTTTCATATTAATTGTTCAGCTCCCACATGAACAGGAGGTAACCGAAAATGTGATGGCGTAGTCTTCAAGTGTTTACTTTTAAAAACTCCACAGATGTTTTGTGAAGCAAATGTGTCCATCTTGATACATTGTTTGATTTTACTACTCCTTTCGTGGACATTTATTTTGGATCTAGCTAAAATGAAACCCTTAACTATTTCAAGTTCTTCTTTGTTTATCACGATAACATGATACTATTTGTCAGTCCATTTCTATGGATTTTTATTTTGTGTTTAATTTCTACTGGACTATAATCTCTCTTTTTCATCAGCAAATGCTTCAAACCTTCACTTTTAGCAAGTAAGGTTGAATCTTACTCATATTGTAGGTTGTTGATGAGTCTACCTTTAATATCGATGCCATGATTATCATAGTCCATCTTTTGTGATTATTTAGTAAGCGTGCAGTCTGAATAAATTTGATGAAAGGATACAACCTTGTTGGTGGACAGCGAACTACCAAAATTTCAAGCTAGATTCAAAAGAAGACTTGAAATTAGGAATATATTTGCTAATGATGGATGGATCTTTACTAAAAGCATAAGCTACCGGGAAGATACTTACTAATCTTTTGCTGACATTCCCAAAACATTTAGCTGTATGAATAATAAAAATTAGGAATAATATTGCAGAGAATTGAAATTTCAGAATATTTCATTGAGGTCATACAGAACCTGTGCACAGCAAGAGGCAATGAGTTGTTTGAACAGAATAAGGTGTAGTGTGGTTCAAATAAAATGTATAATAGACTGAAAATTGGGATTTTTAGCAAAATATGCACTTTTGGTGTAAAATACTTGAGATACACACCTAAAAACACAATATGTGAGGAAACCATATTATGGCAATTAATAGGTTTGCACTTGCTTGTTATGTAAATACATGATTTATATTCCATTTTTCTTGCTGTTTCAAGTTTATTGTGATGATTCAAAAAACTTTTACTTCCGCTTCATCTTTGAACCAAAACTGACTTCAAGAACTTCCACTTTTTTAGGCTTGGCTCTTTAATCTTACTGAAATGGGGAACATGAATAATCTCTTGCCTTCGTTTTATTTTTGGAGAGTGTAGATAATAAGAATTTTTGTCTTGCATTGGCTTTTTTAGCCTCAGGCTACTGGGTAACAGCTTAGAACTATGCTTTCCATTAGTGTGTCAGTTCGCTCGGCTCCTAGGGAAAGACCGTAATGGCGGTTGCAGAAGATACATTTTCTTTGAAGCTGAAAAGCTACAGCAGTTTAAATATGGGCGAAATCTTGTCATGCAGAACTCAAATACTATTTCAAATTCAATGTTAAATAAAGGTTTTCGCTAGCTGGAAGTTTCAACATAATTAGCTGTAGTTCTACTTACTCTACATTTATTATAATAAAAGAGTTATTTTTCAAGGCAGTAAAAATTATTTGAAGTTTTTTACCACTAGAGACCTTACATTTATGCCAGTACGTCACCAGTTATGTTATATGCATTTTCTTTCTTTCTTTTTATAATGAATGGTCTCATTTTTCTACTTACTGTAAAATCTTACTAAACAAATTCATGTTTTAAAGATAGATAATTGAGTAATTGAATTCACAATACCTCTTTTAATACAATATTAAATTTTAAGCAGTGAAAGACATGAATTCAATAGGGAAACCATTTGTTTGATAAAATTTATATATTTTCTTGATGCTACATGAATTGATATATGCTTTATTATATTCAAAGTCAAATAAAATCTAAAATACATACAAATTACTCACTGACCGTTTAATTTACAAGGTGGTATATACTTGTGGATATCATGATGCATAGTTTCAGTAAGAGTATGTTATAAAGGCCCTTCAGATATTTCACATTTAACAATAATACAATGAAAACAAATTCAATTGGATGAATGCAGAATTTGATCAAGACACAAATATGAATATCTTCACATCAGACATATAAAGAACAAATTTTACTTACAAAATGAAAAAAAAACTCTATTTGAAATAGCTAAGCAAAAAAGGGATTTATTCCTTTTTGTGATTGAAATGTCCAAGCAGCTTGAGCTACTTTCCTCTGAATTTTCTTCACTCATAGGCAGATTTCGTCTCTTCCTGGATAAAGATGATTTCAGTAGCATTTACATAAAGTCCACACAAAACAGAGAAATTCTGATTTGTCAACAGATTCAGTGAAATGGCTGCCCAACATAGTGCAAACTGTACTAATCCATGAATCAGAATATGCTATGAGGTCTAGTTATTGATCTTATATTTGGTTTGACATTTCAGTCAATGCCTATATTGCGAGGAATATTGGACACACAGAGAGTAGTATGATTCTCTCCCAGTAAGATAGGCTTTTGCCAATGGTGAAATGGAAGAGAGAGATAATAGAGGTTTATCATAATAAAATCACTCAATAATTGGTATACGATAGATAAAACATAATTGATTACTAAATATCTTAAAATCATGTTCATAAATGTCATAACTTTTAATTTCATCTTATATGGTACTATGAAAAAAAAGATTTTAATTTAAAATTATTGACTTTATTGACCTAATCCAACTTGTAAAGTTATTGTTGTTATTTCTAAATACATAACTCAAACAATTTTGTTTGCTTGCTGGTTTACACTTCTAAAGAGCAAGACTGACAAAGCTGGGATATCAGGCATGGGGACATACCTATAGAAAATAAATTTCATACAGACTTTCACTTCTACATGGCACTTGAAAATTACATCTATCAGAATTCCTATTTCTTCAATTTTAAGATGCATAGAGTCCTTAAAAAATATTTCTCTTTACTCAGAACTACAAAAAGTTCAAAATGTTGCCTAGTCCTATAGTTTCAAATCTAGAAGATGTGTAGATTGCAATCATCTTTTACAAATAGAAATTAGAGGATTTTTCTTGTTTGGTTTCAGGAAATTAAAATTATATAAAAAATAATTGATCCAGTAATATTAATAATACACTCATTGCCATTGAGTTGATGCGAACTCATAGGGAGCCTCTAGGACAAGGTAGAACTGCCTGGGTGAATTTCCACAACTGAAACTCTGTAAGGGAGTAGACAGCCAGCGCTTTTGTCCACAGGAGCTGTCCGTGGTATCCATCTGCAGACTGTGTGATTAGCAGCCCAATGCCTAACCACTACACCTACTGAGCTCCTTCATTGTAATAATAACATTAGCAACTATTGATATTTAATAATATTCTCTATATTTTAGCAAAATTTT
>NW_022111373.1:45268893-45270680 GCF_000313985.2 Echinops telfairi | reverse complement strand
ATTTTTAACTTCTAGCCAGACAAATCAGAATAAAAGGACAATATTAAGACCCAGCCATGTGTTTATGTTCTTTTTCATAGTGATTTGGGGAAGAATGTGAGCCCCAAAGACACTGAAATTAAGCACTCTCCTGAAAGCAAAAAAGGCCGGAAGTTTGAACCCACAAGCCCCTCCATGGGAGAAAAAAGGGGTTGTCTGCTTCAGTGACTATTTACAGTTTAGGAAACACTCAGGGGTAATTCTACTCGGTAGTGCAGGGTCCTTATGTGTTGACATTGCCTGGAGGATAAGAGATTGTTGTTTTTTCCTTTCTTTGTTTTATTTTACTTTATTTGTGGAGTAACAGAAGAATTCATGTGTTAGAAATGAGTCTCCTTATTTCTAGGCTGCCTTCTACTTACTAAAGGAAAGGAATTAAACTTGGTCTGGCCAGGTTGAAATGAAAGAAAAATAATAAAAAACAACCAAAATGTCACTTTAATTTAGTTATATCTCAAAGTATGAGTGCCTATGTCCCATGTCCAGGACATAATTTGAAGAAATGTACTTACCAGCGCTATTGATGCACAAAATGTTCAGACATATACATGCTAAGTCCTAACCTCCCCATTCTATGCCTGAAATATAATATTTATGCAATCAGAAACTCTCCACCTACCCAAGAGTGGGATTCAGGGTCCTGAGAGCACCAATAGGGTGTAAGGAACTGAGATTAAACTGAGGAGGCTACAGAGCAAGAAGACGTCAAGACCACAATAATGGAGACCATGGAATTCATGACATTTTGTAAGCAAAACATCCAGAAGATTAAAAACAAAACACAGATGTCCTTCTCTGGATGCCAGTAAAGAAAGGTCAATGATTAGAAGGAGGTTGATCACTGTAGGATGGTTAGTCTCAACTGGTTCTGATAATGGGAGACATCTTCGTCCTTTAGGACTTACATAGCACCATCGGTTCAAAGATCGGGTAGAGAGAAACATGAAAAATTACACACAAGTAATACTGGACAGAGGCCTATCTAAGGCAGCGGTTCTCGACCCCCTTTGGGGGTCAAAGGCCCTTTCATATGGGTTGCCCGGCTCATAACAGTAGCAAAATTATAGTTATGAAGTAGCAATGAAAATAATTGTATGGTTGAGGAGTCACCACAACAACAGGAATTGTAATAAAGGCTCACAGCATTAAGAAGTTTGAGAACCACTAGGCAAGGCAGGTGACAGTTAAAGACGGAAAGTGACCTGGTTGTCACTTATATTAGAACTGACTTGAAGGGAGGTGACACTGAGCAGTTGACAAATCACTGCTGTTTCCATCTCCACCTGTAAGAGATCCTTCAGCTAGTTAACACGGGTATTTCATACTGGTGTCCCCCGTGGGGCAAGGCAGACTGTGTGATCTTGCTTTGCTTAGAATAGAAAGAAAAGATGTGATATCAATGACTGAGCACATCAAAGACCAATTTGCAGGAGTGAAACCAACAATTGTGCAGTTATAATGTCCATGTAGTTGCATTAATGAGCCTGACTGGTATTTTGGGCTCGTGTTATGGAAAGTTATTTAAAAGACAGGTGTCAAGTGTTTCTGCTCCTTGAGCTTGTGACATATTTAAATCACAATCATTCAGATTTGGAACAACTTTGTTTTTTAGGTATAACTTATTGCAAATGATGGAGCTGCGATGTCACACTCAGTTAAGTGTTAGACTGCTAACACTTAGGTGTATGGTTCAAACCTGCCAGCAACTCTGGTGAGAAAAATCAGGCTCGTTGTCCCCATAAAGATTT
>NW_022111373.1:45266194-45267674 GCF_000313985.2 Echinops telfairi | reverse complement strand
AAAAAAATGTCATAGAATTTGTATTATTGCATGTTGTAGGACACATCTTCTTTACAAATTCTTATCCAGCTAAATATTAGAGTATGAAACAGTGTATAATATATATTCCTTTATAAAATTATTTAAAATAGATATTAAAGACTACAACCCCTGAACGTAACAGAAACAACACACACTACCTTCCTTAACTTTATTTAACCCAATTATTTTTCATAAGTGCAGTTCTTGGCACTTTGTGAGAATCATTAGCTAATAAAAATCTTACTTTATTGAAATGCTTTCTTTTAATATATACTATAACTCACCAGTTATATTCTTATAATGTAAAAATTGACTCTTCTGGTAATAGCCAGCTATTTTAGTCAAAGTCTCACATATTAATACATGTATTCCTTTGCACTAAAGGATAGTACATGTGTAAGAAATTGAATCCTAGAGCTGATTTTTAGATAATTGCTAAAAAAAACCCACCCTTTGGACTGCTCTGTTAGATTCGTGTTTTAAATGTGAATGAATTGAATTCAACCTGTCACATTCAATGAGACCAGAGCATCAGTGCTGCTGTGTGCAATGTTGCTTTCTTCCCAAATACCTGTTCTTCACTGACTCTTCCTGTACACATGGGAATCTCCTGAAAGTAAAGGAATGTATTCCCTGTTTTTTATTATATTAAAAATCACCTAAATGTGTACATGTCTAATGTAGCTCTGTTGGTGCTGTGAATTTGGCATTAGGCAGCCCATGCCTACTACTTGCATGCAAGAGGACGATGAGGTTGTTTGCTCCCAGATACATTTACCATCTCAGAAATACTACGTATATAGAATCTCAATGTGTTTGAATCAACTTTTTGACAGTGGGTTTCTTATCTAATTAACTTGGACTCATGTAGTTGACCTTATGCTGACTAAAGCAACTGACTCTTTAAGGCTAAAAACATCTACTAAAATGAAGAAAAGAATCAGCTGACCAGCTGGTCCCGCAGCCACACTTACTACAAGGAATTTCTAATTCTTCATAGAGTTTATGGCTCTTCGGGAAAATTATCCTTAATTATGACCATGTGTAAATTTCAGATAAAACATTTCTATTGTGTGTGAATTAAAATTCCGACTAACTATATGAAATTGGGATTTTAAAAAATCAGATCCCCCTGAGATAGGGTAACACTATTTATTAAAGAATGTTCATGATAGTGCACCTCTTCATCAGTAGATTGATGACCCTCACTAGGTGATTTTGTCAGGAAAGCGACAGAATGCTGGACCATTAGAGTGGACCCAATGCTTTTCCTTAGCAGGGCTGTCATAAATAAAGACTGTGGTCCAGAAAACATTCTTGTGGTGCCATGGGTTGCATGGTAACCTTCACATTGCAAGGTCGGTCGTTCAAACCCACTGTCTCTAAGAAAGATGATGCTATCTGGTCCTATTAAGAACTGCAGTCTATCTAGCTCAGAAACAACAAAGTCCACAGAGAA
>NW_022111373.1:45234654-45265444 GCF_000313985.2 Echinops telfairi | reverse complement strand
GGAAAATTAGAGGCTAACGAATTTTGGGAATGATGAGGGCAACAAATGTATAGATGTGCTTTACACAATTGATCTATGTATCATGATGAATTGTATGAGCCCCAATAAATTGATTAAAAAAAAATAATAATAAAAAAAGAACTGCAGTCTTGGAAACCCTCTATAGGTCACTGTTAGTCATTCAGGACTCCGTAGCTGTGGGCTGCCTTTTTTTTTTTTTTTTTAGCTTTTGATGGTTTAGAAAATGTAGGTTGTATGGTTTAGAAAATGTAGGTTGTATGGTCCAGTCCTTTCTTAGTTTAGATGTGGTTTTAAAATGATATTTCAGTAAAGCGTGCAATGACAAGGTATAACTGGAAACAATAATGACCAGGAAATAGGATCATCTAGAATTTAGCAAAGGAATTTACCACAAAAGTGTCATTCCTGTGATCTTACTTTCTTGACAGAAGACACTTGCAGTAATAAAAAGGACTTATGTTTGATATTCAAAGGTGATCAAATCTGAAAGGCTTATGGAATATTTGAAGAGGATTATCCAAAAATATGACAAGACTTTCTGCTCATTTTATTGGAAGAGCAAAACTATTTTGTATTTGTTGGTTCAAGTTCCAAGCTTACTGCCATTGAATTGATTACAAATCATAGTGACCCTATAGGAAGATAAGTCTAAATATGTATATTATATAAATAAAGCTTTTGAACATAAGTAACTTTAATAGAATCAATAAATTATGTTTACCTGGCCTTGTTCCAATATTCTTTTCTGACATCCCCCACTGGAAACACGCTATTTTATTATTCTGAAGGTGTTGAAATTTGAAGCAATCATTCAGAAAGACATGAATTATGGGATTCATATAAAGCTTAGTTTTGCAAGTTAAGAATTTTGTAAGTAAAATAGAAATTTACACAATATAAGGATTCAGAATTATACATATTAGTTACTTATTTTTATGTCCAAAAGTATAAACAGCCACTCTAAAACTATTTTTTGTGGGGGCGGGGAGAGGTCAATGTCTTACCAGTTACAGCAACTTCTTATTCTTTATTGAAATTATCAACCCGCACATGAAATTGAATTATTTGAACTTAACTGTGTTCATTGTGTTCCTCTTGTAAAACTCAAAATATTTGTTGCATCCTCATGTTGATACATGTATAATAAAATTAACAGTGATATATATGATATATATTTTAATAAATAACTGACATAAAAGTTATTTCTTGTTATTTACAAAATAACAAGATTTTGTTATTTTGAATAAAAAATAATACACATTATGGCATAATATGTTTCTAAAAATGTCTTACTCTAAATCAGAGTTTTCCAAAGTGTGCAGTACCATCCACGGGGTGGTGGAGGGTGGTGTTGGAAAGAGCCAGTGGGTGTTCAACAACACATCTCTACACTTTGCCCTGATTGGGGGCTTTAGTATTACCAAAGCTTTTAATTGCCACATTAGTATTGAAGGATTTATTTTTCTTCTGAAAAAGGTCTGTAAGATAAATAAGCGTGAGAACTTATGCTCTAAATCAATCGTTTAAATTATGTGGGCAAGGGCATTCACTTATACACAAAGTTCAAGTGATGTTATCCATAAATAGTACATGGACCATTATTTGGAAATATATGTGTTCAAAAAGGGGTAGAAGAAGATAGAGAAAGCTCTCTAACTATCAAAACATCTGATTAATAATTATCAATAATGAAGAAACATTGTACAAGGACTCTCAAGTAATGCTATTTTAAACTGACTGATGTCAGTTTACAAGGCCATCTGGTTAACTCCAAAATAATTATAATTCAGAATATAAGCATGCTACATAATGAATCAGGCATTCTAGAAACCAAGGCACTGGTACTGGCTTAAGAAGGAACCAAATGTCCCATTTGAAACAACAGTGTTGTGAGATCCAACATTATATATTGTGCAGTTACAATTATTAATATTAAACTTAACAAGATGGATCGAAAATCTATTGCTAGTTAATTCAAACTCTAAAGCTGTTAAACTGAGCATCTGCTTGTGACATTTACTTTGAGAGGCATTGAGACATCCCCCTGAATTACACTACATTTTTCTCACCAAAAATAACCAATGTCAACAATTTTCTTATCCTCTATAAATTGCTATGTACTGTAAAATGACTTTTCAATACCAAAAAGAAGCTATTCTAGGAAGAAAAATACACTAAAATATTTTATTCCAGAGGAAATGTCAGAGAAAGAGCAAGCAATTCAGCAAATATTTTTAGGACACTTCAATCAAATAGGAAGTGGAATGGAGCTAGCTGTTTTGTGTGTGTGTGTGTGCTGGGACAGTGAAATATTTAAATATTGCTCTTCTAGTCAATGTCTCTTAACTCCCACTAAATGACCTTTTCCTGCATGGGACTGGTAAAAAGGTGGTGGAAGATACTGATGAGATTCCCCTCTGA
Source organism: Echinops telfairi (assembly GCF_000313985.2). Taxonomy (NCBI): domain Eukaryota; kingdom Metazoa; phylum Chordata; class Mammalia; order Afrosoricida; family Tenrecidae; genus Echinops; species Echinops telfairi. The sequence goes on along the minus strand of NW_022111373.1, from coordinate 45,263,002 downwards.
GTAACTACACATAGGATTTCCTGGTGTGCCATCATACTGCATATAAAATGAGCCCTCTGAGAAACTAGAGGAGGGATTTCATTACCAGGAAGAACCAGGAGTAGCGTGTCCTCTAGTCCTGTGATCCTTGCGCAGGAAACCACTTGGTCTAGAAGACAGCTGTAGCATCAGAGGAGCAGCAGCAGAACCAGGACCCAGAGCATGGAAGAGTGATGACTTTTCTAACCAATGGAGCAAGTAAATGGACTGATTTTGTGCCGGAGACTAGCTTGAGGAGTGGGGTACCTCTGGAATTGGGCTTCTTGACCCAGGGAGCTAAAACTGAATGACTTCAGATTGAAGTTTATAGCCCAGGGTATTCTCTTTGGTAGCAGACTTGACAGAACTTTGTAACATGTCCTGAGACTTCAATCGTGAGCATTTCTCGGTGACATTGCACCTTGTTAATTTATTTAATAAACCCTTTCATCGAGAATCTTGTCTATGGGTTTTGTATACCCATTTCAAAGGATACTAGAAATCAGGTAAAATAGAGCACATTATGACTGCCACACGTGCGTGTGTGTGCCTGTGTGTGTGTAGCCACACCTCAGTATAATGTTCCACAGTTAAAATTCCTCTGTATGAACAAGCATGTCTCACAGTTCTATTTACAAGGTTCTTAAAAGAATATTTCTGCAAAAAATATTTTGTTTTGAGATTAAAATAGAGACAGAAGAGTTTGTTCATGCTGTTATCTTGCCTTTCTGCCTAGTTGCACACTTAAAGAGTGCAATCACCCTTCTGTCAAAACCTTAACTGTTTAGATAGTCCTGAATTATAATTTAAGTAGCCCACAAGAATGCCATAATTCCTTGATTTGGATCTTTCTTTCCATCCACCAACAATCATTGTGGAAAGAAAAGTCCTCCGGGGAGGGGATAGCAGGGGAGGTATTAAAAGGGAGTCATGACCTCAGGAGTTTGGAGTGCTTTGAGTGCTTACTTGCCATTCTCAATGTGTGGGTTAGCCTGATACCTGGCTACATTAGTTCTACTGTTGTAACTTAAGGAATTTCTCAGAAGCAAATGGTTCAATTATATGTACTGGAATTTAGTTTACATTTTTTTAAGTTTTTCTTTTGCTACTCAATCTGTTTTATATAATATAGACTTAAGAGATACACAGCATCTAATTATATGGATGTGCAATAACCACTCAACCATCTTACTTTTTTAAAAAATCATTTTGGGGTTTTCACCTTTTTTGTACTTGTATAATTAATGTGGAAATATACACATTTTGAACATTTTTATTCACAGGAATAAAAAAAAGAGAGACAAAAATAAAGAGGAGTTTAGTATTCAGATTTAAGCACATAGATTTTAAGTGATTCATAAGAGATTGTAAAAGAAATATTTTAAAAATATTTTAGTATTCTAAATAATGTAAAAGAGTATCTTGTCTAATAAATTGAAATAAGCGGTATTAGAACAAATTTTAAAGGCAAGTTAAAGGCAGGGGGGTGTTCTAAATTTGATGTGGTGGTGATTGTACAACTCCCCCTTGATACCATCAAATGATTGAACTATTCAGTGGTATGATATGTAAATCTTCTGTCAACAAAATTGGGGTGGGGGAGATGAGAGTAGGGAGGGAGCACTAGAATTTAATTGATTGTGCAACTCATTTAGCAACATTTTAACTATGGTTGGGGGAGTCTAAAATTGATATAGTGATGATTGCACATTTCTTGATATTATTGAATGAACTGTTGAATTGTATGATATGTAAATTATGTGACAATAAAACTTTTTTTAAAAATCTGGTTGATTGATATGGAAAGGAAAGTAGTGAATTATAGAGAAAGCTCAAGTAAGTAAAAACACAATAGTAAGTTTCAAAACACATGGGTCTGAGTCAAATAAAGCACTTATTTTGCAGAAAGCTCAATCAGTGATATGCACAGCAAAGCTTAAGGGTTCTTCCAAAATAAAGAAGAAAAGAATCATTGATAAAAATGATAAAGAAAATAATAAGCAGGCTAAAATAAGATAGGAAGTTATCCTTAAGCATTGAGGAATACTCATAAGAAAAATCAGAAAAATATTAACATATATTTGTGTTCTTTTTTCCTATTATCTAGTCTTAAAAGTTTAAAGCACACAAGCCTTTTTAGTGCCTTCCACTCTGAGGGCGGCTATAGGAGACCATTTTTCACCACTATTCAATAAACCTTCGATTGATGACTAACCCCTCAGAAGTGGAGAACTTAGTCCATCTTACTAGCTTGTTGTTACAACCTCCATTAGAAAGAACTTGGCCACCGTGGGTGGCCCACTGGCATTTGAAATACTGATGGCACGGTGTTATAGATCATGCAACCCAGCACAGCACAACAAACTGACTGATGAGTGGTTTCTATCTCTACTAAGTATAATATAAATAATATCATTGAACAAGTATCTTTCTTTTTTATGTTAAAACAAAAAATTATAACTATGAGTGAAATATTCAATACATCAAAACTAGTTTTTTGGATGATATTTTTCACTAGATCCAAATGTATATCAATAAAACAGCATTAAATTCTGAATTAAATCATAGACAATAGTTGCAAAACAATAGATTCTATCAGGGCTTATTATATTTACTCTGAATAATCAACTGTTGCTTTTATTTTCACAACAGTTGCAATTTTAAGATTTTTTTTTGTAAAGGCTTCTTCAAAATATATTTTTCAGATACATTTATAAATTATTTAGAAGGCACGAAGGTATAAAATGTGTGAGTGTACACATATAGGGAATCCCTACACATTATGATCAATAAAATAATGAATTATTTATAAGTCCCATGGATCAGGTAATTCCAACTGAACCTTGTTCAAAATATGTGTGATATTAAATACTACTTGGCAGAAATAGATGATGTGGTTCAATGGTGAACAACACAATATCTTATTTGCAAGGAGATAACTAAATAACTTTCACAAACTGGATCCATATAATTGTTTTAATCTGTAATCAAATAGACACCTCTAATATTTGATATTACTATAATATCAGAAATATGAAGTAGATTAATCTTTTAGGTGTTAATGTCATCAATATAATTTAAGTGAATAAAGTATACTTGTGACACCAAACAATTCTTATGAAGAATTATCTTTTTAAGAATTATCTGATTAAGATTATCTTTTCCCCATTATAACTTCTCATATGTTGTAACTACTTATATTTTCAAAGTGTTATAGATGATGTTTAACTTTGCCCATGATGGATGATTTGTTTGAAGCATTACTGTTCAATTACTTCATGACGGCAATATTTCATTTTGGTGATCCTCTGTGTGTCAGACTCTAAGGTATATTTGTTTGTTTACAACAATCCTACTGTATCACTTGCCCACTTTACTTGAAAGTTACTGCGCTGAGAGTTTTAGAATAAACACGGATGAGGTCCTGCAAAGTGCAAGGGCATAACTCTAATGTTATATTTCTTAATAGCTCGAGCATTTGTAATGACTCCAAAGAAAATCTATTTTCTGTTAAGGTTTTTTATTATTTCCTTAAAAGCAAAGCACTGTTTTTTAACATATTTATACTAAATTGATGAGAAATAATTCTAGGTATAAATAAATAATCAGTGAGATCTCTGAAAATCTACTTGTTTAATTAATTAACAAGTCAATAACTCTTTCTTCTGATTCTACATTTGTAAAATATAGGAACATATAGGTGTTAAGACAAAATAAAATTAAAATGTCAAACATTTTAAATACTTAGGAAGCATGGAGTGTTGATTTTATGAATGATATTGTTTTCTTTATTTTTCTGGAGATGTACTGGTATAATAGGGATGGTATGTTTGGATCTGTTAGTAAATAATTTTCTTTTTACCTAATGATCTAAAAGAATGTAAGAAATTTCTAGTCAAGACAAGTACATTTTTTTTGTTGCTGTTAAAATAACTTGCCTAGATTACTTGTTCACACCACAGTGAGTAGGGAAGTAATTGAGAAAACAGAGGATAGAGACCATGTAGTAGCCGCACCTAGCTGAGTGCAAAATGAGAAAATCATGAAAATCATAATGGTTGAATGTCTGCCCGCTGTGCTTCAGGGATCTGTCTTCAGTGTATAATGTGTCAGTTCTTAAAATTCACATAGAATTTATGAAAGTCATATTTTGGCTGTCATGGACTTGTTTTAGTTTTCTTCTACTTCAACCTTAACTTACAGCTGAGTAACTGTTTCATAGTCAGTCCTGGCATTGTTTTGGCTGCTGATATTGGGGGTCTCTGCCATCTTTCTCACATATATAGTTATTTTGGTTCTAGTTCATTCCATCTGGTAAAGTTCACGTGTACAGTCCCTATTTATGATGTTGAAAAATGCATTGTAATGAAGAAGTCATTATTATGTGTACACCTGCTTCATATCTATCATTAAAGCTATATTTTTCAAATCTAGGTAATCAAAATAATTTTCAAAATTCAAAGCAACCACTAAAGCTAATGATGAAAAAAATTGAAAGAATGTTGCTGTGAATTTTGAAAACTATTTGGATTACCTGGATAGTAGATGTATTGACTTGGATGATGGGGGAAGTATTGCACTTAAGGAAGTCTGCACACTGTCACAAGTGCTAAGGGAGACATTGGAAGGCAAACAAGGTAATTACTACGACATGCTATACTTAATTCTAAAATAGCAATTATAATGAATGATAATGTGTTAATTAATACATAGGTAGATATATAACTGAATGTGTGTGGGATAGAATACTTTTTCCACACTGACCCATTCACTTAGCTAACATAATGGGAGAGGGTTAAAACAGTTTATGGAGAAATGGAAATAAAGGTAATGAGATTTTTCTACAAACTTTTGGAAGGTAACCCATATATTTAATAAATTAATTGTTAAGGACTTTTCCCCCCTTATAAACCTTTGAAAGGTACTTGTTATCAGAGATACCAAGAAATTCAAGACCTCAGAAATATAACATAAACTTGCACTGGTTTGGTCTTATTGCATAATTGTCATGTTTACAATAATAGTATATTTAATTGGTCACTTAGATCTATTCCCTCTCTCTCATTGCCATTAGGAGAGTCTAACATAGAGCAATTCTACAGGATGGAGTAGAAGTGCCTCTGTGGTTTTCTGAGACTGTTAGCACTTTACAGGTGCAGAAAGCCTCCTCTTTCTCCAGCAAAATTGCTGGAGGTGTTGAACTACGACCTTGAAATTAGCAGTCCAATACTTAACTACTGGATTACCAGGACTCCTGTTGTTAAATTAGAGCTACTTATTTTCTAAGTCTCCTTAATATATATTTCTTTTAAAAATGGTTTTATTACCATATCTGTACTTCATAAATCAGATAATTTATGTTCAATAATATTAAGAAGAGTTGTACAATCATAGCCATGAACAATTTCAGAACATTTTCTTCCCTACTCGTTCTTGCTAGCATCTCCTGTCATGCCCTTGGTTTATTATTAATTTTGGTACTATGTCTATAGATTTATCTATCCCAGACTTCATATACAAAAAAGGATAAAAAACACATAAAAGGAAGAAAACAAAGAGGCAAAAAATCAACAACATGACTAGGCAAAACACAGAAAAACTCCAATTGAAAAGAAACAGATAATACTAAAAAATATAAACCCCAGAGCTATAAGGCTATTCAATGAGACAATTGGGACAAACTTAAGGATGATATTGCAGTACATACACGTACTACCAAATATAATAAAGGAAGCACCTAACAAATGACTGGAACCTATTAAAAAAAATAAAACAAACACTTAAAAGACTTCATAAAAAATAGTAAAACTAGAGTCCACCAATTGGAAAAAAACAAATCTTAGTAATGACCAAACAGATTAACAACCAAATCATAAAATCTACAGGATTCTGCAACACTTCAATAAGGAAAAAAATTGAAAAAGCACCACGCTGTATTACAAGGTTGGCAAAGGACTTGAATAGATAATTCATAAGTGACAACCTGGGATCAGCTAACAAACACATGAGGAAATGCTTGAGATGACTAAATACCCACATAATGCAAATCAAAATAGCAATGAGTTATCACTTTACATGCACAAAGATATTCTAATTCAAGATACAAATGCGGGAGAGGATGTGGAGAAATTGGAACTATTACCCACTGCTGGCAGGCTTGTAAATAAGTCAACCATTATGGAAAGAGTTTGGTGCTGCCTAAAACACTGGGAACAGGAATACCAGTTAGACCCTTGAAGGGCACATTCCCAAAGAAATAGGAGCCCAAACAGAAACAGATGTGTGCTTTCCCATGTTCACTGCAGCACCATTCGCAATATTAGAAGGTGGAAATAGCCCAAATGCCCATCAGTAGAAGACTGGGTAAAGAACCTATACAGTGTGTCCATACAGTGGGATACTGTTGTTAGGTGCCATCTAGTCAGTACCGAGCCGTAGCAGCACTATGCACCACAGAACACGATAATGCCCAGTTCTAAGCCATCCTCACAATTGGTGCTGCGCTTGAGCCCATTGTGGAAGCCACTGTGTCAATCCATCTCATTAAATGCCTTCCTCTTTGTTGCTGCTCCTCTGCCATGCATATTGTTCTTCTCCAGGGACTGGTCTTTCCTGACAACATCTTCAAAGTATGTGAGACTAAGTTTCCACATCCTGACTTCCAAGGCGCACACTGGCCATACTTAGTCCAAGACAGATCTGTTCTTTCACTAAGAAAATTCACCTGTGACACCTTGTTTTGCTGCTGTTTCTCTACTGGCAAAACTGTCTTCTGGCTCCAAGGTTTCCCGCACAGGTGTTCCTGGGTAAAGATGAACCTGGTCAGTATATTCCCTCACCGTTTTGTCAGACCCGTGCAGGAAAACGTCATGTAGTGTGAGTTAGAGACATTGGCTGCAGAGCAACATTAAATAATTCACTGCCCCTGCCAGTGCTCTTTAAAGTGAAAAAATTTCAAAAAGGATCATAAAGATGAAAACACCACCTCCAGGAATGTGTAGAGATAGATAGAGGATATATTTTAAAACAATAGCTTCACCTATGGATATTTTCTTTGTAAAAGTTTCTAGGGTTTGGGTGCAATACTTTTTATCATGATATAATTCATATCCTGGATTTAAGGAAGACCCAAGAAGTAGCTGTGAGCCTTCTCAGCACGTTAGATCAGGAGATACATAATGTATATTTGCTGTATTTTCAGTGATAATAAGTGCAATCATTTAGTTAATGTTTGGGCCAATAATGCAATCATTATAAAGTTTCCCTTTTTTTAACATATAAAATTAAGAAAATTGATTTATGTAATATGTTTGTATGAATCCTAACATAACAATGAGAAAATGATATATGACTATTAAGCCCACCAGTTTAGGCTGTGATAATCTAGTGTATTAAACCTAAAAAAAAAAAAATTAATTATAATGCATGTGCAAATATCAAGTACATATTTTTGGTCATTACTCTACCATTTATTTTCTAAGTTTTGAAAAAATCCATTTTAATAGCTTTTAGTATTATGATTAAATAATGAAAAGTCATAAATAAGCTTAGATAATTTTGCCATTATAAAGAAAATTCATCAAAAGACCTGAAAAGCATGTTCTGAAATAAAGTAAAAATCTGTTATGTCAGATCTAATTCTATGGATTCATTATTTTAATAATAGCATGGAACAGCATAGTGATTGCTAGAGTAGAAAAATGTATGATATGTAGATAAAAGTTTTACTGACAAATAGATATAAATCAGGTATGTAAGGTCTTATGTTTATTAAGATTATGTACTTTAAAATTATGTGGCAATTAAATAGGTCACATTACCTTATGCTTTCCGAGAACTTGAAAAATTTTAAGATATTATGCAATTTTCCCCTTAACTTAAAAAAGGTTTCTGGAGTCATTAAAACTGGGCCCACCTCATTATAAACCAGTGATGAGTGAAAGAAAATTGGCCAAAATTCGATGTCAGAACACTATGTTGTCTCATTGTGATTTAGGAAATCTTTGAGCTTTATATCACTTGGAACTTACTGTCATTCTTCCTCCGAAGCAGTGCACGGACAGGAATAATGATTTATAATAAGTTGCGTGTTCTTTAATAAAACATTTCTCCAATGGGGCTAGGGTAGAGAGTTTTGCTCCACTGAAGCAAGCATCACTGTCCTTGAATGTCCTTAGCAGAGTCTCAGGAGAAAGAGCAGAGGAATGGCATTTATCAAATTTCAATTTTTATCTTTTCCCTCTTAAGCAAGGCAACAAAGTATTATTAACCCTGCAGGATCATTAGTTAAGCAGTTTATGGTATATCTGTTGACAAGGAAGTCTCTACTCCGTTCTACTCTAATCTTATATATATTTTACAAATGCACCTATATTTTGCATTACGAAATGAATAACTTTTCTACATTACCTGTACTGCATTACTGTCTGTGTAAATCAAGTAAAGAGAATAGATACATTTTAATAGTATAATTTGCAAGTATTATTTCCTAAAGTACTTTGAATAATAAAAAATAATAATATTTCTACCAATCTTACGGCTTTGTCAGAAGTAAATGTTGTAGATCTAAGTTCTGAAGTATTATGAGAGGCTGTCATTTTTGTGTGCTGTTACTCTTCTGGATTCGTTTCTTCCTCGAGCTTTGGCATACTTCATTTTCTATTTCACCAAAGGAGGAGTAAGCAATAGTTGTATCTTACATGGCTACTTAGAAGCTTTTAAGGCCAAATGCCATATTAATCACCAAATTAAGGTGAAGAGCAGCTTTTCCCAAAGTAAACTATACTGTTACATGTGGGATGCTGGAACGATACAGGGGGCTGCAAAAACAGAGGGCTACAAGTTATCCGGGGCTGTGCACTATCTATCGCACAACATTGTCCAATTGCCAGGGGGCACTAAGAAATTAGTTTTTCTGTAAATGGGCTGATAGATATATTAACTTAATGAATTGTGTATGCCAATTTAATAAGTTATTCCACAGCGTACGATTATAAGTTCTTCAACTATGTACATTTTCTTAAGTTTTGCTAATCATTGTTTTGGGTGAAATAGGTGTTTTTACTGAAGTTAGGCATTCCAGTCTCAGAAACTCACAGGGGCAGTTCTGTCCTGTCCTCTGGAGTCATTAATGAGTCTAGATTTATTTGATGGCAGCGAGCTAGTTTCATATTTTAGGGGCGCCTGGCTTAGAAGAAAGGGCTTTCCCTAGGTTCTTATTTAGATAGCTTTTATTCACATTTACTCAGTGTAAATTTCATATTCTCTCTCTTTTTTTCCTCAAAATTCCACAAATTGTTTGGATATGTCTAGAGAGTTTACATTACTGTGAACCTTTGTGCTTTGTATGTTTCTGGATATAGAGGCTGGATCGTGCTCTGGGATAGTCATTAGGCTGTTAACTGTAAGGATGTTGGTTCAAATCCACCAGCCAGAAGCAAGGAGAAAAATGAGGTTGTCTGCTCTAGAAACACTCTAGGGAAACCTATACAGGCCCATTATGACTCTGAATCTATTCAACAATGAAAGGCTTCTTCTTTGTCGTCTTGTCTTACTTTCTTCTGTTTGACAGGATACAACTCTGATGCGCACCTTTCCTGATCTAAATGAGGCCATATCCCCGTGTTCTGTTCAAAAAGCTGCCTCATGTGCTCTGTTCAAGTTCTGCATGAGCACAATGAAGTGTCCTGGAATTCCAATTCTGGTCAAAGCTGTCAATTATTTGTTCTTCTTCACACAGCAGAATATCTTTGCCTACTCTATGAAACACAAATAAACATCTTTCTGGTATTTTCTGCTGTGAACTGAGTCATCTGATGTCAACAATGACATCTCCTCTTCTGAATCTCGACCGAAGCTCTGACAGCAACCTGTCAACAATGTACTACTACAAACATAGTTGGATTAGCATCAGCAAAGTTTTACTTACATGCTATATTAATGATATTATTATTATTAGAGAAATCTTTAGCGTTACCTTTCTTTGGAATGGACACATATATGGATCTCTTCCAGCCAGTTGACTGAGTAGCAGTCTTCTAAATTCCCTGGTATTGAAAGGTGAGTACATCCAGTGCTTTATCAGCTTATTAAAAATTTTCAATTAGTATTCCATCAATTCCTGGAGCCTTGTTTTCATAGATTCTTCCAGTGCATATTGAATTTCTTCCCTCAGTGCTATGGGTCCTTACTGGAATGTTACCTTCTGAAATGTTCTTTTCAACAATGAATGCCATGCCATTCATCTTGATTGTGTTATTCCCCTCCTAGGAGACCATATGATTCCCTGATTCAAAATGGACAGTACTAGTTTATTTCAGCTCACTAGTTCTTAACTTACAGATATTTAAGAATTCCATTTCATTTTTCATGATTTCTATTTGTCTATGTTTATACTCCATGCATAAAAAGTTCTAATATTAGTAGATTTTAGTAGCTGTTCCCTCTCACTCTGAGTTGCATCCCATCAGCAAATGAAGATTCTCTGAGGTTGTGCTCCGCAGGTGTACTCCTTTAACATGACCATGGACAACTCAACTGGGAGAAGACAAATCCTCCTGTCGTTATTTTGTTAGATCCCCTGAGTGAGTTCCAACTCATCAGAACTGAGTGTTCAATATAAGGAACCATGCCAGGTTCTGCACTATTTGCAGAATTGTTATGTTTAATCTATTGTTGTAGCCATTGTGCCACTTCATCTTGTCCATTGTTGTCTTATTTTACATATGTCCTACACCTTAACCAAGCATGATTTTTTTTCAGCAATTGGTCCATCCTGATAACATGCCCAATGTATGTGAAGTTAAGTCTCAATATCCTCACTTATGAGGAGTATTCTGGTTGTTTGTCCTCCCGGACAAATTTGTTTGTCCATGATACTTTTAGCATTTGTGAAACCATAATTTAAATGCTTAAACTTTTCTGTGATATTTCTTATTCAGTTTCCAACATTCACATATATATTAGGCAATCAAAAATACCATAGCTTATATTAGTCCTCAAAGTGACACTTGAGCTCTTTAGCACTTTAAATAATTCTTGTGCAATAGATATTCTCAAAGCAATGTGCCATTTGACTTTTTCTTTCTCTCTTTTATTAGGTCATTTTATTGGGGGTTCTAACAGCTCTTATGACATTCCATATGTCAGTTGTAGCAAGTATATGTTGCCATTGTCATTTCCAAAACATTTTCTACTTGATCCCTTGGTATAAGCTCCTCTTTCTCTCCTTGGCACACCCCCCACACCATCCCAACCTCCTACCCTAGTGAATCCTTGATCAATTATATATTATTTTGATTTTACACCATCCATTGTCTTCCTTCACCCACATGTCTGTCATGCATACCCTTTGGGGTTGGGGGCTTTACATACAACCTTGTGATGGGTTCCACTTTGTGGATCTAAGGAGATTAAATGCTTGACAAGTTTAATTTTTTATACATATGCTATGATGTTGTTTATTTGGTCCAGGTGTGAAGATTTTATTTTCTTCCTAAAACCAAAAATCACTGTCATTGAGTCAAATCTGAGTCCTGGAAACCCTATAGGACAGAGTTAAACTCCCTTGTAGATTTGCATTACTAAACTTCAGATTAACAGCCTAACACATAACCCAATAGGAATTATAATTTATACATAACCCATTGAATTATAATTTATACTGAAGCATGTGGTCATTAACTTTCATCAGTAAATACTTTAAGTACTCCTTTTTATCAATTGTTTTATTGAGGTATAGATCACATATTATATGATTTCAAAGTTAGTCATATTTAACTAGAGTTGAATATACATCATCATAATCAGTTCCAGAGCATTCTCCCTCCTCCTGGATTCATTATGTACTACTAGTTCTTTCTGGGTTAGTAAGCAACATTTTGTCATCTGCATATAGTGAGCCTTCCTCTAGTCCTGAAACCAGTTTCTTTGTTTTCCTTTAAATAGTCTTATCAGGGTACATATTCATCTTATATTGAATAAGATTGGTGAAAGGATTCAATATTGATGTACACTTTTCCTGATTTTAGCCATGCGTTCTTTTTGTTCTGTTCAAAATATGTCTCTCAGTCTATCTACAGGGGACTAATTAATGTTCTGAAATTCCTGTTCTTCACAATCCATAGTATGTAATCATCAACAGAATTGAATGCCTCTATATATTGAATAAAACAACAACAAAAATCTTTCAGTTATTCTCTATTTTCAATAAATCTGAAATCATCAATATCATTCCATGAGTTCTTCTGAATTTGGCTTGAATTTATGGCAATTCTTTTTCAATGTACCCCTGAAATTATTTTGAACTATCTTGAGCAAAATTTTAATCACATATGATATTAATGATATTTTTCTATGTTTCTCTAGTATACTCTCTTTGGAAAGGGCGGATTACAATTACGGATATCTTCCAGAGAGTTGTCCATATAACTGTTTCCCAAATTTCTTGGCATTGACAGAATAATGAATGCTTTCAATATTTTTGGTTTGTTGAAACATTTCAATCGGCATCTGTCAATTCCTGGAGCAGTAATTTTCTCAAATGGCTTCAGATCCATTAATTTTTAATGATATTTGACCTTTGAAATTATTGAATATCAACCATTTCTTCCTTGTACAATGATCCCATGTGCTCATTCCAACTTATTTTGATGTTTTCTACATCATTCAATATTTTATTGAGAGAATAGTTTGGTATGTCTACCCAAGCCCTGACACTTTTCTTCAATTCTTTTTGGCTGAGTGTGTTCTTCCCATTTGGCTTCATACCTGCAAGTCTTCACATATTTTTATTTTAATGTTTTGCCTTGTATTTTCCAGTTTCCTTTAATTTATTTTTAATTCAAGTCTTTACTTCTACCTCTCTTTTGTTAGTTTTAGTCAATAAGTATATTCAAGAACATGTTTCAGAGTCTCTTCTTGCATTCACTTTATTTTTCTATTTCTTGTCTTTTTTTTAATCAATTTATTGGAGCTCATAAAATTCATCACAATACATAGATCAATTGTGTAGAGCACATCTATACATTTGTTGCCCTCTTTCTTCATATATTTGATATTTAATATCATCCTACAACATGTCTGGTTTTCAATCAGTAGTGGTCAAGTTGTCAAATCTGTTTTTTATATGTCTCCAGATTTAATTGGAACATGCTCAAATTCATACATTGTTCTTTTTGACTTGTTTTAATATTTTATAAATTTATTTATAGCTTTGACCTTAACTTGCTTATGAGCACTTGATGTTCTATTTCACATTCGACTCTTTGCTTTATTTTGACCGATGGTATTGAGATTCTCCATCATCTTTTCCCACAGATATAGTCAATTTGATTCCTGTGCATTCCAACTGGTGAGGTACACTTGAATAATCACCATTTACATTATTGAAAAGAAGGCAATTTCAATGAAAAGGTATTGGTCTTGCAAAATTCTATCATGGAATCTCCCAGTTTCTGTCGACCTCTAAGTTCATATTTTCTAACTATTCAACTTTCTTCTTTGATTACAACGTTCACACCCCAACTGCCAGTAATTATCAGTATATCTTGATTTCATGTTTGATCAACTTCAGGCTGAAGAACGTGGTAATATTCTTCAATTAATTCATCAATGATTTAGTGTTTGGTGTGTAGATTTGAAAATACTTGTATTAACTAGTCTTTCTTGTAGGTGTATAAATATTTTCCTACCACAAATAATATTATTCTCCAGGTTATATCTAAACATATTCATTTGATGATGATTATGATGACATTTATATTGGCAGTTTACTTGAATTTTTAATTCCTAACATAATAAACTTTATACATATGTGATTCAAAATGGCCAATCCAAGCCTATTATGACTCACTAATTCCTAGGATATCAATCTTAATTTATTCCCATATTAAGATGAATGTTTCTAATTTTCATAGATGCATACTTTTTCGTTCCGTGTTCCTGTTATTAATGGACCATAGCAAGTGTTTCTTCTCATTTTAAGTTGTCCTTTTTCGCAAATACAAATTCTGAAAGCTTTGCTCAATTAATGTTGATAAGGTCAACTATCTGGAAAGGCAACACTTCCTCAGTTGTATTTTGAGTGGCTTCCAGTCTGAAATGTGCATCATCAGATATATGTGCTGTTGAGATTCATAACTTTTCAGTGGCTAACTCCTCAAAAACGAGGAGCATAGCTCTTTTTCCTGTCTGTTCTTATTGGAGAAGCTCTGCCCATTCATCAGAGATAACCCAGTTGCTATTTGAAATACTGGAGATATAGCTTCATGCATAAAAGCAACATGTACAATGAACTGACAGATGATTAGGGTTACCATCCTTAGTAAATATCAAATAACAGTTTTTCTGTGTGCATTTCTATTCCTAAAATTTTTATAATAATACAACCATATGTTTGTTCTTTTGTGATTGATTTATTTCATTCAGAGAAATGTCCTACAGTTCATCAATGTTAAAAGATGCTTCGAAGTCTCTGCCTTGCTATTAATGGTTGTATGAATGTACCTTTATTGATCTATATATGCACACATGGATGACCTCGTTGGTAATTTCTATACTTTTGTTTTTGTGAATAATAGGGGTGCAATGAACATTAATGTTCATGTTTATTCGTGTCATTGATCTTATATCTCTAGAATATATACATATGAGTGATATTACTGGATCATAACATGTTTATCTAGTTTTTGAGTAAGCATCATACTGTTTTATACAGTGGTTGTACCACTTTACATTCCCACAAGAAGTACCACTTTATATTCTCAAGACTAATATTCTTACAGATCATTTATTCTTTCCACCATTGCCAATTTTAGATGAGACAGTATTTCCTTGTAATTATGATTCATGTGCCTTTCATGGCTTATGAACACAGCATTATTTATGTATTTATTGATCATCATATTATTATCTTCAGTGAAGTGTCTGTTCATGTCTTTTGCCCTTTTTAATTGTGTTTCCTTGTGTTGATGAGTTGCTGAAGTTTTCTATATATGTTAGAGATTATACCCATATCAAATAGTCTATTTCATTCAGTAAATTCCAATCTGTAAATTCTCATTTTTCAGTTTTATTGACACATAATCCATATATCATGTAATTCAATCTTTCAATCATATCAAGACGATTTGTACAATCATTACAGCAATTAATTTTAGAACATTCCCCACCACCACCACCACCATGATTAAATCACCTTTAAAATGAGTGTTTAATCAAATTCTGTTCTAATTCTTCTTCTCCCTCCCACCTGATTGTTGACTGACAAAGTCCCTTCACCCTCCCTGTCGCTCACCCTACGACATCCCCTAGAAAGCCTTGCATCAGTGATTACTTCTGTGCATCCACTCCTCCTGTTCTTTTCAAACTGGTAAACCCAACAGAAACAGGAAAGAACAAATGGAATAACATGGTATGGATGAACAATAGTAATATAAAGATAAATATATAAACAATGAGTAAAAACAAAAAGACACCCATCAATATTAAGAAAAAAGGAAGATGTTGTGTTAGTTTGGGTAGACTATAGAAACAAATTCAGAGACACTGATATGTGTGTAAGAGAGAACTTTATGTCAAAGAAAACATTAAGGAAATATCCCAGCCCAGTCCATTTTAAATCAACAAATCTAATATGAGCCAATATGGCTGTTATCAGTCTTTATATTCTTCAGAGTCATGCAGTATATCCAATGATGCCAAATGCAGGAAGATCACAGGTCAGTGTGTGGGAAATCTTGTGGATCCAGTAGCCGTGGAAGCATCTTATTGACAGGGGACTCCATGTGGTTCCTCCAGTTCCAGGGCTCTAGCGTAGCTCCATGTGTCTTATCATCAGGAATAGGAAGCAGAGTGTGTGTGTGTGTGTTTGTGTGTGTGTGTGTGTGTGTCCCACCTCCAGTGAGCTATTTATCTCTGTAGCCCCTCCAGATGAGGTCATCAAGCAGCAATCTGATTGACAGGCTAAGCCCCACCCCATTGACTCTTAATAGTCGCAAGTTGGCACCAGATTATGTCACTACCACAAATATTTTTGTCATGGAACAGACCAGAGCTCCTTGTACTTAGAACAAAATTAGACTGTGTCTAGAGGGAGGTCAAGTGACCCAGCATCAAGTTTGATCCAGCATAATCAGGATTACAATGATCTATGTTTGATAGTAATGTTGTTCCAGACCTTTCCTTGTGGCTTGAGGGGATCTTCCAGTAGCTTAAATGGATTAGTTACTCTGCAGACGGATTTGGGGTTCCCACTGTCCCCTACAGCCTTCCACAAATTGGGTGTTCACAATTTAGCTCTGATACTTTTTCCTTCATCATAATTCTCACTTTAACTGTAGAGTTTTTCATGATGTAAAATCTTTTAGGAGGTCTCAGTTATCTAATTTGTCCTCTGCTGTTCATGCATTTTTAGTTGTTTTCAATAGGTTATTTACCCTGAACACTAGTTTGTCTGAGTTTATCCCTATCTTATCCTTCTGGAACTTTATATATTAAGCTCTAACTATTAGTTATTTAATCAATTTTGTTTTGAAATACAGTTTTCAAAATATGAGGAAGCCTTAAAAGGGTCATGTGAAGAAAGTTCATTATATTTTCATTTGTTTTTCCCATAGGCTTTTCGAAGCTCCCTTTTATTAGATTATTTTATCAAATGACGTATTCAACTTTAAATTGTATTTTATAATACTATGCCATCTTAGCAAATCTTATTTTGTTAGCCAAGAGTTGAACAATAAATCCCAATATTTTAAAAAGCAAAAAGCAATAATGGGTTCCCTCAACTTTAAAAAATAAATCCCATATATTATATGAGAATTATGAGTTTATTTGATTGTACTTGCTTTCCAATTATAAAGTAGTAAGAAAAAAGAAACTCAAATTAATCACAAAGCTGATTGCAGGTTGACATGTACATGTTAATTATAACTATTTCAGTTATGCTGAAAATAATCCTTTAAAAATTTTCCGCCAGAAAATTTGTAATGTAAGATTCCAGAAAAATTCAGCACATGATGAATGACCCTTATAAAAAAGTTTTCATGCAAATAGAGAAACCAAAAAAGGTCATGTAGGAAAGATGGTTAATTGTGGGCAAATGTACCACCTTTAGGACTGAAACAGCATGGGTTTTCCAAAATATTGACAGTATATGCTTCCAGAAACTTCTTCCTTCCCCATAAAAAGTTAGAACTTCTTTTCCCTCTTCCTAAACGTGGGCACAATATCGCTATTACCTCAATAAATTGAATGAATGGGATGAAAGCGATACTCTAGGACTTCTGATACTGGATAACAATAGAAAATAGAATTCCTACCTGATGCATCTCTTTGAACTACTGTAGAGTCACATTCCTGTAGTTCATAATCATTGGTTTTCTCTGCTAAGGATGGGGTGCAATATTGTTCAAGGTGTACCTTGAGGCACAAAAGTATGGTTTTCGAAGCACATGCGTCCTATAGATCTTTCCAATTCATTTTCCTCTTAAGCAAAAATAGTTCAAAAGGTATAATCTTCAAAACAAATAACATTTGGTGTGAGTGGAGAGCCTATATTTTTTACTACAACATTTGCAGTTCAAACTTTCATTGCTACGTGGAAGAAAAATGAAGTTACTGTCTACTACCCTAATGCTTTAGTCTCAGAAGCCCCATGGAGGGTTATTATGAATTGGAATGAAACTGATGGCAGTTGGTTGGGGATTTTTAAAACTGATAAAGACACAAATATTAAAAAAAATTATACTTTTTCATTTTATTTTTTATAATAGTTTTATTGTCATATCTTACACATTCCAATATATTCATTCACTTACAAGTCTGTTGTTCAATCCCATTGGGGAGGGTAATTCAATCATGTTAAAGAACTAGAGGGTCAGTGGTTAATCAGTGCCATACTGCACCCTGCCTCTATCGTTTGTTTCATATAGCGCATCTGAAAGGGACTGACCAATCACCCTGCTGGTGGATTTGGGGTTTCCATTGCATCACTCCCCTTCACAGCAAGTTGGTTGCATGTTTTTGAACTTTTGATACCTCTTCCTGTCAATATCTCATGATCACACAGGCTGGTGTGCTTCTTCCATGTGATCTTTGTTGAATCTCTGCAAGATGGCCCCTTGTTTAGAAACAAGTCTTTAAGACCCCAGATGCTGTATTTTTTTATAGCTGGTCACCATCAACTTTCTTCACGACATTTGCTTATGCTATACTCCATTTTAAATTTCATTTGATAAGAATGCAGTCACACAATTTGAGAGCAGTATAAACTATAAAATTTGAGTAAGAGTTATAGGTGATAATATTAGGATCTATGCCCCTTTATGAGTCACATAAAATTATTAATAGTAGAAATATTCTCCATTCTTTTCATATTCTTGAAAGAATTTATTCTAGATGTTTCAGCATATTTTGTTTCCTTTTATTATAGCAATTATTTGTAATTTCAATACCAATATTATCAATGTGACTAATTCAGCAACCTACTAATGGTTTGCGTTACTGGAATTAGGTTCTTATTTTACCGAGAGGAAGATTTAGTTTTAGAAGACTTCAGGCATTACAAAAGAATTTTACTTATAAACTTCTAGGAGGAAGAAAATGTTGCAAAAACAGCAGGGCCAGCCTTGATATCTCTTGTCCCCTCCCCAAGCAGCCAGTTCCTCAAGAATTTTTATAGGCTCCCATGCAAATGAGATTCTCAGGAACTTCCATTGGGGTAGCAAGTGCTTCTGTGAAATGTTGTTATGGACTCCACACTGCTCTGCCCAAATCTCCACTTTCACTCCCTTGCCCTATCTCATTATCACCCTGAGAGCATACATACACATAATTCTTTATGGGATGCAGGGTGAACATCTTTCCTTCTGTAGCTGCTTGCTGTTTAGATGAGGAGAAAAGTATCATCATTCTATCTCTGTGAGTAGAAATCTCTCCTACTCTACATTAAGGTGAACAAGCGTCTCCAGATGGGGATTCTGCACTTGAATATGTCCCAGAAGTCCTGACTAATCAAGAGATTCAATTTTTACAAAGAAATAAAATTGTTATAATAGTATATTTCATTAAAAAGAAAGAAAAGTATGGTCTTGGTGATAAAAAAGGAGGCTTTGGATGACAGTGAGAGCCCAAAACACATTTGCAGGATCTACACAGAGAAGAAGCCTCTGATTTCCCTCTGACTGTAACTGAGGAATGGGAAAACTTGATGATCAGACAGAGAAAATTTGAAAGAAAATTATAATAGATTAAAATCATAAAACTGACTTGAAGAGTTAAAACCTTGTTACTTGATCTCCCTTTTGGTATACTTCGTGCTTGATCTGGTTTTTAATATTTTTTGTTTTTATTTTTTCATAAGAAAGGATTTATAATTTCAGAAAAACACAGAGGCAGTCCTACTCTGTCCTATGTGGTCGCTATGGAGGGGAATCTACTGGCTAGCAGTGATCACTGACTTTTCTTTTTGTGATCATTGATTTTCATTTGTGAAGCAATTAAACATTTTAAATGAAAAGCACTTTGTCGAATCCTACTAGCAGTGGCATATGCAACAGCTAACCCACTTAACAATTTTGAGCTTCAAAACTGTTAAAAGAGCATGGATGTTGACATACCTTCCTCTTTTCTATAATTTAGCTCTCAGATACTGTGTTTTCTAATGTAATGTACTCAATATATTTGTTTATTACAATGAAAAATGGGCTTTGGTTTATTTAGTCAAAGTTTTTCGCTTTGCTAATCACTAATGACACCAGCTAATTTTCAGGTGGTGAGAGCCTGGGAGCAGCATGGCTGGGTGTTTTGCCCCAGCAGGAACAACAATACTGCAAGCATTTCCTGGGGGGCCATGGAGCTTTGAGGGTCTGAACTAAAAGCACTAAGCCTCCAGGCACAAAGCCTAAAATTGTGACTCTAGCTAACGTTTATCTCAGGTGACTTTCTTAGTTTAATATTTGAGATTGATTTCCAGCTGGAAGCTTAGAAACATTGGTCATAAAAATAAAAACCATACCCAGTATCTCACACGATAAGATTAGTTTTCTTTTCAAAGGTGATATAAGAAATAGGATATAGTTATCATCCATAGACAACATGAAAGATGCTATGCTTTTAACTGTCCATCTTGAGCTACTGAAGAGACCAAGTCTCCCCCCCTCAAAGATTTACCTTTCCTAGATCATCTAATCATACTCAACGCTATATTTCAGTGTTATTTGACACTTAATGTTTAAGAGGGGCATACCTTTCATTGCTATTCTTTTATTTGAAAGTAAATATTCAGCTGCTAATTCTAAAAAGGGAAATTATGGGGGTGAGAAACATACAAAGCAGAAAGCTATATTCCAGAATCTCTTATTTCAAAGTTGGTTTTGCCATTTAATAACCATATATGGTCAGGCCATTTACAGAACTACACAAAGGTTTAATTTTCTCTTATGTAACAGCAAATAATAAGAATAAATGGAATAATACATAAAGAGTTACTTATAGAGTATCAGCTTTCAGTCATTTAAGTAATGTACAAATTATGGTGTCTTTGTTCTTGCACAATATTATCTTATTTGGGGCTTCTTATCAGAAAGAGAAAATAGCAGAAAATTTCACCTTATTTCAAATGTACGATTTGAATGCATGAGAATCACAATTTAGCATTATTTTCATTTTCTCTTCTTGGGATTCAGCCTTGAGAGCAGAAAGAAAACAGAATATAAAAGAAAAAAGCCATCATTATGGAGAATTTAATTTTAGATAGCTAGTACACTGGAATATTAACTTTTCAGTTTTTATAACTTCTCACTTATTATAATCCATTAAGATTCTTAAATATGTATTATTTTATTTTGCTAATTACAGCTTACCACTATTCAGGGGGAGAAAAAAACCTGAATCTGTCCAAAGAAGACATCCAAATATAGAAGTAAAAATTGATTTCCTGAGCTTACCTTGTCCCTCCCATCCATCTTCCATTGAATGCTATTGTCGCATGTCCTATTTATTTCAATTTAGAAACAGGCATGTCAACCTTCTTGGTGTTTGTTTCTCAAAATGATACTGGCAACTTTATTATTCACACTTGATTATATTACATAGTTTCTGAATATCACGGTCTGTTTTATATTACTTAGCTTATTTTCTTAAGTCATGTCCCTTCCTCAATAATTCAAAGTAATTGATTGATATCCTGGTCCAAAGATCGTTGTAAACGTTTTACATATGTCACTGGCTGTCCTGTAGAGTTGGATAATGAAGCCTGGTGTGCACCTAAAACTAAATTGGTTATGTGAATTTCTCTGATAGGCAACAGATTTATGAAATATATTGATGATACAGGAAGAAAATGGATGCTAATTAGATATTTGAGGTAGATTTCCACCCTGCATCCTGTTTCTTCTAGCCTAAATACCCTGGTATTTTACAAAGACAACTATCCTTCCAGACATCGTTTTCAGGCACCTCCATAATTAGGAGGTCTGGTGCCTCAGTGGGTCCAGCATTAGGCAGCTAACTAAAAATTGGTTGAAACCCACCTGCTACTTCATAGGAGACAGAAGGAAGTATTAACAACATACACTGCAAAAGACACAGCAAAATTCCACACGTGGACTCAGGGACATTGATTGCACTCTATAAATTGTGCCATGATTGTCATCTGCCTTTTCAAGGTTTTCCTTTTCCATTCAATAAATTCACTGTCTTCTAATGTTCCTTTCTAATAATAGTTGCGGCTGTCAATTTCACATTATATGTGAAGATAAATCCAAAAGGGTAGATACTAAGTTTCTAGTTCCTGCATGCATGGGTTTACTCCAAACAAAATGTGTTTTAACAGATTTCTGCTTTCGGTGAATAGAATCAGACTCATGATCTCATTAATACATTCATCATGGTGCCATTTAGGGTGCTTTCAAAAGGAGGTAAAAGCAAAGCAGTACTTTTAAAGAGAGCTGCTGGAAAATAAAATTCAAAGCATAGGGGTCATTTCAGAAGGTTATTATGACTGATATTTTGGGGGGGATATTTAAATAATCTTGCTAAATATATTATAGGGGCTTATTATAAAAAAAAATCCAAAAATTTTTTAAAAAAGGAGAAACAAAGTAAACTCGCTGCCACAGAGTCAATGCTGATTCATAGCGACCCCTTGTGGGTTTCCAAAATTGGAACTGTTTACAGGAGTACAAAGCCCAGTCTTTCTCTCACGGACTGACTGATGGTTTGAACTACCGACCAAGAGAATTACAACTCAAGGCAAAATCTTAAAGAAGTAAACTTCCATAATTTTCTCCAAAAGAATACTTTGTGCACTGGAAACTGAGATAGTTAAGGTTCATTGTGCCACCTTGTCTGATAAACACATGTGGGGTTAATTGAAGGGCCAAGAGATAAATGGCTCTGTAAGCCTTGCCTTTCAAGTTTTCGGGTCTCTTGATTTCTGATGGTCGAACCAGGGCACAGCTGCCTCAGCCAGGTCCCTGCTTCAGGTGGCAAGGCGGCTCACTTCCTGCAAGACATCTCTGAGGAGAAGCCACATGGACCTATCCTGATGCAGCCCTGGGTGCTGGAGCAGCTGTGTGGAGACCCCTGCCAGCGCTGAGATGATTACAGGTTCACTGACTCAGCTTTCCTCCTGCAGTTGGTGTCACAGCGTGTGTTTTGTGAGATGGAGGAGGACTTTGTGGATTGGTGTCCGACATATGGACTAATGTTGGACTTATGGGCTTGGGAAGCACTGGGTTGGGATGCTTTTTTAATGCACACTTACCCTTTACATAAAACTCTCTCATATACATATGAGTTTCTGTGAATTTTCCCCCTAGTTTCCCCAGAATAACACAGAAACCATAATAGTTTGATTATCTAACAAGTGTTTAATTACTATTCAATCTGACAATGTTTCAATTTTGTTCATAAGGTTTTCAGTAACTAACTCCTCTGAAGAGGACAACCTTTACTTTTCCATAGTCTGTGCTTAGTTTGGAAGTTCTGCTGAAACCTATTCAGTTTGGGTGGCCCTGCCTGCATTTGAAATGCCAGTGACATAGCTTTAAGCATCATAGCAACACACAAGACAACACTGTATCATAAACTCTTGCAACTCAGTGTAAAGAAAACAAAGAACCTCACAACTGAACCATTAGTTAACATCATGGTGAACAAAGAAAAGATTGAAGTTGTCAATGATTTCATCTTGCTTGGATCCATGATCAATGTTCATGAAAGTAGTAGTCAAGAGATCAAATCATGCACTGCTTTGGGTAAATGTGCTGAAAATATCTTTATATGTGTAGAACAGCAAGTATGCTACTTTAAGAACTAAGGTGCACCTGATCCAAACCATAGTGTTTTCAATTTCCTCATAAGCATGTGAAAGTTGAACATTGAATAAGGAAAACTGAAAAAGAATAAATGTATTTAAATTGTGATTCTGTTGAAAAATATTAAAAGTACCAGGGACTGTGAAAAGAACAAAACATTCTGTCTTAGAAGAAATAGAGCCAGAATGTTCTGTCGAGGGAAGGATGCCAACACTTCGTCTTAGATACTTTGGACATGTTATCAGGAGAAACCAGTTCCTGGAGCAGAACATCATGCCTTTTAAAGTAGCTGGGCAGTGAAAGAGAGAAAGATGTTCCACAAGACGGATTGACATAGTGACTGCATAGATGGGCTCAAATATAAGAACAATTGTCAGAAGCTTCCCCTCCCCACAGAAAATTTCCTTCAGAGGACAGCACTGAAGGTATAGCTCAGGGTGAATGACATGTCTGATTAGAACACACGGGAGCAAATGAAGAGGGAGGAAGGGAGTGGAGCACATCTTGGCCCACTAAGCCTTAAGGACTATATTCCTGCTCAGAGCAGCCAATGCACAGGGAGGACCATATGGCCGGCCCCACTATGAGACACGACATCCCTCACTGACCCATAGCCCTACAGGGGACAACACTGGAGACACAGTGTGAGAATTGTGCCTGATTTGACCCCATCACACCAAAGCAAAACACTAAGGGTGTGCAACAGAACAGCAAGGGAGCAGAGCAAGGAAGTCCCAAGGGAGTACCAAAAATAGACTTTGGGGCTAGGGTGTGGCACCCCATCAGACTCCACTGGAAAACACTCTTAAAGGTCAACAAACAGACCTTGAACTATTTATAGGCTTTTCTTTTTTTTTGTCATTGGTTTTTTGCTGTTGTTGTTTTCTTTTCTTTTCTTTTGTTGCTTTATTTTTCTCTGCCTTGTTTATCTGCCTATTATTATCTCCACAGGTCTAGGTAGACAAGATAAGCTGGATAGACAATCTGGAGGAGAAACAATGGACCGGCGGTTCCGGGGAGACATGGGAAAAGGAGAGCTGTGGGAAAAGAAGTGGTGTTAACAAACCCAGGGTCAAGAAAACAACAAGTGATCCAAAATGAGTGGTGAGGTGGGTATAAGAGGCCTGGTAGGGCTTGATCAAAGGCAATGAACCTAGAGGAATTACTGAAACCCAAATGAAGGTTGAACATAACAGTGGGATAAGAGGAAAATAAAAGGAAATAGAGGAAAGAACTAGGAGACAAAGGGCATGTATAGAGGTCTAAATAAAGGCATGTAAATATGTAAATATATTTATATATGATGATGGGGAATAGATCTCTGAGCATATATTTATAGGTTTAGTATTAAGGTAGGAGATGGACGTTGGGCCTTGACTCAACTACTCCCTCAACGCAAGAACACTTTGTTCTATTAAATTGAGATTCCATGATGCTCACCTTCCTGACACGATCACTGAAGACAAATGGGTGCATAAGCAAATGTGGTGAAGAAAGCTGATGGTGGCCCGCTATCGAGAAATATAGCATCTGGGTCTTAAAGGCTTGAAGATAAACAAACAGCCATCTAGCTAAGAAGCAACAAAGCCCACATGGAAGAAGCAGACCAGCCTGTGTGATCATGAGATGTCAAAGGGATCAGGTATGAGACATCAAAAAACAAGAAATCATATCATTGTGAATGCGTGGGAGTGCAGAGTGGGGACCCAAAGCCCATCCGTAGGCAACTGGGCACCCCCTTACAGAAAGATCTAGGGGAGGGGATGAGCCAGTCAGAGTGCAGTGTAGCAACAATGAAACATACAACTTTCCTGTAGTTCGTAATTCTTCCGTCCTCCCCACCTCCCACTTTCATGATCCCAATTCTACCTAACAAATCAAAGAATGTACACTGGTACAGATAGGAACTGGAAACACAGGGAATCCAGGACAGATGATCCCTTCAGGACCAGTGGTGAGAGTGGCGATAGTGGGAAGGTGGGGTAGAAAGGAGAAACCGATTACAAGGATCTACATATAACCCCCTCCCTGGGGGATGGACAACAGAAAAGTCGGTGACGGGAGACATCGGACAGTGTAAGACATGACAGAATAATAATAATTTATAATTTATCAAGGGTTCATGAGGGAGGAGAGGGGAGGAGAGAGGGGAACAATGAGAAGCTGTACCAATGGCTCAAGTAGAAAGCAAATGTTTTGAGAATGATGAAGGCAATAAATGTACAAATGCACTTGACACAATGCATGTGTGTATGGATTATGATAAGATTTGTATGCGCCCCCAATGAAATTATTGACAAAAGAGGAAGAATGACACAGGACGGGGCAGCATTCCGTTGTGTTGTACATAGAGTCACTATGAGTCAGAAGTGAATGAATGGAACCTAACAACAGCGAGCCTTAATAGAAAATAAAATTGGCACAATATTTCAAATTAAAGAAAGAAAGATGACAAAATAATAATTTATACATTATCAAGGGATCATGAAGTAGGGGGTGGGGGAGGGAGTGGAAAAAAGAGGAGCTGTTGCCAGGGGCTTACATGGAGAGCAAATGTTTTGAGAATGAGGAGGGTAACGAAGGTACAAACATGCTTTATACAATTGATGTATGTATGGATTGTGATCAGCGTTGTATGAGCCCCAATAAAGTGATTTTAAAAATATTAAAAAGAAAATATGGAAATATGAAAGAACAAAGACTGAAGGAAACAAAAATAGGAAGAGGCAAATAATAGTACACAAATATGGATGCCATCTGAATGACAATTATTTACTTTATGAGAGGAGGAAATACAGTAGAAAAAGAATGAGCTAGCCCTGTGGGGATTTAAGTCAATACCACCAACTAATAGCTGGGAGCTGATTCAAGCAGTAGATATTTATCTACATCCTTTTTCCATTCCGCATCCTCCGTCTCAACAGGAGAACACTGCCAGAGTTAAGGCAAAGCGGAAGCAAAGAGGGGAACCTAAAACTAATCAATTAACTAAGACTAAGCTGGAAAAAACAAATCAAATTTGCAGTTTGTGTTACAACCCAAAGGTCATCAATAAATACTTGATGCCATTAAACTATTGATATTAATTTAAAAGAAAAGCAACAAAAATATGTATATATGTGGGTAGAAAGGAACATTAGTTAATAAAAGTGTTCAGACTAAGGATTGGCCAAAGGAAATTTTTTTTAATTTTAACATTACATAAAATGCAAAATTTCAGAATACTGTATTTATCTTGAATAATTATAAATAATGAATCAAATTAGAAAGAAATAAAAGTATATAAAACAGAGTGACAGATACAGTAGTTAAACACTATTTAAAGGGGCAAAATATTATCAAATGAAACCCTGCATTAGAGAAATACTAAAAATTGACTAAAATAAGCTATTTGAAAAAGCAAGGCAAAATCAGATTAGTCATATAGAAAACTATTTTTCTCTTAAGATACTAATGGATTTTACATATCTGACAAGTTGATAAAATCACTGCAATATGATTATAATATTTTCCTGGGAGAAAATAACATAAAGAAAGAAATGAATATTGCTTTTAATATAGTAAAAAGTGTTTAAAACCCTGGATACACAGCATTTCTCTGATGAAACAAAAATAATTAACATGATGATACATTCTAAATATGTTATCTATAACAAATATATGCAATATATAAATATATATCCCCACATATGAAGGAAAACATTAATTTTTGTTTATACACCTGTAAATGTGTGTATGTATGTGTGTGTATGTGTATATATCTATATGTATACCAATATACACATATATAAAATTAAGCAACAAATTTGTTTTGTATACAATATTTATTTAAATTTGAAATAAGGCAAATGAGGGTATAGATAATAATGAGTTATATACTTTGGCAATTTAAAATTTATATTTAAAATTTTTTTTGGAGCCAAATAGCTTAAGTAGGAAAATAGGGGAAATAGACTCTACAACCTCCTGTATTTCATAGCAAATTATATTTTTCCTGTCAAAATTTAAAGTGTATAGCATTTAGAGATATCAAATATTGTTGTTTTTAATCTCCTTAATTTTTAGAGTAATATTGTATATCAATACATTTCTTGTTAAGAAAATGCTTACCGGAAGGTCAGCAGTTTCGATGTATTTGATTTTAGCTGGAAAGGTGAGGTTAGTAAAAGAAAAGAGACTGAATGATGAGAGGCAGAGGAAAGAGCCTTTGAAGGACGCATCTTCTTGCCAGGGAACCCCTGGGATAGCAGCAGCTGAGAGGAACAAAACAGAAGCAGACCCTAGACTCTTAGAAATGAACATCCCTCTGACAGCAACCTGAATTCAGATTAGTAGCCTCAAGAATTGTGAAACAGTATATTCCTTTGTGATATCTGAATTCAGATTATTAGCCTCAAGAATTGTGAAACAATATATTCCTTTGTGATACTTTATTATGGTAGCCTTATTATACAATAACAGACAGACAAGACCGCTGTAGGTTAGTTCAAATAATTGCAATTTATTCACATCATGTACTAACACATATAGAATGAAAAAATTGCTACATGAGTTTGCTATAAATCTAGATCCAACATTTATGATGACATTTATAAAATAATTGTATTGAGTAATTTTCAATATTAAACTCCCGCTTAAAGCTTCATGAAGCTTAGTAGTATGTACATTTTAGTATAATATTATCAATTGTTTCAGACAGGAATATAAAACCCCAAATATGCAGATTTATTAAGATTAAATTTAAGATTTTCAGAAATGGCTTGTAGGTAGGTATATGTCACTTAAAATACATAATACATTCTGTGAAAAGGATGATAAGTGATTTGAATGTTTTATAAAAAACATATTCTATATGAGGAGCCTTCAAAAATATGTGGAAAATTCCATTATCTACCCTGTTTCCTGAAAATAAGACAGTGTCTTAAACTAATTTTTGCTCCCAAAGATGCACTAGGTCTTATTTTCAGGGGATGTCCTATATTTCCATGAAGAAGAATGTGGCACACATTTAT
>NW_022111373.1:45222110-45234217 GCF_000313985.2 Echinops telfairi | reverse complement strand
GGGCTACTGCAGCTGTTGAATCACAACTTACAAACACACATTTTTTCCCTCTTCTAGTGTCATCCAGAAAAGCCTCTTTTCCCTACTCCATTCACCTATATACAGTTGGAGGTTGCCAAAGAGATGTTATTTCTAACTTTGACTCCTTTTACCATGTTGTTATGTATTGGCACAGATGTGAAGATTTTGGTTTTCCTTATTTACACTGAGCTTATAGTGTAAGTAGTAGTCATTATTCTTTTCCAACAAGTGCTCCGAGTCATCCTTGCTTCCTGTAGGGAAGATGGCGTCATCTCCATATCGGAAGATTGTGAATAAGCCCTCCTCCAAACCTGATGTCATGCTTTTCTTCATATAACCCAGCATCTTCAACTGTATGCTCTGCATCATCAATATTAAATAAGTGTAGTGAAAGCAAACAGCTCTGACACA
This sequence comes from Echinops telfairi, assembly GCF_000313985.2. NCBI lineage: Eukaryota > Metazoa > Chordata > Mammalia > Afrosoricida > Tenrecidae > Echinops > Echinops telfairi. The sequence continues at coordinate 45,233,785 of NW_022111373.1, read as the reverse complement.
CACCTTTCCTAACTTAAAACCATGTGGTATTCCCTTGTTCTGTTCTGAAAGTGCCCTTTGGTCCATGCACAGGTTCCAAAGGAGCACACTGGAGTGTTCTAGAATTCCCTGTCTTCTCACTGCTAACTATAATTGGTTATGATTCACAAAGTTGAATGTCTTACTTAATAAATAAAACACAAGAAAATATATTTTGGGTATTCTCTGCTTTCACCCAAGCTCTATCTGTCATCAACAATTGCATTCCTTATTTCATATCTACTTCTGAATTTGACCTGAATTTCTGGAAGCTCTCTGTACATGTGCTGTTGAAACCATTGTTGGATTATCTTCAGCAAAATTTTAATTACATATTGTATCAATTATATTGTTCTATAATTTGTGCATTCTGTAGTGTCACGTTTCTTTGGAATGGGTACACATATGAATGTCTTCCCGTTCGTTATTCAGGTAGCTGTCTTAAAATTTATGGGAATAGCAGCGCTTCATCAGCATGTCGACATATTTCCATTGGTATTTTGTTTATTCCTGGAAGCTTCTTTTGAATAGTGACTTTAATGCCTCTTTGACTTCTTTATTCATCATTATTATTCTTAATCATACACTGCCTCTTGACATGATTGAATGTCTAACATTTATTTTTGGTATTTTGGTTTTGGTCTTTGCGTTCCATATTTTTTTCTGTGCTTCTTGCATTGTTGCCAATGTTGCCAATGTTGTTGGTGGTGTTGGTAGATGGCGTTGGTAGGAGTTGCCATGTGCTACAGAGGGGAGCACACCTAATCCAGCACCATCATCACAATTGCGCCTATGTTTGAGCCGATGCATTTTTGCAGCCACTGTGTCAGTATATCATGTTGGACCTTCCTCTGTTTTGCTGACCTTGGAAATGTTTTTTCCTGACAATATGTCCAATGTATGCAACCAAGTCTCACCATCCTTGCCTCTAAGGAAGATTCTGGCTGTATTTCTTCCAAGACAAATTTGTTTGTCTTTTCCTCAGCCCATGGTACTTTCAGTATTTTTAACCATCACAGTAATTCAAATGCATCTCTTTTTCTTTGGTTTTCCTTTTTCGATGTCCAACTTTCATATGCATACAATACAATGGAGAATACTATGGCTTGGATCAAGCCCACCTTAGTCCTCAAAGTAAACACTCTTCTTCTCAATTCAATTTTTATTTATTCAATGCAATTCATTCTTTCATCCCTTGAGTACTGCTTCCATGAGCATTGATTATGGATCCAAGCAAGATAAAATTCTTGACAACTTGTATCTTTTCTTCATTTATCATGATGTTACCTATTATTCCAGTTGTCAGGATTTTTCTCTTCTTTACATTGAGTCGTAATCCACACTGATATCTTTGATCTTCAACATCAAGTACTACAAATCCAACTCACTTTCAACAAGCAAGATTGTGTCATTTGCATATCAAAGGTTGTTAATAAGCTTGCCTTCCTCCAATTCTGATATAACATTCTTTTTCATATAATCCATCTTTGCTAATTATTTGCTCAGCATACAGATGTAAAAAGGATGGTGAAAGGATACTATTATGATGCACTAATACATGCAATATTCCATTGTTCTTTTACATAGCTGCCCCTTGATCCATGTCCATACTCCACAAAAGCACAATGAAGTGTTCTGCAATTCTCCTTCTGGTCAAACCTATCCAATTACTTATTTTTTTTCCTATCCATTTCTTTCATGCGTCCACACAGTCCAATGCCTCTTCCTAATCAATGAAACTCAGGTAAACATCTTTCTGGTATCCTTTGCTTTCAGCTAAGATCCATCTGAGAACAGCAATGACATTTCTTCTTCCATGTCCTCTTCTGAATCCACCCTGAGACTCTGGCAACTCCCTGGATGATCTTCAGCAACATTTTACTTACATGTTATATTAATGATATCATTGTTGTTATAATTTGAACATTCTGCTAGGTCACCTTTCTTTGGGATGGGGACAAATAGGGTTCTTTCCTAGTAAATTGGACAAGTGGCTGTCTCACAGATTTCCTGGCACAGATACCATTACTTCATCAGCTTGTTGAAACATTTCAATGGGTATTCCACCTATTCCTGGAGCCTGGTTTTAGGTTCATGCTCTCAGTGCAGCTTGGCATTCTTCCTCCAGCACCACTGGTTCTTGATCATATGCCACCTCCTGCAATGTTGGAATGCCGACTCCTTCTTGTTGGTACAGCGACTTTGTATTCTTTCCATCTTGTTTTGATGCTTCTTCCATCATCCTGTTTTGTACATAGAATCTTTCAATATTGCAACTAGCAGTTTAGATTTTTTTCTTGAGTTATTTCAGTTTTAGGTGTTGAACATATTCTTACATTTTGATTCTCTGACTTTAGGGTTTTGTTTTTTGTTTTTTCCAATAGAATCTCTTAGTATTGCAATTTAAGGCCTGGATTGTTTTCCTCATTTTTTTCAATGTGAGCTATGCTAAGCATTTTCTTCCCTGTTGGCTTTCTAATCCTAGGTATTTTTACTTTTCCTTATAATACTTTGTATGAAAGATTGACATTGAATAAGACCAAAGAAGAAATGAAGCATTTGAATTGTGGTGCTTGAGAAGAATACTGAAATTATCAATGACTGCTAAAAGGAAAAAACAAACAAACATCTGTCTTGAAAGAAATATAGTTAAAGTCTCCTTGAAGGCAAGGATGGCAAGATTTACTCTTACATATTTTGGACATATTGTCTGGAGAGACTGGTACATGGAGAATGATATCATGCTTGGTAAAGTGGACGGGCAGCAAAGGCGAGGAAAGCGCTCAGAGATTTATATACCCTGTAGCTGCAATGGGGTCGATAAATGGGCTTAGCCAGAGGAATAAACGTAAGCATGCCATTGGAACTTTTCACTGTTTCCTTCTGTGGTGCAGAGGGTTGCTATGGGGTGTAGCTGACTCTATGGAATCTAAGAACAAACAACAGCTACCCCAGGTGTTTGCATCGTTCTTTTCAATACTTTACTATGGCTGCTTGAGTAGTCTTTAGAAATTCTCTATTCAGCTTTTACCTTTATCGTTTCTTCTACTCACTTGAGTAACTCTGCATTCAAGAGAAATTTCAGACTCTTCTGAAATCCATTTTAGTCCTTTCTTTCTTTCTTGTAATTTTCATGGCCTTTTCTTTCCTCATGTATGATCTTCTTCATGTCATCCCACAACTTGTCTGGTCTTTGGTCTTTAGTGTTCAATGAATCAAGTATGTACAAACATAAAAAGAGGTACAGCGTATGATCAGTTACACTAGAGAAACCCAGTTGAAGAAGTCAAAAAGTCTTCTAATAGCAATAACAATCACAATGCAATGTTCCAGCCCAGACAGCTTCCACAGAGAGTTCTACCAAACATTCACTCCAAGGTTAATACACACTCTACTGAAACTATCTCAGAACACAGGAAAAAAAGAACACTTGTTAATTTCATAACAACCCTGATATGAAAATCAGAACCATCACTAAGACATGAAAATAGCAGACCATTATTCCCTCAATAACATAGAAAAAATTCTAAACAAAATTCTAGGCAATCCAATTCAACAGCTTAACAAGAACAACAGCAACAACAGATCCTTCACCCTCTTTTAATAAAAATTCTCACCAAAATAGACATAGAAGGGAAATTATTCACATAATTAAGGGCATGTTTTCAAAAGGTATAGCCAACATTTTTCTCAAGGGAGGAAATTTGATAGCATTTTCTTCAGAACTGAAGCTACACAATATATCTTTATCACCATTATCATCCAACATTTTACTGAAATTTCTAATGAAGTTATAGAAATAAGGGGAAAAAAGAAAAAATGGAATGCAAATTGGAAAGAAGTGAAACTATCCTTATTCACAGATGATATCATCCATATATACTAGGGTTCAATATGCGAATATGCCAGGTACAAAATCAATGCATAAAACAACAGCTTATTTCCAATACACAAAAAATTAGGACTCTATCAATAAAATCAAATGAACAATGCCATTCACCAAATTCAAAAAGGATAAAATACCTAGGAATAAATGTAGCCAGGTAACTAATTGTCTTATGCAAAGAAAAATCCACAACAGTACAGCAAGAAACTCAAATCAGTCTTCATAAATCAATAATATTGCAAATTCATGAATTGGAGGGTTTAACATGGTGAAAATACTTATATTAATAAATGTTTTCTACTTGATCTCTAGGTGCTAATATTCATTGCAATGACTACAAAGAACTTACAGATAAAATTCATGATTAAGGGGTTTATTAAAGAAGTTAACCAATTGTAATTCCAGGGAGAAATACTAAGGGTTGTGTTGTTTATCAGAACATGTTTCACAAATGTTCGTGGTCTACACAAAATATTTAAAGGGTATACCACTCCACTGTAAGCTACAACCCAAAGGCATTCAGCTCACGCTCTGTGGGTTAGCAAGGCCAACTTCCCTAATTAAGTGGCCAGAGTCACCCCATTCCACGAGCCAGCCTCTAGCAGCTTTACAAGCTCTGTGAGTTAGGAGGTCCATGTGTTCTAGGCTGTGGCTCCTGGTTCTGATATTATAGCTGTCTTCTGGATCCAGAAGTTCACTGCACATGGATCTGATGTTCTGAGAACAGGCTCAACTCCTGCCTGTTGCTAGTGATGAGAACCCCCGATGCCCGCTCCTGCTGCTCACAAGGCCTATTTCAAATGTAGCAGGATTTGACTCCAGGAAATCCTGTTCACAATTACTGACAGGTGAATCCTATCACTATCTTTCCCCACCTTCTTATGAGACCCATATAGGGAAAAGTTGTTTGGTACAAGTTAGAAACTTGGCTGGAAGAGCCACACTAAATAGTTCACTAAGCCTACACTATTGATGCTATCAACAGTAATGTATCCATTTATTGCAATTCCAGTAAAAATCCCAAAAATATTATTTAATGAAATGTACAAACTCAAGTCTAACTTCATATGGAAATAGGTCCCGAATAGATAAAACTATATTGAAGAACAAAGTAGGATATCTCATACTTTCTGATCTCATAACTTAATATATGGCCACTTAGATAAATGGAAGATAATCTAGAACTCAAAAAATAAATTCAACTATCTACAGTGACTGAACTTCAACAAAGATTCAAGTTCAACTTAATGGAACATTAACAGTCCTTTTTCTAAATGGTCTTGGCAAAAGCAGATATTCATGTGCAGAAAAAATTGAATCAGGACCCATAACTCACGTGATGCAGAAAAACTAATTTAAAGTGAATTGAAGATCTGCATTTTAAAACCAAAGCTATAAAATTCCAGAAAAAGCAGCATAATGTCAAAACTCCTTGAACTCACTCACTGTCATTGAGTCAATGCAGATTCATAGGAACCTTGCTGTGGGTTTCTAAGACTGTAATTGTTTATGGGATTAGACAACTAGAGGGATTGATAGGTGGCATAAAGCGCCCATCAATCTAAATGAAAGACAAAATGTAAATTAGATAACTTAATCGGTTTGACTCCACTCCTAGCCAGGAGTGTCTAGTTGACATAAAATCATCCAATTACCATAGACCAGCCCTTGTGAACTTGACACTTCTACACAACTTTTGACTTCACATAAACTCAAAATAAAATAATAGTAAAATCATATTTGTGCCTAAATGACACAAATAACACATATAAAACTGAAAATGCACTAGCCCCATTTAAACCTTATATTCTACAAATTATCAAAACAATATTTTATGCTTAACAACCAAATTTTTGTGAGTATTTAACACCTGAACCCTATAATTCTATGAAGTTCTTCCCTTAACTGTGAAAGTTTATAAACAAGCTAGTTCATCTCCCCTGATTTGAGTAGCCATTTTTTAAAAATCATTTTGTTGGGGGCTCATACAACTCATCACAATCCATACATCCATCCATTGTGCCAAGCACATGTGTACATTTGTTTTTACACTGTCCATTTCTACTCAGTTCTCTGAGAAGACAGGCATGCTCTTTGAGGTGAAGAAACTTCATTTGGAACATTGTGAGTCAATGTCCATAAGAAAAGTCCAATTTGGGCAGGTCATCCATCAAGTGAACAGGCAACGTGCACCAACCCACAGCATCTACTATCTTCTTCATCTGCTTGGATTCTGGTAAACTCAGTACTAGCCATTCCAGGCTAAGACAATAGGTCCTACAGTGAGTAAGGGAGTTCCCCACATGACTCCCTATGCTTCAGATCAAATTTTAAGCAAGAGAAACTGCTTGCTCAATATTCAAAAAGCCAAAGTTGACAAATTTTCTTTCCCCCTTTCTGTCTTTCAGCATTTCTTTGCATTTCCTTCCAAAGGCACGTGTCCTCAAACTCAAAGCACTGGGTGGGACTAACCTTTGGAAGAAAAGTTTCTTCTTTGGTTTCAAACAAAAAGCTCTTTTCTCCAGGAACATATAATATCCTTTTTAAGGAATCCACTTGTAGCAGCTGAAGACAGTAAGCTTACAAACTCACTAATCATAAGTCTGCAAAATCATTTCCCCAAAATAATTTTTGTCCTACATTTTATGAGTAACAGTAGGTAGTAGAAATCAATACAATCCTAATACACCCATATTCTAAAGACAACTCCTTCTAAATAACTCAGATTCATTCCTTTATTCTCTAACTATCCCATCCACGTGCAATATGGCCTTGGACCCAGGCAAGATCAAACCAGCACTTGGGCACGATTGGCCATTTTCACAAAGTAGCTTGGCCCTTGCCTCAGGAATTTTCGAGAGGAATTTTCCTTATCTGATCTGCTATTTAACATCTATTACACTCTCTATCTCCATTTCAGGTAGGTATAACTAAGGACAGTCTCTATGAATCAAAGGTTTCACTTCTCATTCCCTTTTCAGAAACCAACTGAGTAAACCATGTGGCAATATCTGACTTCCTTTAGCTAACAACAGGAGACGGAAAGATTGACTCCTCTTGATTGCCATGAAGCAGCTATTAGACAAGCCTCCACTCTCTATCTTTCTACTTGTTTTCTTCAGCACCCCACTCCTGGTATCATAAGGTGTCAGGCTGGGTTGTCTAGAGAAACAAATCCAGTGACATTCATATGTATAAGGAAGAACTTTATAACAATAAGTAAACATTCATCGAAAGAAGGTATCTCAGTCCGGTCCAACTCAAGTCCATAAATAAATCTGATGCCAGCAGGGCCCTCTTTAAACTCACATAGCTACAGCATAGTGATAAAGATAAGTAAAACTGGAAGCAGGAATATCACAAGTAGTGGGTGCAGAGTGTTAAAGATACAGGGTCCAGGGAAAGCATGGCAGGGCACCAACTGGTCTCAGAGGTGGACAGCTCACCTGGGGCCACCCTTTGAGGCAGACAGGGAGTTCAAGTGAAGTCCCAGTAAGAAGGAAGATGAAGAAATAAGAGTTCTTAGAGTCCCTCAATCTTATAAAAAAGGCCACAAACTAAATGAGATGTCATCAAGTTCCCACTTTGTTAATAGGTTTCATTCAATCCACTCCTAGCCAAGAATGTCTAGTTGACATAAAATCACCTAACTAATACCTCTCATACATTAAATACTTCTGATGATAAGATTTCACCAAGAGAGGAACAAGGAAACCAAAAAAATTAACTAGATGACAAGAATATAACCTCTAATATATAGAAAACCACAGATTTCTGAAATAAGAATAATTATACTGTGTTTGGCTACTACTTCCTACCACTGTCCAGAGTCATAATATATAATTCTACATAGAATGAGAGAAAGATATAGATAAAACCTCAGGAAACACAGAAACTATAAAAAATAACTGAGGCTATCATCCTGTGATAGCCTTTGAAAATGGAATTGGAACTTTCCACAAGGCAGCTTTCAACAAATAATAGTTTGGCTTATAAAGTAAACATTAACAACTATGAGTAATGCTCTTTTCTGAGCAAATAGCTATATAAGACAACAATATCAACATTTACTCAAAAGCAAAGATAGAAAAGGAGGTTTAATTAAAGGCAAACATAAACAGAGTGGAAATAATGACAATGCTGAAACATTGTAAAACTTGTAACCAATGGCACAGCATAATTTGTATAAAAATCTTTTTTAAGGGGAACCTAATTTTCACCTAAACACAGTAAAAAATAGTTTCAAAAGTTATAGCATAATTAATACTCTAGATAAAAATTTTAGATTAAAATGGAATATCCTTATTATTGACAACATTAATTCTGAATTTATAACATATATACATTAGAATACATTTTGGTTATACACATGACAAAATATTATTATATTTTTATGATGTATTGAATATAGAAAGAATATATACTAATAAAATTAAATCTGAAGTTTAAAAAAATCACAAAAATATGAAAATTTGGTTAAAAGGAAAGAAAAAAGAATGGAAGGAGGAAATAAAACACAGAAAAAGAGTGAGAAAGAGAAAGAAAGGAGTATAGAAATTAAATAATAAAGATAAAAACAGAAAATATTAACAGAGCTGCATTGGGAAATGAGTTTAGTATGAAAAGAGCAATAACACAGTGGCTGCCTGGAAGGAAAACTCCATCTTCTGTAATAAACATCAAGGTAAGAGGCCAAGATGAATTTGAACAATTTTCCTGCTCTAGCAAAGAAATTGAGCAAGAATGTTGTTCATCACAACTGGTCACCTTCCCTGCTGTTATATGGAATTGTTCTAAAGACTTTCTGGTTAAAAAGCTATTGTAGTTAGAGATTTATGTAACTTTGAAATTGGAACAGTGGCAGAAACATTCTCTAGAGGTGTTTGGAGCTAAGCGTGGAGGAAGACATATAGTTAATTTAATGAGCATTTTTAACTTTTTATTTCTTAGACTGAGTATAACAGCTACTAATCTTTCATCTCCCATTAGGCAAATCAAGACAGAAGTTGAAAAGAATTTGCTACTATAGGTGAAGACGGTTGCTGATATTAGTTATTTGATGTAAAGCTGATACTATGTATATTAAAGAACTGAAATTTTACAGAATCATTATACTTTTTACCCTTTCCTAGAACAAATATTGTATATATGAAGTGGATACTTTAATTTAAAAAAGAGAGAAGGCTTCAGAAAGCTCAGAAAAAAATCCATTATATTTTGATTTCATCTTGATATTTTCTTAACTTACTCCACGTTCTGAATTCCAATGCAGGTGATTTCTCTAGTGCATGGTATCCTTCTTTTCATAAAATGACATGTTATTCTACTCGGTTAAGCACAAAGGACAGACCTTCTGCCATAAATCTTGATATGTTTCCTTTTAAATATTGTTTCCTCTTCTGGTGTTCATTAAAGTTATCTAATTTTCTTAGAAGTTGTTACGTAATTTAACAGTGAAAGAAAATAATTTAAAATATATTTCATGCTAGTAATCTTACAAACAATTGTGTTGTAAACCAAACCAAATGTTAGATAACCTCTCATCAGGTTGAAGATATAAAAGAGGAGGGGTGGCGTTTAACCTGTCAATCAGGTCACACCCTGATGGTACCTCTGATGGGTATGGTCTTCTCATATGGAGGATCCTAGGGACTTCCCTCTCTCTCTGCTTCACCTTTATATTGGCAAGCTACATGGCTGAGACCTGTCATGGCGATGCATCCATTGCCATTCATCCACAAGACTGCATCCACCAGCATATGACCTTCTTGCATTTTGCATCATTTCATACAGCAGCGTGAGTCTGAAGAGGGACTTATGGACGAGTATCTGATTTATGGACTTGATCTACCCTGGCCTGAGATCTTTGCTTGATGTATAATTATTTTTTTGCTATAAAGCACTCTCTCTTATACATATATGAGTGTCACTGGGTTTGTTTCTCTAGTCAACCTGGACTAACACACCAAGCTCATTTCATGGAGTTGATGCATATTGTGTTAGTCTGGGTACATTAGAGAAACAAATTCACAGAAGCTCATGTATAAGAGCTTCTGCCCTTCAATTAACCCCACGTGTGTTTATCAGCCAGGTTGGCACAATAAACTAACTCCTCATATATATGTATTTTGTAGACTTGTCTTCAGAAGTGACCAATCTTTGGACAAAGGCATTATATTTAGTAAACTGAGGGAGAGAGGTCAGCAAAGAAACCACTAGTGAGATGATTTAACAAATTTTAGTAATGCACTAAAACATAAAAATAATCAGGAAGATGGTGAGAATCAAGCAATGTCCTGTTCTGCTCTGAGATCTCTGTTATTCAAAGCTGATTTGATGACAAGTAACAATTGGATAAGATCTTTGAAACTTTTTTCTACACAGACGCTACACTTAAACAAGTATGACTGAGACAAAGCACCTAAACATTCAAATCTTTTGTATAGACATGGAAAACAAATGAAGACATAAAAATATGCTTGTTAATATATATGTATACTAAAAATTTCTCAATATTTTAGTATTTTTATTGTGATAATTAACAAGACATTCACTAGTTCAAAAATTTTTACATGTACAAATTAGGCTACAAAAAGTTTGAGGAAAATGTAATGAGAAGATAATAAAATTTTTCCAGGAACTTTTTGCAGCACTCATGTATATTTTATTAGCACTGAATATGTGTCAACCATTACCACTATCATTTTCAAATTATTCCACTACAATTCATAGAAACTCAGTGCTCCCTTAACCAATGATTACCTTGCACACCTCTTTAGTATATCCTATATTATATCCTTACACACCAATAAAGTGATGAGTAAGTAAGAACTATACATCTGGCTGTTTAATATAAATGAGATCATAAAGTATGTGTGTCCTTCGGTGACTGGCTCAGTTCATTCATTGCAATGTTTGCAAGGTATATATTAGGACTTTATTTCTCTTTATATCTGAATAATATTCCAGTGTATATATACATTATTTTGCTTATCCCTTCATCTGTTAATGTATATTTAGTCTATTTCCATCTTTGACTATTATAAATAATGCTGCAATGGACATCTCTATAAAGGATTTTATTTGTATCCCAAGGTTCAATTAATTTGGAAATATACTTAGAATTCCACCATGTGACTGTCAGTTTGTCATACTGTGGTGGCTTGTGTATTACTGAGTTGCTGGATCGGCCAAAGTGAAAAGATTTCAGCAGGGCTTCCAGACAAGAAAAGTCTATGAAGAAGGAATAGGCTGTCCACTTCTGAGACATTATCCACTGGTAATCACATGACTAACACTATAACATTGTCAGATATTAAAAACCTCATGAATAGCCAGGAAACCAGATCAGAGATATACAAGGTGAGTTCCTCAGGTTAGTGGGCATTCAAAACATGGCTGAGGAAGAGCTGCCCCTTCAAAGCAGAGTTGACCTTAATGAAGAGAATTGAAGCCTTCAAGAATAAAACCTTTGGGACATTCATTTGCTGATGGGGTGTGGCTCAAACAGACAAGGAACAGCTGGAAATCTCTATTAGTAAATCTCATTCCTAATTAAAATAGATTTTTGGAATGAATCTAGGAAAATTGGAAGTTCTCAAACATGAATTGGAACCCATAAAGATCAATATCTTAGGCCTTAGTGAGCTGAAATAGATTGTTGCTGTTTTTCTTGTTAGGTACCACTGAGTCGGCTCTGACCCAGAGTCACTCTATGCACAACAGAATGGAACACTGCCCAGTCCTGCACCATCTAAACAATTGTTCCTAC
>NW_022111373.1:45218169-45219227 GCF_000313985.2 Echinops telfairi | reverse complement strand
ACTTCACCAGATGGAATAGACAGGAATAAAATTGCATACATTTGTGGGAAGACACAATTGTGAAGCTCAATATCAGCATCTAAAACCACATCAGGGTTAACAGTGAAACAGACAGCTCATATTTAAGTCTAGGATACAACTAAAGAAAATTAAAACAAGCCCACAAGAGTCAAAATATGACCTCGAGTCTACACAACGTGAGTTTTGAAACCATCTTAAGAACAGATTTCATGCGTTGAACACTAATGACAGAAGACCTGGTGAGCTATGGGAAGAGATCAAGAACATTGTTCATGAACAAAGCTATGGTTATTAAAAACACAGGAAAGAAAGAAAAAATTAAAATGGATGTCAGAAGAGATCCTCAAACTTGCTCTTGGAGTAGCTAAAGCAAATGGAAGAAAGGATGAAGTCAAAGAGCTAAATAGAGAAATTCAATAGGAATCTTTAGAAGACTAAGTCGAATACTAATTTAGAAGACTAATCATGAATTGTGCAAAGACATAAAATTAGGAAACCAGAAGTGAAAGACATGATCAGCATATGTGACACTGACAAAATTCAAGCCTCCAGTTACAATCATGATAGATTCTATGGGCAAAACATTGAATTATGCAGGAAGCATTAAGAGAAAACGGAAAGAATACATAGAGTCACTGTCCCCAAAAGAACTTCTCTACATCCCTCTAGTTCGGGAGGTAGAATATGAACAAGAACCAATGATGTTGAATGAAGATGGTCAAGCTGCACTGAATGCATTAACCAAAAACAGCACTCCAGGAGTTGATGGAATACCAATTGAAATGCTTAAGCAAGCTGATGAAGAACTAGAAGCACCCATTTATCTATGCAAGGAAATGTGTAAGATAGCTATTTGGCCAAATGACTGGAAGAGATCTACCATTTTGTCCATTCCAAAGAAAGTTGTCCCAACAGAATGCTCCTGTCAATGTACTGCTACAAACATTGTTAAATAGTCTTCAGTAAAATTTTACTTGTATGAGATATCAATGATATTTTTCTATGGTTTGAGCATTCTGTTGTTCATATAACTACCT
>NW_022111373.1:45192620-45217812 GCF_000313985.2 Echinops telfairi | reverse complement strand
ATTAGGAAAGCTTGCGTTTTGAAGAAGAACGTGGCATCAGGATAAGAGGAAGGCTTATGACAGCCTGACACATTCAGATTATACAACATTACTTATCCGAAGTGAAAAGGACTTGCTGCCCTTGCTGATAAAAATCAAGGATTGTAGCCCTCAGTATAGGTTACAGCTCAATGTCAAGAAGAACAAACTTTTCAAAACTGGACCAATTGTAACACCATAATAAAGAAGAAACGTTTTAATTCATCTAAGACTGTGTCTTCCTTCACTCCATAATCAGTGTGCATGCATCCAGTAGTCAAGCGATCAAAAGATGCCTTGAATTAGGTGTCTGTCAAGTCCTCCTTTGAGGAGGGAAAAGTGAGGCTATTACTTTGAGACCTAACATGCACCTGACCCAATCATTGTATTTTCAATTGCCTCATGCGTATGTGAAAGTTAGACACTGAGTAAGGAAGATCAATGAACAATTTATGCATTTGAATTGCGGTGTTGGTGAAGAATGTCGAAAATACCATGGACTGCTAAAAGAAGCAACAAATCTGTCTTGGAAGAAGTATTACCACCGTGCTCTTGAGAGGAAAGGATGGGACACTTCCTCTTACATGCTTTGGATATATTGTCAGGAGAGAATAGTGCTTGGAGAAGGACATCATGCTAGATAAAGCACTGGGGCAGCTAAGGAGAGCAATGTCCTCAAAGACATGGGTTGACACAGTGGCTGCAACAATAGGTTGAGGCATGGGAATAATGCTATGAATGGTGCAATGTTTCATTCTGTGGTACATAGGGTTATTATTGGCTGGAACTGGCTCAGTGGCAACTAACAACAACAAAATATGCTCACCTGATAGAAAGATATTCTTATGATCACATGTAATATAAAACATTATCATTACTATCTCATGTAAATTATTTTTGAAAACTCCCAATAATAGCTGCAGGAGTATATTGATAGGGAACTGCTAGTGGTTCAGGTCAGGTTCAAAAGAGCATGTGGAATGGTGGACATCACTGCTAATCACTGATAATCAGAGATGATGGATTGTATGAAGAAAATCTGGCATCATGATTGAAGGAAGGTTTATTAACAACTAATGATGTGCAGATAACACAAACTTGCTTGCATAAAGTGAGGAGGGCTTAAAACACTTGCTGATGAAGATCAGTGATTGCAGCCTTCAGTCTAGATTAGTACTCAATAAAAGGAAGACCCAAATCCTCACAACTGGACCAATTGGTCACATCATGAAAAATGGAGAAAACAATAGAAGTTGTCAAAGATTTTGTCTTGCTTGGATCCACGACCAATCTTTATGGAAACAGGAGTCAAGAGATCAAAGGGTGAATTTCATTGGAGGAATTTGCTGCACAAGACCTCTTTAAAATGTTGAAAATCAAGATGTTACTTTGAATAGTATGGTTTACCTCTCTCTAGCCATTGTATTTTTAATCACCTCATTTACATGTAAACATTGCACATTAAATAAGATAGACTGATAAAGAATCCATGCAATTTTAATAAGGTGCTGGTGAAGAACATTGAAAGCATCATGGACCGCCAAAAGCACAAATAAATATGTATTGGAAGTGCAGTTCGAATGCTCCTTAGAAGTGAGGTTGTCCACACTTGGTTTCTTGTATTTTGCATGTTACCAGTAGAGATCATCTTTGGAAAAGGACATCAGATTTGGTAAACTGGAGGGTCAGTGAAAAGAAAAAAACTCGACCAGACGAGTCAACACATTGGTTTCAACAATGGTGTAAAGAAATGCAACAATTATGAGATAGACAAGGCTCAATGCTGTTTAATTTTATTGTAGGTAGGGTCACCATGAGTTGGTATAGTATTTAATAACATCATAGATACAATTACACACAAGACATGAAAATAAGAGACTGTACAATATGTACTTATAATGTCTAGTTGAAGCATTAACAGCCTCCCCACCTGCAATTTATCTAGGCAACTGCACTTTTGTTTAATAAAACAAAATAAAACAAAACAAATGTCTTAGGATGGGGGGACAAGAGAAACAAATCCAGTGATAAACACAAATGTGTAAGACAGAGCTTTATATAAAAGAGTATTTGGATATCAAGAAGACATCCCAGCCCAGTTCAACTTAAGTTCATATGTCTTACATTAGTGCATAAGTCCCATATTAGTCCCTAAGTCCCTCTTCAGACTCATGAAGTCACATGCAATGATGCCGAATACAAGAACATCACTAGCCAGTGGGTGAAACGTCTAGTGGATCCAATGGCAATGGAAGCATCACATGGCTTTGGCAGGTCTCTGCATGACTCCTCCACAGGGAAGTGAACACAGAGAACACATGAAAGGTTCCCAGGACCCTCCTTATGGGGAGGTCATATCCACAAGGAGGCACCATAGGGCTGTGACCTGATTGACAGGCTAGGTTGCCATCCCTACACTTCAAGTTACATGAGATTATGTAATGACCACAACAAACAAACAAACTAGTGTCACTGACACTGAGTTGATTCTGACTGTTGGTTATCTTATAGGACAGAGTACAACTGCCTCTGTGGGTTTGGATCCTGTGACTCTCTATGGGAGTAGAAAGTCTCATCTTTTTCCCATGGATGTGCTGGTGTTTTTAAAGTATTGACCTTAAATTACAGTTAGCAAAACAATACATAACCCACATAATCATATTTAGTATAATTTAATTGCTCAGACACTGTGGAATTATATGCTATTTTACAAAATTATCCACTAGATAGGCAAAAACATCACATGATGTGGAATCTAAATGTTCTGATTTTCTTGTCATATTGAAAATTAGTTATATTTGTAAAGGAGCTTATTTCAGAAGGAATTTTCTTTTCATTTTTACCACTTATTTGTTTCCTATCTAATCTGTAAGTAAATTTTTTCTCATATCATATTTGTACTAAAAATAGCAAATAATATTCCATTGCCAGAGCAAATTTTGACTGATAGCAACCCAACAGGACCAAATAGGACTGCACCTTTGAGTTTCCAAATCTGTCATTTTATATGGTAATAGAAGCCCTTATTTTTATGTTTTAACATTTTGAAGATTTCACTTTACTACTAGTGACTTTCTGTATGCAATTTCCCTTTTCATTGTTAGTGGAAGTGGGCAAAGGCAAACTCTCCCTTTATATTTAAGTTCCTGTGGATTATATTACAGGAGAAAACGATGATACTAAAACATCCATTGACACGATAGAATTCACAATTATACAATATAAAAAAGAATCACAATTTAGAGGAAAAATAATTTGAAACTGTCTTTAATTGAATTTGTTTTATATGGTGTTAATTAGGTGGGCGCTGACAGATCAGATCGTCATTTTTGCATTCAACAACTTATCAAAACTCCCACTGACTTTCATTATTTTCCCAGCATCTTCCCTTTCATCTCCTTCTTCTAGGACAGGGATTGTCAACCTGTGGGTTTGTGACCCCTTTGGGGGCAAGTGACCCTTTCACAGGGGTCACTTAATATCATCTGAACACACATATTTCCAATGGTCTTAGGAAGTTCTCCGGTCTCTTGCTTTGTGATGGTCGGTCTCTTGCTTTGTGATGGTCGCACAGGGTGCAGCTACCTTAGCAGTTCCCTGCTTCAGGTTGCAAGGCTGACTTCCTGCAAGACATCCCCAAGGAGAAGCCACATGGACCTACCCTGACCCAGCCCTGGGTGCTGGAGCAGCCCTGTGCAGACCCCTGCCAGCACTGAGATGTTTACATGCTTACTGACTCAGATGTCCTCCTACAGTTGGCATCATTGCGTGTGTTTTGTGAGATGGAGGAGGAGTTTGTGGATTGGTGTCGGACATATGGGTTAATGTTGGACTTTTGGGTTTGGGCAGCACTCGGTTGGGATGTTTTCTTGATGTGCACTTAACCTTCACATAAAACTCTCTCTTATACATGGATTTGTTTCTCTAAAGTACCCAGACAAACACTGTTCCTTTATTGTCTCCAGGCAGGTCCACCCACATGCAGATATGCCCACATACGGGTCCAGGGAGTGAAGATGGTTACCCATGCTACACCATGCTTCAAGACAAAATTTCACTTATTTGTAATTAGAAAAACATATTTCACAATATACAATTACATGTAGTTTTTGTGATTAATCACTATGCTTTAATTATGTTCAATTTGCAACAATAAAACATATCCTGCACATCAGATATTTACATTATGATTCATAACAGTAGCAAAATTATAGTTATGAAGTAGCAACAAAAATGATTTTATGGTTGGGGGGGTCACCACAACACGAGGAACTGTATTAAAGGGTAGCAGCTTAGGAAGGTTGAGAACCCCTGTTCTAGGATATTATCTTGCCTTTTATCCAGTTACCTCCCATCTTCCCTGTAGGGTATTACATTTCCTCCTCTCCCTTCCCTTTCCACTCCTGGTAACCATCAAAATCAATTTCTTATGATATGAAAACCCATTCTTGTTTTTTTAAATAAAAGCTGTCTCATACTGTTTTGGTTCTTTTGTGATTGACTGACTTCACTCAACATAATGCCCTCCAAATGTATCCAAGGCATTAGGTGTTTCAGTTTTAGCATTATTCTTTAATGCTACATTAAAGTGTTCCGCTGTGTGCACCTACCAAATTTATTTATCTATTCTTCCACTATTGTACATTTAGCTTGTTTCCAACTTCTTGCTATCATGAATAATACTGTAATGAATATGGGTGTACATATATATCTATTTGTACTATGTCTTTTTTTTCTCTATAGGTTATATACCAAGTAGAACAATTGCTGGTTTGAATGGTATTTTTATTCCCAATTATCTGAGGAAGTAACATCCTGTTTTGCACAGTGATTGCAGTGTTTTGTGATCCAACCAGCAGTGTGTTACTGTTCCTGTCTATGCAACCTCTCCAGCTTTTGCTTTCTGCTCTGTAGAACTTTGCGTTCTGCACTGGGATGAGGGGGTCTCTCATTGTTGTTTTGATTTGCATCTTTGCAATGACTAATTGATTTCTTTTTCATGGTTGAAAAGTGCAGTTAAATCTTTGGTAAGACAAAAGGTCTGGTCCTCTCTTCCCAGGGCGATGATTTAGCTCACAGGCAGCCTTTCTATAGCACCTGCACTATTGAAATAGTTAGATATCCTATAAAAATATAATAGTCCCTAAAATATTGGTTTAACTGAGTGATAATGCTATTCTTCCCTCTAACTAAACTGTGGGAATTATTTTAAGTGCAATGCTACAGAATAATGATGGACTTGCAAAGCACTCTTAATGAGTATTAGCCCCATTTGAGGTTTCTACTGTAGAAAATATGTGAAATAGCGTCCTCCTTTTTAGGATTTGGCTGAGAAATCATTTCTGACTCTGTTTTCTGCCTCTCCGTTTTTTGTCTCTCTCCATAACCCAGCTGCGGTTTCTAAATATTTAAAAATAATTCTGAGAGACATAAAACTCTAGAATTTTAAGGGAGAAGAAAAACATCTTCCCAACAATACTATAATTTGTATAGTATCTCATTTGAAATGAATATAGTATGTAAAATTATTCTGTAAAATAATTTTATTTGTTCATTGCAAACATCTTCTCTGACCCTTTTCAATGAGTGTTCCTTACAGTTAATACATAAGAGACTATTAAGCAAAAAATTCTAGCAACACTACTTCTTTTGTTATAAATGACCTGACATGAGTTAGGAAATCACTACTTGTTATGTCCTGCCTAATGAGTAAATTGCATAAAATCCTTCTGCTTATCTTTTGAATGACTGTTGTGATAACTAGAAAGGGCAATAAATAGTATTTTAAGTTTGGAAGTAGTTAGCGATGAATATTTAAAAACCAAAAGATACTAAGTTCAAGTACAATTTTGTGAGTTAATGTATCAAGATATCAGAGATTTCAGTATTTTCTTGTATGCAAAACATAGACTATTAATAATGAACCTGTGTGTCTGTGTGCACGCACATGCATGTGTTTATATGTAGTTAAAGGTAGCTATATGTTAGGAGTGTTTAGAAGTAGAAAATCTACTAGAAAGATTTTGGCAATAGTATAAGAAATAAAAAGGTATTAATTTTTAACAGAAGGAATATTACTATTTACAATAATAAGTGAAATGAGATTGAAAGATAAAAAAGTCTTTTGCAATTATCCATATATTTACCAATTCTAATTCTTTTTATTGTCTTCTGAAATTTAGATTTCTATATATAATTTCCCATGATTATGTAAATTTTCTTTAACATTATACTAAAACTGAACTTGAAAAGAATTATCTTACTATTCCTTCAGAAACATTTTTTAATGAATAACCTTACTCATCTTCTATAAGAAATTATCTTTATTTTACCTTTAACTTGGGTGGAAATAAATTTTTAAATGAATTTTTTTGCAGGATTTTGAACATCTAGATCCATTTCCTTCCTGCTCTTGGGTTTCTGAAAATGGAAATATTCATTTTATCTCTGATTCAATAGGGAATATACTTTTTCTTCCTGCTTGGTGTTTATTAATATCTTGTATCTTCACATTTTCATGTTTCCTTATATTTGAAAATATTTGATTATTATGTCCTTAAATGCTTTTGACTCATTCTCTCTAGCTATTTTCTTAGATTTTAATCATCCAAATGTTGTTCTTTGTTATCACCTGAAAAAATTCTGATTCTCTATTATTTGCAGTCTTTATTTCTGTTTTTACTTTGAATTATTCCTAATTAACTATATTCAAGTCCACACATTCTTTTCTCTGTCATTGTCATTAGTGATTAAGTTCACTTTATGACTATTTATTTCAGAGATATATTTTTCAGATCTTAGAATTTTGTTTAATCTATTTATTTATCCGATATATATGTATATCCTCATTCTAAAGAGATTTCAATTTTCCTACCAAACTTTTCTTACATTGAATATATACTGTATTTTACTTCATTGACAATAATTAAAATAGCTACTTAAGATTCTTGTTTGATAATTCAGCATTTGGTTTCACTTGAAATATGAGGAAGATGATTTTTTTTTTTCCAATTTGACAAGATTTCTCATTTCTATGATTTCCTATGTCAAGTCATGTGGACTGCATGCTGGATGCCATGAATGGTGAAGTTCAGAATTCAGGAATTTGCTATTGTTCAATGGCAGAGTGGATTATAGGTTGGGCTACTAAGTTGAAGGAAAGCAGTTCAAAAGAAGCAGCTCCTACAGGGTAAGAAGAGGTGGTTTCTACTCCATAAACAGAAGTATTGCAAAGTGTTAAAGTCTTGGAAACCCATAGGGGCGGTTCTACACTGCCCTGTAGGATTGTTATGAGTCACAATTCACATGATAGCATTGTTTTGCTGTTTGTTTTGCTTGGAGGTTTAAGTGCTGAATATATTGGTGAACATAATTTGAGGTTCTCTCTTGTGATTATTTTTTCATCCAATATTCCAGTTTCCTCAGATTATAATTTCCTAATTTCACTTTTATTTTCTCCAGGCTAGAAAGAATTCACTTTGTCCTTAGATGTCCACAATGTCAACACTCATATTTTACATAGAATTATTGACCACAGTGGAAAGCCTCATCTTTCTCCCCCAGAATGGTTAATGGCTTTGAAACTGCTTACCTTGTGGTTCACATCCCAATATATAACCCATTATGCAACCAAGACTCAGCTAAAGTAACTCCTTACCATTGAGTCGATGCCAACTCACAGTCACTGATAGTACAAGGTAGAACTGCGCCTGTGAGTTTCTGAGACTGCAACTTTTTGCAGAGCAGAAGGCCCTGCTTTTCTCAGGAGAAAGCAGAAGGTAGTTTTAAACTGCAAATCTTGTGATTAACAGACCAACATAGAGCTCCTCTACTGAAGTCAGTTTAAAAGATGAAATGATGGTAAATTGTTCATACTTGATACATTGTTGCTCATTATCATCCGGCATTGATCTCTTATGGGTTCACAGGAAAGGAGGGAGAAAAAAATGTTCTAGCATATTTTCAGTAAGATGACATTTTTTCTATTTATACAAGTAGAAATAGAATCAAAATGCCTCTGAGGCAGACAGAGGCAGCACACCAACACCCAACACCATCTGAAGATCCAGGCACACTTACCCCAATAGCCCTCTCCCAGATCTAATGATCCCCACAACAAGGAGCAGCCCACACACCACTAATAGCTGCACCACTATGTCATGGACATAGCAGTCAACTGCAGTACACTAAGAAATCAAGAAAAATTAGCACAAACAACCAATAATTACCTTAATTCACTGGAATTCTTTGAAAAAGAGGTGCTGGAATAGGCAGAAATAGAATTCAGAAGATGGTATTAAGGTACCTTCAAGAGATGGGGAGAATGCTGATGAGAAAATCAGAGCAAATTGAAAAACTATAAACCACACATTGTGCGGGGAAGTCAGATGCGCAGGCATTCCCCCACTGAGGGTAATCATTTGCCAGACTGCTGTCTCATCTCTCCACAGGGGTGGGCCTGCTCCCTGCCTCTGGGGACAATCGACCCGTTCCTGTAGGAGGGGTTTGTACCCTACTGATAATGGTTCCTATGGAGACCCAGAGACCACCCCCTAGACCACCCTCTCATTGCTGTGTAACCTATAGTGCAGCTCCTCCCTGTGATGTATGTCTATACCTGTAATTAGTGGGCTGTCTTGCCCCCAAAAGGTATATAGGTGTGAGTCAGCAATATAGCTCTCTCTGACTCAGCTCCTTGCTGCTCACTCCCTGGTCACTCCCCTCTCCCTTGTTCCCTTCCCCTCCTTCCCTTCCCCCTCTCTCCACGTGGACCGCCAAGCTGGGCTGAGGTGAGCAATGGTACTATGTATCATGCCTGACTGTATTATTGTATTATCTCTCATGCTCTCGATGACTTTAATATAATGCTTATATATCTCAACCGTACAATTGTGCATTACTGAACCCAGAAGTAGTATTACTGAACTCATAGGAGTAGCAGCGGGTGGGGGCTGGCTCCTCACCCTCCCTCCACGCCATTTTTTAATACTACAACACATGAAAATGAATACCAGAAGATAAACAAGATAATAGAAGTAGAAAACATGTTAAAGACCCAAATAATAAAATTGAAGAAAAGAAAAAAGTGAATCAATGAACTTGGAGATAATTACTCTGATTTTATTTTAACAAAAACAGCAAGGGAATCCAAAGAGAGTCTACGAATGATGTGGGACACCATTAAAAGAAAAAAATCCTAGAAACAAATAAAAGACAAAATTTGGGGGACATAGTAAAAACAGTATCAGAGGTCAATATATATCAATCAATGCAAATATGAAAGAAAAAAGATAGAACGAAATCTAATGCCAACACCTTAAAACTGCACGTTCAACTACTAGAAAAAGAAAAACAGGAGAGAAAAAATCAGAAACCTTAGCACAGAAATGAATAAATTGGAAAACATAAAAACAATGGAAAAATCAACAAGACAAGAAGTTGGTTCTTTGAATGGATTACCAATATTTAAAACTTTCTGGCAAATTTTAACAATGGAAAATGAAGAGAAGATGCAAATATCTGAAATTAGAGAAGGAACAACAAATGACTCTACTCAAACAAATTTGATAACATTGAAGAAACTAGTGAATATCTAAAAATGCACTATCTTCCCAAATTAACATGGAATGATGTAGAAAACTTAAACAGACCAAAACAAAAGAATAAATGTCAAAGGTCATCAAGAAACTTCCAGGAACATATGGTTTCACAGGGGTTTCCACCAAGATTTCAAAGAAGCACAGACAGCAATTCTACACAGACCATTCCATGAAACAGAAAAAGACAAAATATAGAAAAAAACTCACAAACTTTTTCCATGAAGTGTTAATGAAACTAAAACCAAAACAAGCAAAGATCTCACAAAGACAGAAAACTACACACTAAATCCCTCATGAATATAGATGCAAAAAAGTCAACAAAATTCTGGCTATTGGAATCCAACACGTACAAGAAAGATCCCTCACTATGATCAAGTGGGATTCCTACCAGGTATGCACAGATGTTTCGTCATTAGAAAAACAATCCGTGCAGTCCACCACATAAACAGGACAAAGCATAAGAACCACACAATAATAACACTAGAAAAAGAAAGGCATTTGACAATATCCAAAAACCATTTCTTGTAAAAAAATGTATATATTTATTAACAAAACAGTCCTAGAAGGGAAATTCCTTAACACAGAATGGTCATTTTGGAAAAACCAATATCCAAGATCATGCTCAATGTGGAAAAACTGTTTCATTTCTCTGAGAACGGGAACCAGGTAAGGATACACCCTATCACCATGCTTATTTGGAAAGCTTATTCCCATAATAACATAATAGAAGTCTTAGAACCATTAGAAAATAAAAAGATATCAAGGAAATACAATTGGGCAAAAAAGTGAAACTCTTTCCATTTGCAGATGACATAATTTTTTATGTAGAAAACATCAAAGATTTCAGGATAAGCTTATTGGGTACAACTGAGGGGTTTAGAAAAATGACAGGATGAAAGATTAACAAGCAGTAATCAATTGGATTCCTATATACCATCAAAAAGCTATGAAACACATGTCAAGAACACAATGTAATGTACAATAGCCATACTAAAAATGAAATACTTAAGAATAAACCAAATCAACAAACAAAAGATATGCACAAAGAAAATTACAGATTACTGTTAGAAGAAACCAGAGGCTTACTTAAGTAGAAAAATAATTCATTCATGATAGAAAGACTTAATATTGTAAAACTCTCAATACTACCCAAAGCAATCTATAAATTCAATGTGATTCCAATTGAACTCCAAACTTCATTATTTAAAGAAATGGAAAAATAATGACCAACTTCATATGAAGAGGGATAAGTATACCTAGAATAAGTAAAGACTGCCTCAAGAAGAACAAAACAGGAAGCTTCATGCTACCTGATCTTAAAAACTATTACAAAGCCACAGTAGTTCAAACAGCCTGGTACTGGTATGATGGATACATAGAACAATGGAACTGAATTTTTTTAAAAAAGAAGGAAATCCATCCACCTACAGCCAAATGAATCTTTAACAGGGGACCTGAGTTAGTTAATTGTGCCAGCCTGGCCGATAATCACATGTGGGGCTAATTGAAAAGCGGAGGGATAAATGGGTGGTGAGCCTCGCCTTTCTAGTTCTCAGGTCTCTTGTTTTGTGATGGTTGCACCAGGTGCAGCTGCCTTAGCAGTTCCCTGCTTCAGCTTGCAAGATTGACTTCCTACAAGACATCCCCAAGGAGAAGCCACATGGACCTATCCCGATGCTGCCCTGAGTGCTAGAGCAGCCATGTGGAGACCCCTGCTAGTGCTGAGATGCTTGTTCATTCACTGACTCAGCTTTCCTCCTGCAGTCGGCATCATTGCCTCTGTTTTGTGAGGTGGAGCACTTTGTGGACTGGTGTTGGGTTAATGGGTTAATGTTGGACTTGTGGGCTTGGGCAGCGTTGGGTTGGGATGTTTTCGTGATGCACATTTTCTTTACATAAAACTCTCTTATACATGAGTTGCTGTGGATTTGTTTCTCCAAAGTACCCAGACTAACACAGGACCAAAAACATAAAATGGGTAAAATATAACCTCTTCCAGAGACAAAAAAGAATGCGTTTTTAATCTGTAAAAGTCAACAATGTATGTATTTTACTCTAAAAAGCTGTTCTACACACATATACTATACATTTCTAAGGAGTATTTAAATTCTACACATTGGCTAAAATAATTATACTATCAATAGAAATGGCTTGGGGGTGATTTATAATACTCCCCCAAAGAATGATTATGATATCTCTAAAGTGAACCAGGGACACGTAAAAACTATAGTTATGTGAATGAATTTTAGATCCCCTTGTATTTTAAACCCTAATCTAAGAACAAGCAATTCACATCATGTTGTCTTATTGATACTTTGCCTCCTGAAGAGATCACTGAAATATCGCTGCAATAGTAAAACGTAGTGAATAAATCAGATGGTGTCCATCTATCAGAGAAAACAGAATCTGAATCCTTACTGGCTGGTCTTAAAACAAGCAACCATCTAAGTGAGGTACAAATGCAATGCGATAAAAGGAGTATAAATAATAGGACACAAGACAGGAGGAGGAAATTGTATTAGAGCTTAAATTCTGAGTACCTAGTATGCAGTCAGCTTGGATGACAATGAAAATCCAAATTTGATTGTGGTAATAGTTGCACAACTATTTTTAATATATTCAATCATTAAATAGTACATGATATGAATTATATATTGTGTTTATCAGGATTGACTAGAGAAACAATCCAGTGACACTCATATATGTATAAGACAGAGTCTTATGTCAAAGTATAATTGTATATTCAGAAAACAGCCCAGACTAATCCAGATCAAATCTAAAAGCCTGATATTAGCCCCTAAATCCAATCCTAGTCCATAAATTCCTCTTCAGACTCCCACAGTCACTCACAGTGCGGCCGAAGGCAGGTAGATCACAGGCTCGTTGGCGAAAAGTCTTATGGATCCAATGGTGGTGGCCGCATCTCCAAGGCTCTGGCTGCCATCAGCTTGGCTTCATGTCCCTTGTCAACAGGAGAGGAAGTCCCCAGGATCCTCCTGAGAAGGTCACGCCCACCAGGAGACATCATCAGACTGTGACCTGATTGACAGGCTAACTTCCAACCCTTCATTCTAAAGTTGACATGAAATCATGTATCTACCACATATGTCAATAAAACAGAAAATGTAGAAGTCTTGTACCTCACTTATATGCTGAAATATTGGATTTCAAGATGCTCTTCTTTTTCTCTGCTGCAGTGATCAAAGAGATTTTTTGTTTCCTAATAGAAAATTCACAATAAAAAACAATGCATGATGTCACATTTCCCTGAGTTTCTGATGATTTTGCGGGGTAGAATCACCCAAAACTTTTTGGTTGGATATTTTATGAGAAACAATGAATATTGGATATTTTATGAGAAAGAATGAATAAATTTGAAGAATCAAACTAAAATGATTTTTTTTTAAATTAACACTGCATTGGATACCTCTTTTTAAGATAGTGTCCTTTTTTTCTACAAGCTCCCATTTATATAACATAAGGAGCCCTGGTGGCTCTGGGAGTTAGGGTGCTAACTAAAAGTTTTCCTAGTCAAACTAGCTCCCCAATCACGGGAGGAAGAATGAAGCAGTCTACTGTCATAAAGGGTTACAGTCTTGGAAACCCTAAGAAATGTCATTATGGGTAAGAATCGACTCAAGAGCAACAGGTTGTAGTTTTCATTTATTTGTTCACTTTATTTATAATATGTTTGTGAAGTGCATTAGAATTAAATTAATTCCCTCCTCTGCTACTTGGTTCCATAGCTCTTCTATATTGTCAAAATAATAATTATATATTACACTCAACGTGATAATTTATAAATGCACAAGTTTCGTGAATATTTTATTTTACTAGTCTCATGGATTATAATACCTCTTCCATCTTCTCAGTGCCATAAAATGTTATATTTGAAAATGTAAACAAGGGAAATATATTGGTATAAGCTACAAATAAAAATTCCAAAAAGTAAAATTATGCAAATAATTTTATGGCACACATGTAAAGTTAGAAGAAAAACAAATTCTTTCTACCCTGTTTCTATATATTCTAAAATTTTATAGTTCTTTTATAATAAAAAGGAGTTTGTGAAGCATAAGAATGTGTGCTACAATATTTTATTTTATTCACAAAGTTACTCCCATTTAGACAACACAATTTCCATATATACATTTGACATATGAGATGATATTATAATACTTGCTATATTCCTTAAAATTAGGACTTTTCAGAGAATATGGCTTTTGAAAGTCTCCAAAGAAGAAATATATTTTAATATCATAAAAACTACAAGTCAATTACCTGAGGAAATGAGAACAACAGCAATTATGTCTGACAATTTAGGGATAAAAATGTAAGGAATGCACAATTGTTTTCAATTTCATCTCCCATAATAGACAACCAATTACAGCATGTTTCAAATTAGAAGGCTAATTAGCTGCTCAAAACTTGATTCTTTGTGGTGCATTGTATAATATTTCAGATGTCAACTTTTTTATTTCAACCACGTACACTTAAATTCACGGATTTATACTGTGGGTATTTCTGTGTGTACACACATTTATTTTTCCTGATTATTTATTTAAGTCTTCCATTTGAACTATAAGTAATTGCCTCAGGTTTACACAACTTGGTTGCTGAAAAATACTAAAGGATTAAAAACGAGGACGGGAAAAATATTAGGACCTGAAACAATGTTTTAAATAACCTAAAGAGAATCTTACTCATCTTAATTCATGTATAAATTTTATTGTTGTATGTGTTTGCCCAAGATTTCGTATGACCCAATTACTATATTCTTCTGTTAGTTGGTTTTAACCGATGGAAACCTTGTGTTCAGTTACCTGCTTCCGGATTTTTAGGCCATTTGAAAGCAGATCTCAGGTGCCTCTGGAAACTTTCTGAGGGAAGGGATAAAAGGGGTCACGTTCCCTTGATTGCATGCTTATTAGTAATGTGATGATTTTTACTTTGCTTACATTGAGTTCAAATCCATGCTAAAAGCTATATTATTTGGTATTCATCAGTAAGTGCTTCATGCTCTCTTCACATTTAGAAAACTTGGTTGGGTCATCTGCATATAATAGGTGTTAATAAACCTTCCTCCATTCCTAATGTAACATTCTTTTTCACATAGGCCGGGTTCTCCAATTATCTTGCTTATCATAGATTCATTAATTATGGTGAAATACATGGTGAGAAGTATGACTTGTGGGTTTGGGCAGCACTGCGTTTGGATGTTTTCTTGATGTGCACTTAACCTTTACATAAAACTCTCTCTTATACGTGAGTTTCTGTAGATTTGTTTCTCTAATGTACCCAGACTAATACAGTATCCACCCCTGCAGTTTAAGAGACCTACAGTGTTAGTTCTGCATTCTCATCAACAGACTTGATCAATTCCTCATGAATGTATACAACTGCTTCATAAGCTATTCTCTTCAATTCTATACAGGAAGGAGAAAGTACCTGAAAGATGAAATAAAAGTGGGTAATGAAAGTTTTAGCTTTAAGTGTATAACATTGGGTTTAAAAAATTAGAATTTTCATTGGAGACTAAAAGCATTAAGCATACCACACACAGTACCTTAATCCATACCTTAACTTCAGCAGCACAAACCGAATAAGGAATTTCAGGGAGACCTGACAAATTACTTTTTTTTTCATACATAACAACAGGAGTACATTATAAGCATGGCAGAAAGTTTACTTAGCATAAATTGTAAAGATAAGTCTAAATCTAGATGTCCTAGAAATTCTCAACACCTGTTTTTCCTAAAGTATCAAGAAAGTGAACATGACATTTTCTTTATCAAATGCACTATCATGTGCCTGCCTGTACAATATAAGGAGAAGCTGATTCTCCTGGGTCATTTTCCCTAAAGGATAAATCTGCAACATAACAGCCGCAATCAATTCCCATAAAGAGTCACCAGTTTCAGAAAGCCAGAGGGCAGTTACTTCTACTTTGCCTTTGCAGGTAGTTGGAACTGAGCTGGAATCAACTCAATGACAGTGATTTTAGAGAGTTTTAATCACTGAACTTAACATAATTGACATTTATAGAATATCCTTTGAAATGGAAAGATAATACACATTCATTTTAACTACAGATGGAACATTTAGATTCTATTCTTAAGCATTAAACAAGTCTCAATTAGTATAAATCATAAGTCATCTAAAATATTTCTCTAATCACATAGAATTAGATATTATAATATAAAGATATCTGGAAGATTCACAAATATTTGGAAACTAGAAAACATATTTCTAAATAACCCATTGTCCAAAAAAGAAATCAAAATGAAAAGTTGAAAGTATTTTTAATAAATATGAAAACAAAAAAATTAGAATTTGTGTAAAATACATTGAAACACTAATGTAATATCTGTAATTGCCTTTATTAAAAAGAAAAATATCTTTTCACCTCAAATAGCTCAGTTTACACTTTCAGGAGCTAGCAAAAAGAGCAAATGAAACACAGGTAAATAGAGAACAATCAATATAGAAAAAAATGAGAAACAATATAATAGATATTAGAATATTAAATAGGAAAATTATTATAATATAAAAACTGACTCAGAAAAATAAAATTGATAAACTTATGGATTGACATATTCAGGAAAACACAGGAGAAATTTCACAATGCCTAAGATAATGGTATTGCTAGAGATTCCATAGACATCAAAAGCGTAATAAAGACATTTTATAAAATACTTGATGGCACTAACCTGAAGACTTAGATGACATGCATATGTAGTCCTTGTAACAACCTGCTATGTCTCACATAAAAATGTACATATTTAGGTCAACCTCCTCTCCTCAAAAACACACCATTTTAAAACCAGGTGGCTTTAATATATATTCTATCAAATTGTCAAAAAAAAAGACTAATACCAACATTAAGCAAGTTCTTCCACCTAGCTGGCAAAGAGAGTTAGCTCTTTTGTGGAGATAACTCTACATAACTACTTCAGTGAGCCCACGATTATCAAATCAGGGGAGGAAATTACAATAGAGGAAACTTGTAGATAAATAACTCTCTCGAATTAACATATACGCACCTTACCATATTTGAGTCAATTTAATATAACAATAAATGAAAGGGTTTTTTCTAGGATATTTGAGGTTCATTTAAAAGTTTAAAACCTATTAATATAGCCCACTATTTTTATACTATATTCAGAGGAAGAAAGAAAAGTGAGGGAGGGAACTCCACCTTGCTGGGCTGGACCCATAAAAAGCAGTTGACAATATTTAAAACCCATGCATGTTAAAAAAAATTTCGTAATTAGAAGTAGAAAATAACTCCAGTTTTATAGTGGGTAGTTTGATAATAATAATGCTAACGTACTTAATAGAGGAAATAAAATATTTTTTCCTTTGGTTGAGACACAGGCATCCTTACTGTCCCATTTAAATTACAAGATTGGCTTAGCTTTTCCATTTTTGGAAAGGAGGGTGTTGAAATTTTTTACAGGATCGCTAGATTTTAAAGATAGAATTGATATCGTAATAATATTAAGTTTCCTGACTCATGCACCTGAAATGTTCCTTTACCAGGTAAGTTGTTTTAGATTTATTTCAGGGGTTATTTCTATTTTTCAATATGCAAATAACTTATTTTCCTTAGTGGAATTTATTCCTTGAAATGTATTTTTGATATTATTTTAAATTAAATTGATACAATAATCTTTATTTTCAAATTTAACATTTCTGATCTATTTAAACTGGGCTGGTTTTTGCATTTTGATCTTAAAGTCCTTTCCTGCCACTCATGGATTCATTTATTGGCTCTAGTAGATTTCTTGGAAACTGTACAAGGAAATACTGCATTGTTTGTTTAACTGCATTGTTTAACTGCATTGCGAATCAGGGCTGTATCTCCTCAACATACTTACCAACCTCCATACTGAGTACATAATTAGAGAAGATGGGTTATAAGCAGCAGCAGGAGAATGCAGCATCAGGATTGGAGGAAGACTTAGTAACCATTTGCATTATGCAGATGAAACAAACTTGGTTGATGAACTTGAGGACTTGAAGCAGTTGCTGAGGAAGATCAAGGATTGCAGCCCTTAGTTTAAATTATAACTCAGTATAAAGAAGGCCAAAATCCTCATAACCAGATCAATAGACAGCATCATGATAAATGGAGAAAAGTTTGAAGTTGTCGATGATTTTGTCATGCTTGGATCCATAATCAATACACATAGAAGCAGCAGTCAACAGATGAAATGATGCATTCATTGCATTGAATCAATTTTGTCTACATGAAGCCTCTTTAATGTGTTTAAAAACAATGATTTCACTTTGAGGAATAAGGTATTCCTGATTCAATCCATGACAATTTTCAACTGTCTCATATGCACGTTAAAGTTGCACATTGAATAAGGAAGACTGAGGAAAAATCAATGCATTTTAAATATGGTGTTGGGAATGAATATTGCAAGTACCATGGGCTGTCAAAAGAACAAATAGATGTGTCAGAGAATAGTACAGGCTGAAGGCTCCTTAGAGGCAAGGATGGTGAGACATCATCTTCCCCACTTTTCAGATGTTATCAGGAGAGATTAGTCCTTAGAGAAGAAATTATGCTCGGTATAGTGGATGGACAGAAAAACAGAGGACGGCCCTCGATGACATGGATTGACACAGTGGCTGTGATGAGTTCAAAAATAAGAACAATTGTGAAGGTGGAGGTGATGGCAATAGGCCTGGTTCACATTTAGTTCTATTGCACATATGGTCTCTCTGAGTCAGGACTGACTGGCATTTCACCATCACAACAACATACACGGATCATGTACTCTACAAAAGGAGGACAGTTTTATTTCTTTCTTCTTGGTTTATGGTATATGTTTTTATCTCATATTCTGCTTAATTTTTCTGGTGAAAACTTTCAGTGTAGTATTGAATAGCAATGCTGACAGTAAGGCGGAGATGTGGGGGGAGGATAGTTTCCCTAATTTGTTTCTAGACTATTTCTATTTTCTTTTCCTCAAATATCCTCTTTGCACATACAAGAATATTCTTTGGAGCACACCCTTCAATTGCCGTCTCCGAGAAATAATTTTAGTTCTCCAGGCAAAATTTATCTCTATGTTTCTTGTACTTCCCAAGCTTTTACTTGTACCATGTGTCAGTTTATTATATTTGACCCTAACGTGACAAGAATATTTGTTTATTTTTGTAGAATGTATCTTCTGGGCGGAAAGTGCCATACCTTCTTCATCTCTAAAATTTCTACAGGGCTATGTTAATAGTTGACATACAAAGCTTGACAGTTTGCCATTATTTTACATTTTCTCCTTGGAAAATAGAGGCGTTACATTAGAAGATTTCAAACTTTATTCTTCCACTCAATTCAGCCTGCCAATTAGTTTTCAGGGAGAGAAAAGGGCCTGCTCCATTGAAGAGAGTACAGCAGGTTTCTTTCTGCATCAAGCAACCAACTCTGTCAAAGAAATTGCATTTCTTGAAAGCATGTACTAAAGATAAACGCGTCTTTACTATGTCCCCTTTTATTATCTATGACTTGTCCAGCTACAGACAGCCATGGACA
This sequence comes from Echinops telfairi, assembly GCF_000313985.2. NCBI lineage: Eukaryota > Metazoa > Chordata > Mammalia > Afrosoricida > Tenrecidae > Echinops > Echinops telfairi. Next base: position 45,198,651 of record NW_022111373.1, on the reverse strand, counting down.
TTTCAGCATGTTTGAATTTCCTGCACTATTAATATGAAATTCACATCATAGGCCAGGTTTACTAAATACAGACTTGTGCCAAAACTGCCTTTTCATTAATTTTATGCTAGACAAAACCTCAATAAATTTAATTCTGATTTTACTGTATTAAATCTTATACCAAGTCAAGTGTCCCCGAGGGCAACAAACAAATGGTGACTAATGGGATGAGCATGGCTTACAGGTAGACACTTGCCTTAAAGACTCAGACTGTTTTATGATAATATACATCAGCATGATGTGAATACATGAGGTCCACAATCCTTTAAATTCTTCCGCAAATCAATTTCAATCACTTCATATTTCAATTTATCTTTATGTAGTACAGTGGCAAATATCTGAAATGTTCACAAAAATAACAGATAACTGCTTCAGCCATTATAGCTCTATTAAAGAATTGGTAATTCAATCATGGAGCTAGATTAATTTGGATAATAATTAAAATTGAAAATAAAAGGATTTTGTTTCAGAACATCTTAAGTGCATTTATGTAAAACCGGAATAATGTTTTTTTACATATGTGTACTGGCATAAGAAAATATTAAGCTGTGTACTGGCATAAGAAAATATTAAACTGAGCAATCATTCTTAACTAATAATTTTTGTAGAGCCACTTTAACTTAAGAAACTATTTTGCCAAATATTCTTGCCTTAAGTGTTATTTAACTTCACTTAAAAGTTAACTTAAACTTAAAAGTTAATTAACTGATATTTATATGAAACAACAATTATGAATTATATATTTTAAAGCATGAATTAAACCACAGATACGGTATACAAATCTTTATATATTTATCTTATCACTTTATGCCAAAAGGGTATTTAAATTCCTATCCTAATTATGTAAGGAGGATTTTGAGAATTTAAAACCAAACAATGTATTATTTCTGAAATTTTGTTATCAGTGATATATTGATTTATTTATTCTATCATTATCACTTATATTTCACATATTTAATTTTTTCTACATGCAAGATATTCTGCAAGACAATTAGGATTCACCAATGAGAAAATAGATGAGACTATTCATGTGAAGAAACTTTAGGAGTTCATTAGAAACTTACACAGTCAAAATCCTATTTTGGATAATGTAATATTTAGAGTACATCTATAGTTGCCATGAGATATTTTGTGCCAAATATTATGTTAAGCTATTTGTATATATTGTACAACATGCTATGCTAGTATAAATAATTCAAAGTAATCATATGTGTAAAGAAACTAATATTGCTCACAATTATGTGATAAAATAGATAATCTCTTTATTAAATATATTGATTATTTGATCAAGTTTCCAAAATAAAGTCATTACTCCCTTAAAATTTTGTAAAACAGAATGGAATATTTTTTTACCTCAAAACATTTGAGATATATTTTATCATCTGTGTGTAACTGTAGATTATAGAAAATTACAAAATTTATGTTTCTTCATTTTTTAATTAAATTTTATTAAAATATCATTATTCCTTTCACCTTTACCTACATGGTACAAATTGGGTTAAAATTAATAGATTAGATGTAAAAAGTGCTACTTTATGTTTAGGACTCCTTTTCTTCTTTTAAGTAACTATGTGACACAGTTATATCATGAATTTTGGAATATATATATATATATATAACTTTTGAATTCCTGAATAGACAATCTTTCCTGGTAAACAAATACATTAAAACCAAAGCCTCACTGCCATGGAGTCGATATTGATTTATAGCGACCCCATAGGACAGAGTAAAACAATCTCTATATGTTTTGGAAACTAACTCTTTCTGAAGGTAGAACACCTTGTGTTTCACAGTGGAGCAGCTGGTACTTTTGAATTTCAACCTTGAGTTTAGCAGCCCAATCCAGTGGCCATTAATGAAACACGGATCTCTTTTATCTATTTATATAATGCATTACTTTTTTTTTCCAGTGCTGATAATGAAATTTATTTATTTATTTTCTAGTTTATTTAATTAATTTATTTTTTAATCGTTTTATTACGGGCTCATACAACTCTTATCACAATTCATACATACATCAATTTTGCAAAGCATATTTGTACATTCATTGCCCTCATCATTCTCAAAACATTTGCTCTCCACTTACTCCCCGGGCATCAGCTCCTCATTTTTCCCCTCCCTCTCTGCTCCCCCCTCCCTCATGAGCCCTTGATAATTTATAAATTATTATTTTGTCATATCTTGCCCTGTCTGACATCTCTCTACACCCACTTTTCTGTTGTCTGTCCCCCAGGGAAGAGGTCACATGTAGATCCTTGTAATCGGTGGTTCCGCCTTTCAAACCCACCCTCCCTCTATTCTCCCAGTATGGCCCCTCACACCACTGGTCCTGAAGGGATCATCTGTCCTGGATTCCCTGTGTTTCCAGTGCCTATCTGTACCAGTGTACACCTTTTGGTCTAGCCAGACTTGCACGGTAGAATGCATAACTTTTCAATAGAGATGTCTGTTTCCATATGAAGAAATGAATATATTGGTGATTTGTTTAATTGAAAAATGATTCCTACTGTTTCCAATGATGTTTGCATTAACAGATGAACAAAAAATATTACAGGGGAGTTGATGCCAATATCGGTGACACTGATTGTCACAGAGTTGAACTGGGCTCCTTAGGGGTTTCTTGGCTATTAACAATTGACAGCCACAAATAAAAAAATCATGTATGAAAGTAAATCACCAAGCCTTTCTTTTGGAGTACATTTGTTGTGTTCAAGACACACATGCTATTTTTTTTTCTTTTTAAGTCTAAAGCCTTCAGTTGGTCAGGGACCCGTCCATGATATGTATATACAGCTAAACCCAAACCCATGGCTGGTGATCAATTTTGATTCAAGTGACCTTCCAGAACAGCGCAGTCTGCCCCCATAGGATTTCGAAGGCTATGGTTTTTATGAAAGTAGATTGCAACATCTTTATCCTGTTGCAAGTGAATCGCTGACCTTTCAGCAATTTTTGTTTTTTCATTGACCCATAATACCAAAAACTCAAGACGCAATTAAAAACAAAACCCAAACTGACTGCAGTTGATTCTGAGTCATAGCAATCCTGTAGAAGGGAGAACTGCCTCTGTGGGTTTCTGACATTGTAACCCTTTAAAGGAATAGAACCCTTTGTCTTTCTCCTAGAAGCTGGAAGTTTTGAATTGCTGACCTCGTAGTAGTTAGCAGCCCAATGCGTCACTACTACGGCACCAGGGCTGACTCGATGCATTATACAATCGTTATTTTCGACTTGGTTCCGGTGAAGTGGGAAACCCTTAGTTGATTTCATGGCATTTTTAGCTATAGATTTCAAACAGTATTGGTGTTAAAATTTTAAGAATTAATGACACATAATACAGAAATAAATGTAAAACTGTATATATATGGTTTTACATTTGAGTTAGTTAATTGTGCCAGCCTGGCCGATAATCACATGTGGTGCTGGTTGAAAGGCGGAGGGATAAATGGGTGGTGAAGCCTCGCCTTTCTAGTTCTCGGGTCTCTTGTTTTGTGATGGTTGCCTCGGGTGCAGCTGCCTTAGCAGTTCCCTGCTTCAGCTTGCAAGATTGACTTCCTACAAGACATCCCCAAGGAGAAGCCTCATGGATCTATCCCGATGCAGCCCTGGGTGCTGGAGCAGCCATGTGGAGACCCCTGCCAGTGCTGAGATGCTTACACGTTCACTGACTCAGCTTTCCTCCTGCAGTCGGCATTATTGCCTCTGTTTTGTGAGGTGAAGGACTTTGTGGACTGGTGTTGGGTATGGGTTAATGTTGGACTTGTGGGCTTGGGCAGCATTGGGTTGGGATGTTTTCGTGATGCACCTTTTCTTTACATAAAACTCTCTCTTATACGTGAGTCGCTGTGGATTTGTTTCTCCTAAGTACCTAGACTAATACAACATTCATTATGTAAAAGAATTAATGACACAAAATACAGAAATGAATGTAAAACTTTCTATATCTATATCTATATCTATATCTATCTATCTATCTATCTATCTATCTATCTATCTATCTATCTATCTATATATATATAGAGAGAGAGAGAATACCAATGGATTTAAGGAATCAATTACCTAAAGAAATTTCCTCTTCAAGTTTAAAGACATGTCCTAGATTTAACAAAGAAGAATGAAAAACCAGTGTTACAGGGACTACATTTAAAACTAATATTGCACGTTTATTTAATCTACAAACAAGATAAAGGCAGTTATACTGGAATGTTTTTGATGCTTTGAGTTGGCTATGGGAATGGGCAGTCAGCCAGACCATCCAGTGTGGAAAGCTTGAGAGGCAGAGTCCTGTGGTATAAAAGATTTAATGAAGAGGTAATAACAAACATGACTGCTTAGGAGAAAAGGAATGCTATCAGGAAAGCTTCTCAAGGTATTTTCATCATAATCAAAAATTACTTACAGATATTTTTTGCTGTGAAAATACCTTTAACTAAAAGATGATGAATGTCCACACTTTTCTCACGTTGATAATTCAAAAATAGATTTCTCTTAAAAACAATTACGGATTTGTATTTTAGCTCACCTTGATTTGCTATTTTTCCTTTAACTTAATTTTTAAAATTCTATTCCCTCAATATATTTTTATTACCATCCATTTCAGAAAAGACGGTATGGGAGGGAGAAGAAGGACACCTGAGTTTGAGTGCTCTCCTGCTGAAAGGAGTTTGTATAACTCCACGAGTCATATTACTAAGAAGATTATGGTAAAAGAAAATTGCAATTGATTTTTCTATTCCCGCTGAATTCTCTACTTCCCTGGGGATAATTTGGCAAGTGGACTTTTATTCTCAGAGTTATAGTCTGTCAGAAAACTAAGCAAATAGACAAGCAAACAAAAACCACAAGTTAATGTAGATTAAGTTATAAATGTGATAGTACATTATAAGGTTTTATTAAAGGTCACATGATAAAATGAAAATTTTATTGACTATTTCTGATTTTTGAGGAAAATCAGATACATTTTGGTCTATGCAACTTACCATTTAACTAAAGACATAATGTTTCTCATAAAAATTAATTATGATAAAATTAGAAATACTACCTTGAATTTTTTAACATTAGAAAAAAAATTAATTTTAACTGCCTTCCTGGATATGTCAGGTTACTTTACTGTTCATAATTTTAGTTTAACTCAGTAATACACTAAGGCTATTTCTTTATATTAAATCACTCATGTAAACTGTATGATTTAATATAAGCAAAATAGCACAAAGCATATAAAAATAAACAAAATATAATACATAAACTAAACAAAAGCTTATGGATATGTTTTTTGTGAAAATGTCAGTTCTAAACTCAAGTGGATATTTTTCTAATTTTCCACAAATCAATGGATCATATTTTTACAGCGACATATATGCTATTTTCAAAATACATGGCAATCTTTCAGATATCAATTTATAGCCACTCTGAGATCTTTCCTGATTTCCAGTAGAAAATGAGCTCGGTAAGACTTTTATGGATGTGACCTTTGAGAAACACTCAGAAGGAAAAGGCATTCGTTTTAAAAGAGCCCCTATCACAGCAATGTGAATCCTGCTACAACTGGAACAAAAGCAAATATCCAATTTATAGTGAAGCTTGGCTGGAACAATGATGAAATCATTGCTGCTTTGTGAAAAGTTTATGGAGGGAATGTCTTAAAGAAATCAGCAGTTTATATTGGAAGAATTGTTTTAAGAAAGGACAAGAAGATATGGTGATGAAGACCACTGATGCAGACCATCAACACCGATTTACTTGGGGGAAACTGAGGTGGAGTGACACCATAGATACCATAGACAAAGTAATTGACTCATCAGGCACAATCGTTGAACACACATTTTGCTAGAGTGAACCCAAACTGCTGCATCCAGTTCAGCTGCAGACAAAAACACTACTTTTGATATAAATTTTAAACAAATGAGATCAAATTTGAAGAACTGTAACAGGAGTTTAAGCTTGGCTTTACCAGTACAATGTTGAAGACAAAACACAGTCAAAGAGATGAATG
>NW_022111373.1:45188535-45192355 GCF_000313985.2 Echinops telfairi | reverse complement strand
TTCTCATATATTTATTGGCCATTTGGATTTCTGTCCTTGAGAAACTACTGCTCAGGTCCTTTGCCCGCCTCCTGAGTGGACTATTGGTTTTTTCTTGTAAGTCAGCAGAGTACTGTAGATTTTAGTAATAAGGCCTTTGTCTGATGTGTCATTACTAAAGATGTTTTCCCATTCTGTGGTCTGTCTTATGACTCTCTTGGAAAATTCTTTCAATGTACATAAGTGTTTTATTTTTAGTATGTCCCACTAATCAATTTGTGGGACGAATCCACTGTGTTTGTGTCCTTCCTGATTTCTGATAGCCTATGTATTCCTTGTGCCAAGGTTCTCAGGTTTGACCCAATTCCCTCATTGGTGGCCCTAATAGTTTGGGGTTTTACCTCAAGGTCTGTGATCCACCATGAGTTTATTCTTGTGTATTGAGTGAGGGAAGGGTCTTTCTTCATTTTTCTGCAGCTATGTATCCATTTTTTTCCCCCAGCACCATGAATTGAAGAGGGCATCCGCTTCCCATTTGATATTTTTTTTGGCACTTATCAAAGATCAGTTGTGTGTATGCTGATGATTTTAGTTCAATCCATTTTACATTGGTCTGAATATCTAATATTTTACTAATACTATGCTGGTTTAACCACTGTGGCTGTACAGTAGGTGCTAAAGTCAGGTAAAGTAAGCCTTCCAACTTTGTCCTTCTTGAGGAGTTCTCTGTGAATTCTCGGTTTCTTCCCTCTCCATATGAACTTGGTAATCTCTTTTTCCAATTCTATGAAGAAAGATGCCGGAATTTGGATCAGGATAGCACTGAACTTATATAGTGCCTTGGGTAGAATTGACATCTTTACAATATTGAGTCTACTGATCCACGAGCATGGGATCTCCTTCCATTTGTTGAGGTCACCTTGGTTTCTTTTAATAGTGTTTTGTAGTTTTCCTTGTACAGACCTTTTGTTTTTTTAGTCAGGTATATCCCTAGATATTTCAATTTGTGCTTGGCTATTGTGAAGAGTACCTTATTTTTGATCCCCTCTTCTGTGGCCTTGTCCGATGTGTACAGTAATGCAATAGACTTCTGTTTGTTGATCAATTCAAGAAATCAGAAAGGAACAAGTGTTGGAGGGGAGGCAGAGAGATAGGAACACTTGTTCACTGCTGGTGGACCTTTAGGTATGTGCAGCCATTATGGAAATCAATTTGGCAATATCTAAAACAGTTGGAAATTGAGCTAGCATATGGTCCAGCATTCCCCCTACTGGGCATATATCCAGAAGAGACAAAAAACAAACCATGGCCAGACATCTGTGCCTCAATGTTCATCACAGCACAGTTCACAATTGCAAGGAGTTGGAAACAGCCCAAATTTCCATCATCAGATGAATGGATTTAAAACCTATGGCAAATACATGCAGTGGAGTGTTACACATCCCTAAAAAGCAGTGATGAACACATGAAGCACATCACCACATGGGAAGAACTGGAGGAAATTATGCTAAGAGAAGCAAGCCAAGCAAAAAAGAACAAGTACAACACAAGTCTGCGAGGTAAGCACAAAAAACCCAAAAGGGGCATAGGGAAGAGGTCCGGGTAATATGGTAGGACCAGACTAAACTCAGGGATACATATGGTAGCCCACTAAAAAGGAGGGGCAAAAAAAAGACAAGGGTAGCTTTGGGGAACAGGGCACTAGCCCACATAGTGGGAGGGTGTTGTTTGTGTATCCACAGAGAAAGCGGGACCAGACTTCAACCTGGTGGTCTGAGACAAGAACGCAACACACTGATATGAAGCAGGGAACTGATAGAGAAGCCGGAGGGGTCAGCCTCATTACCAACTAAGTGGACAGTACCACCCTCCCCCTCAGAAGAATTCACTTCAGATGACAGCACTGAAGCTATAGCTCAAGTAGAGGGACTTGTCTGATCAGAGCACACAGGAGCCAATGAGCGGGGAGGGAAATAAAAAGTGAAGCACATTCTAGCCCACCAAGCCCTGAGGACAATGTTTCTGCTCAGAGCAACCAATTAACAGAGACGACCACAGGGCTGGCCCCATCATGGGACACAGCATTCCTTACTGACCCATAGCACCACGGGGCACAACACTAGAGACACAGGGCAGGAATTGTGCCCACCCTGAGCCCACTACACAGAAGCCAGCCACTGGGGGCATGCAGCAGAGCAGGGGGAGCAGAGCAATGAAGTCCCCAGGGATAGATGTGGGGCAAGGGCATGGCACCCCATGAGACTCGACTGGAAAGCACTCATAAAGGACAACAAATAGACCTTGAACTATTTATAGTTGTTTTTTTTTGTTCTTGCTGTTGTTGCCTTTTTGTTGCTGTTGTTGTAGCTATCGTTTTATTTTCTATTGTTGCTTCATTGTATTCAGTCTTGTGTTGGTGCATATTGTTGTCGCTCCATGTCTACCTGGAAGGGATAGGTAGGGTGAACAGGCCAGAGGAGAGAACTGCGGGGTAATGGTTCCGGAGGGACATTGGAGGGGTGAGGGGGTGGGGGAAGGGAGATGGGTGTTGACAAGCCCAGGGACAAGGGAACAACAAGTGATCCAAGGTAGGTGGTGGGGAGGGTGTAGGAGGTCTGGCAGGGCTGGATCAGGCACAATGTGGCTGAGAGGAATTCCTAAAACCCAAATGAAGGCTGAACATGATAGTGGGACAAAAGGAAAGTACAAAGAAATAGAGGAAAGAGCTAGGAGGCAAGGGGCATTGGTGGAGATCTAAATATAGGCATATACGGATGTAAATATATTTATATACAATGAGGGGGAAACGCATCTATGTACATATATTTATAGGTTTAGTATTAAGGAAACAGATGGACAGTGTGCCTCTAGTCAAGTACTCCCTCAACATAGAACATTTTGTTCTAACAATTTGTCCGTCTGAGATGCTCACCTTCCTGGCACGATCACTGAAGTCAATGGGTGCACAGGCAAATGTGTGAAGAAAGCTGATGGTGCCTGGCTATCAAAATATATAGCATCTGGGGTCATAAAGGCTTGAAGATAAACAGGTGGCCATCTAGCTGAGAAACAACAAAGCCCACATGGAAGAAGCACACCAGCCTATGAGATCACAAGGCATTGAAGGGATCAAGTATCAGGCATCAAAGACCAAAAAAAATCATAGCATTGTGAATAAGGAGGAGTGCAGATTGGGGACCCAAGGCCCATCTGTGGGCAACTGGACATCCCCTTGGAGAGGGGTCACAGGGAGGAGATGAGCCTGTTAAGGTATAGTGTAGCAATGCAGAAACATACAATTTTCCTTTAGTTCTTGAATGTTTCCTCCCCCAGGCCCACTGTCATGATCCTAATTTTACCTTACAAATTCAGCTGGACAGGAGGATGTACTCTGGTACAGACAGGAACTGGAAACACAAGGAATTCTAGGCCACTCTGGACCAGTGGTGAGAGTGGTGATACTGGGAGGGTGGGAGGAAGGTGAGAGAGAAAGGGGAAACAGATTATAAAAGTGCTTGACACAATGGATGTATGCGTTGATTATGATAAGAGTTGTACAAGCCCCCAATAAAATAATTTAATTATTAAAAAAAAAGAATAAATCACACAACCAATGATGTTCAGATCAATTTGAAGAATATTTCAGGTGAGGATACCAATCAAAAAGCAATATGCAAAATATCTTCCATAACAGTTTTATCTTTTTATCAGGTGTTGTTTAATGTTTTATCATTATTATTTTTAAACTACTTCTTGTAACATAATCTAGTTTTGTGCAACTCTATCATTCTTATTTAAATATTATCTGTATGAAATAATAAACTCCCTGGTGAAAAAAAAA
>NW_022111373.1:45185898-45187660 GCF_000313985.2 Echinops telfairi | reverse complement strand
AAGAATGGCAAGACTTTGTCTCACATACTTAGGAAATGTTATCAAGAGAAACAAGGTCCATGGAAAAAGACATCATGCTTGATAGAGGGGCAATGAAAAAGCGGAAGGCCCTCAAGGAGATGGATTGATCTAGTGGTTGCAAGAATGGGCTCAAACATAACAATTGTGAAGACAATGTATTTTTTAGATAGAACTATAGAAGGATTGATGATAATCATATTTATTGAACTTTTTTCAAGAATATACCAATAAACCATGTGTTGTGAATTTTTTTTCTGTTTGGAGATTTTGATGACTGATTTAATTTGTAGTTATAGATTGATTCACATACTCTAGTTCATTTTGAATCTGATTTATTGTGTATGAATCTTCTTGTATGTGATACTTGTTTATTTTCCTTAGGTTACCTAATTTCCTGGTGGTATTTAATTAATGTTATTTACTTATTACTTCATTTCTGTAAAGTCAGTAGCCATTGAATGTCCCATGTTAATGTGTGATTAAAGTATGTGGAGTTTTTTTTCTTTTTTCTTAATCAATGTAGCAAATGATTAGCTTTGTTTTTTTCCCATGTGCAAATGCTGTGCTTATTAATAATCTCTGTTTAGCATTTCATTTGTTCTTCCTTTAGTTTTTCTTCTCTTCTTTCCTCTGCTAATATTTGTTGTAGAATGAGTTACTTGTTTTGATTCAAAAAACTTCAAACTAGCTGCAATTGAGTCAGCACATACTCGTAGCATCTGCCTGTGGATTTCCAAGACTATAAATGGTGATTGGAGTAAAAATTCCTGTCGTCCAATTTGTTCAAATCCTTGTCCTCCCAACTTGTTCAAATCAGTCAAAGTAAAAATTTGATTATTAGTTTGAGATCTTATTTAGTTTTTATGTAAATTCTTGCAGCCATATATTGTCTATTATATTTCTGTCAAATGAATTGAATCTTTATATCTAACTTCAATTTCTCAAAAATTTATTTCCTCTTGTTTGAATACCTTCCAGCTTTTGAATTCTAATTAGATATTTAATTCACTTTAATGATAGTGGCAGCAATTGTGCAACTATGCATGGTCAAATTAAATTATGATTGTTATAATATATGTAAAAGTTCCTAATAAAATTATTTTTAAAAATTAAGTATTACTGTTAAGAAATAAATTTCCTATATGATTTTATTCTGTTTTTAAAATATCACATTTTTAGGTCCATAATTCATTTATTACCCCTAATTTTATATTTAAGATATGTTATTTTTAATTAAATATCAGTAGGCAAAACTATTGATTCTGATAGTCTGCCACTTTATTTATTGTTATTTTGGAAATATGGAGTCTTTGAGTTTTCTACTCAGTTTTTGATTAATTCCTCCAAGATGCCAGCACTTGCATATTCATAATAATTTTTCAGAAATGATGGCATAGAATAGATTGGTATGAACTCAGTCAGGTTCACTAGAAAGCCATTTAAACATCATGTATCCATAAGAATATATAAACATTTTTTACTTATATTAAGTGTAAAGGGATATCAACTTCAGTGACATTAAATGTGTGAAGGTGAACAGTATTGTAGAGTTTCATTTATATGAAAGAAAAGTTAGAACAACAACAAAAAAACTAAAACAGAAATATTATGCAGAGGTTGCTATAGTAAGGATATTTTTACTAACCAGTGCAGAATTTTAAAGTGATAGAAATTACAATGCACTTCTTATCTAATCAAGAAGTGAGAGCGTATCCACATTGCAAAATTAGTTCACATTTGT
>NW_022111373.1:45183660-45184776 GCF_000313985.2 Echinops telfairi | reverse complement strand
TGAAGCTTCAACATAGTAGATATTAAAACAGATTTTTAATTATATTTGAGTAAAAATATCTGTTGTAAACTCCCCAAAACTATCATTTTTACTATAGGGAGCCAATAATCTTCAAATAAGGTGCCTAGGGAACATATTCAGATCTCAAATAAAGGACTCAGTGGAAATAAATATTTTTAAAATATAATATGTGTCAAACTAATGTCTTCAGAAATTAACATTGCATATATCGAAGTCACATTCTGTGCACTTTCAAATGTTATCACATTATGAAAATTAAGCCTTAAAACATGATAATAAAATTATTTCATGGGTTGCCTTTCAATTTCTGAAATATTGATTCAATGACTAGACTGTTAAACACTCTGGATTTAGCTCAAATGCATTCTTTTCTCTCTTTAACAGAAAAATTCATTCTTCTTTTGTACTAATTTGCCCTTACAATGTTTTCATGTTCTAGAACAAAGTGAAATTGCATTCATTTTATGAGCTGTTTTCTTCTCAGGAAAATAACTGTAAAGATTCATCACAATAGTCAATTTAAAGAAGAAAAAACTTATTGCCATCAAGTGAATGAAGACTCATAGAATTTGAGATAGTTAAGGTTTATTGAGCTGACATTTGAGATAGTTAAGGTTTATTGAGCCGACCTGGCCAATAAACACATGTGGGATAAATTGAAGGGTGGAGTGATAAATGGCTCGGTGAGCCTCACCTTTCTAGTTCTCGGGTCTCTTGATTTCTGATGGTTGGACCAGGGTGAAGCTGCCTTAGCCAGTTCCCTGCTTCAGCTGGCAAGGCTGACTTCCTGCAAGACATCCCTGAGGAGAAACCACATTGACCTACCCTGACGCAGCTCTTGGTGCTGGAGCAGCCTTGTGGAGACTCCTGCCAACACTGAGATACTTACACGCTCACTGATTCAGCTTTCCTCTTGCAGTTGGCATCATGGCATGTGTTTTGTGAGATTGAAGAGGACTTTGTAGATTGGCGTCAGACATATGGCCTAATATTGGACTTATGGGCTTGGACTGCACTGGGTTGGGATGCTTTCTTAATGTACACTTACCTTTTATATAAAACTCTCTCTTATACATATGCAACAGGTTGGCAAAA
>NW_022111373.1:45181238-45182255 GCF_000313985.2 Echinops telfairi | reverse complement strand
TCATATGGGTAAGAGAGAGTTTTATATAAAGGGTAAGTGTGTTATACAGGGTTCTCTAGAGAAACAAACCAGGATGCTAATAATTTTATATATATTTATACAGATAGATAGATAGATAACATAAGAAACAAATAGTTAATTAAATTATAAAGCAGTACAAATGGCTCAGTGTAACTCACTTCCGTGAAACAGTTGTGAGACACTGGCAGTCCTTCAAGTCTTGAGGGCCACTGGGTAGTCCTCTGTAGAGCAATTCAGGCTATCCGGGCACAGGCAGCAAACAGCAAGGCAGGTCACCAACACCATAGTGTGGCAAAGCAGGTCTTGAAAGTACCTCAAATTATAGCGACATAATCCACGGGTTAGGTGTCCCATAGGTAGTGTATCTTGCAAATCGAGGCAGAGAACAAGCAAGGCAGCCACACACTGGTGCAATCATCAAGGAGCAAGAGACAAGAAAGGTGAGGCTAACCAAGCTACTTATCTCTCCGCCCTTCAATTAATCCCACATGTGTTCATTGGCCAGGTTGGCACAATAAACTAGCTCAGCAGTCCGTGATACTTTCCATATTCTTAAAGGAACTAGAAAGGTGAGGCTCACCGAGCTATTTATCTCTCCGCCCTTCAATTAATCCCACATGTGTTCATTGGCCGTGTTGGCACAATAAACATTCACTATCTCAATCCACCCCTTGCCAAAGTGGCACTTGTACACAAATCTTTAGCAATATATAATTTCCAAATATTAATGAAATCACACTTATACTTAATATCAAACACCTATCATACATATAAATGAAAACACACTTAGTCCAATTGTATCTGATATATCATAAATGACCAAAGAAAGATATTCAATATGCACGTATAAAGAAAATACATTGCCAATTACAAACCTGGCTTTTGCAATTGATCACTTGTTTGTAACTGATAGGTAGAACTACCTTTTTCTACTACCATTCTGTATTACCTTTGCCCTCAGCAAGCACCTCAGCGGACTGGTTTTTTTCCTGGTTG
>NW_022111373.1:45170227-45180505 GCF_000313985.2 Echinops telfairi | reverse complement strand
ATGCCAAAAAGAACTAGTTAACGTTTCACCTTTTCAGGAGGTAGCATATGAGTAAAAAATCAATGGTGCTGATGTAAGAAGTTCAAATTTTACTGAAAGAATTAGCCAAAAACAAGCTTCCAAGAGTTAATGAAATACAAATGGAAATGTTTCCGCAAGCTTATGAAGTGCTGGAAGCACTCATTCATGAATACCAGGACATTTGGAAGATAGACTACTTGGTAATGGATTGAAAGAGATCCATATTTGTTCTCATTCCAAAGAAAGATGACTCAATTGTATGGTCAAATTACAGAATATCATTGGTGTTGCATGCTAGTTAAAATTTTGTTTAAGATCATCCAAAAATGATTGTAGCAATATATTGACATGGAGCTTCCAGAAATTCAAGCTGAATTCAGAAGAGAACATAGGGTAAGGTATCTCATTGCTGATGTTAGATGGATCTTTGCTGAAAGCACAGAATACCCCAGAGATGTTTAATTGCACTGGATTGCTTAGGCCAAGACATTTGACTGTGTGTAACCCAGAAAATTTTGTATAGTCTCGAGAAGAATCAGAATTCTACAATGCTTCACAGTGCTCATTTGGAACTTGTACATGGGTTAAAAGGAAGTTGTGTAAACAGAATAAAGGAGTACTGCATGGTTTAAAATCAGGGAAGGTTTATATGAGAGTTGTATCCTTTCCTCACACTCATTCAAACTCTATATTGAAGGAATACCCAAAGAAGCTGGGTTATATAAAGAAGAATGGGCATATGAATTGGATGAAGGCTTATTAACTAAGAACTTGAGATATGTGAATGACACAATCTTATGTGCTAAAAGTGAAGAAGATTTGAATGCTTGTTAATGAAGATTAAGGACTACAATATGCAGAATTACAATTCAATGTAAAGAAGACTACAACATTTGACATGAATCACAACTCAATGTAAACAAAGTCAAAATCTTCACAACTTTATCGATAAATAATATTTATTTATTGAAAAGATCGAAGTTGCCAAGTATTTCCTCTTTCAAGTATTTCCACCATCATTCACGAAACAGCAGTCAAGAGATCAAAGATGGGTTGCATTGGGTGAAAAAAAATGCCCAAGATTTCCTTAAGTGTTGAAAAACAAAGATGTTACTTGGAGGATTAATGCGTGCTTGATTTACCTCATAGTATTTTCAATTGCCTTATAGTTCAACATAGAATAAGGAAGAACAAAGACAAATCAATGCATTTGAATCACGATCTAGAGAAGAATATTGAAAGTACCATACACTACAAAAAGGACAACCAATCTTTCTTGGTAGAAGTACCACCAGAGTGCTCCTTAGAGGCAAGGATGGAGAAACTTTGTCTTACCTACTTTGAACTTGATGTGAGGAGAAATGAGTCTCTTGAAAATGATATCATACTTGGTAAAGTAGAGGGGCTGCAGCAAGAGGAAGGCTCTCAAGAAGATGGATTGTCACAGTTTCTGCAACAATAGGCTCAAACACAGGGACAATTACCGTATCAAGAAGACCCAAGACTTGGCAATGTTTTGTTCTGTTGTACATAAGTCCTTATGATTCAAACAGAGTCAAAGGTCTCTAACAACATGTGTAGATGTAGATTTATTGATTAAAGGATTGCAAGTCCAAAAACAACGGGTCACATATCAGCCTGGAGGTTTCTCCTAACTCTTGTAGCTGCAAGGGTTAATACATCTATAATTGACAGGTCAGAGAGCAGGCTGATGGCTGATGGCTCATGGACATTTAGAATTCAAGATCAGCAGGTTTTATGGTTGCAGAGGCTCAAAAATTTCAAAATAGGCAGATCGTATGACAGGCCAAGTCTAATGAAATAGAGGTCAAATGAAAAATCAGATGCAATAACCATACCAAACAAAATGCAATAGAGCCTTTCCAGAAATCTCTGGTGTATGCAAGAATATCCCTTGGAACTGATTGAAAGTTCAAAGCACATCTCATAGATGTGAATACCTCATAGCTGCTAAATCAGAGAATCATGACACAGATATGTTGACACATTACCTTAATTATTATAGCGCTACCATTGTTAACTTTGAACATGTACGCATCTCCTCAAACCATAAGTAGCCTCTAAATATAGATAATTATATAATCATACATTTGCCTAAACAAAGTTAGCAGAATATAATCTGATAGCAGATGGGTCCTTCAGCTCCAAGGGCAAGCAAAATGTGACTGAAAATGAGCTAATTTCTTGGAGGGGAGTCAAACCCTCCAAGTAGGGTGTAAAGCCAGTGGGAGTGGAGTCTATGGGATCTTCCTTTGCTAGTGGACACCATTAAAAGTAAAGAGAAACAGCTGCAAAAATCTAGTGATTGGATCTTTGAATGTGCAAAGTATGGATTTAGGAAATTTTCAAGTGATTGAATATGGAATGGAAGGATAAAGATTGATATCCTAGGTGCTAGTGAGCTGAAATGGGCCAGTATGAAACAGAAAATGATATGATGTACTGTCAGGAATAACATAATCAAGAGGAATGGCATGATATTTGTTGTCACAAATGATCTTGCTAAATTCATCATGAAGTGCAATTCTCTTTGTGATAGGATTATATATAGCAGCCTTCAAGGTAATCCAATCAATACAACTATTAATCAACTTTATTCATCAGCCATGAAACCGAGTAATGAAGAAATTGATGAATTCTACCAATGACTTCAGTTGGAAACTGATCAAACATGCTATTGGTGATTGGAATGCAAACGTTTGAAATAATGGGGAAGGAACAATACATGGACTACATGAACATGGTAATCTAAATGAAACTGGAGATCACACAAGAAAATTTTGCAAAACCAATGACTTGTTCACAGCAAATACCTTTTTTCAACAACACAAAAGGCAACATACATATGGACTTCCTCAGATGATATACACAGACATCATATTGACTACATCTGTGGAAAGACAGATGTAGCTCAATATCAGTAGCTAAAATGAGATGTAGGGCCAACTATGGAACAGACCATCGATTGCTCATATGTAAATTTAGGATAAAGCTGAAGAAAATTAAACCAGTCCCACAAGAGCTAAAATAAGAATTTAAGTCTATCCTATCTGAATTTTAAGAACATTTTATGAACATACTCATTGCATTGGACACTAACTAAAGAAGACCTGATGAACTGTAGGAGGACATCAAGAATATCATTTATGCAGAAAGCAAAATATCATTAAAATGGCAGGAAAGAAAGAAAAGGTCAAAAGGCATGTCAGAAGAGATGCTGAAATCTGCTTTTAATCATAGAGTAGATAAAACAAATGGAAGAAATGATTAAGTCAAGGAACTGAACAGAAAATTTCAAAAAGCCGCTTGAGAAAACAAAGCCAAATATGTACCAGGACTTACAAAAAGTTCACCAGGACTTAGAATTAGAAAACCAAACAAGAAGAACATTCTTCGTATATCTGAAACTGAAAAAACTCTAGAAAAAAATTCTCGGCTCATGATGCAAAGTTGAAAGCTTCTACAGGCCAAACAATGACTGATACCAAAAGATGGAAAGAATAGAGTCACTGTACCAAAAAGAACTAGTGGACATCCCACCATATCAGTCCGTAGCATATGAGCAAGGATTGATAGCGCTGAAGAAAGAGGCTCTAGCTTCAAGGAAAGCATTAGTGAAAAACAAGTCTCCAGGAATTGATGGAGTACCAATTAAATGTGTGAGCAAGCTGAAGAAGCCCTGGAAGAACTCAGTCATTTACATCAGGAAATTTGGAAGGTAGCAACTTGGACAACTGACTGAACGAGATACATATTTTTGCCCATTTAAAAGAAAGGTGACCCAACAAAATGCTCAAACAATGGAATGGTATAATTTACATTGCAAGCAATTAAATGTTTGTTTAAAATAATCCAACAACGGTTACAGCAGTACATTGACAGTGAACTGCCAGAAGTTCAGGCAAAATTCAGAAAAGGATATGGAACACAGGATATCATTACTGATGTCAGATAGTCTTGGCTCAAAGCAGGGCATACCAGAATGATGTTTACTTGTGTTTCATTGACTCCTGCAAGGCATCTGACCATGTGGGCCAGAATCAATTGTGGATGACTTTGAGAAAAATGGGAATTCCAAACACTTAATTGTGCTTGTGAGAAACTTGTACATGAACCATGAGGCAGTTGTGCAAAAAGGATAAGGAAATACTGCATGGTTTAAAATCAAGAAGGGTGTGCATCAGGGTTATATTCCCTCAATCTGTTGTTCAATCTGTATACAGAGCAATTCATTCAGAGAAGCTGGATTATATGAAGAAGAATGACACATCAGGATTGTAGGGAAATTATTAATAGCCTGCTTTATCCAAAAGACACAACCTTGCATATGTAAATTGAGGAGGAATTGAAGCACTCGCTGATGAAGGTCAAGAATTGTAGCCGTCATTATGAATTAAAACTCTATATAAAGAAGGCCCAAGTCTTCACAGTTGTATCAATTGGTAACATCATGATACTTGGAGAAAAGTTTGAAATTGTCAAGGATTTTTCTTTCTTGGATCCATAATCAATGCTCATGGAAGCAGCAGTCAATAGATCAATAGAAATGTGGCATTAAGTACATATTCTGCACAAACCTCTTTAAAGTATTGACGAGCAAGGATGTTACTTTGAAGACTACGGTAGACCTGGCCAAAGCCATGCAATACATACTTTGGACATATTGTCAGTAGAGACCAGTCCTTGGAGATGTACTTTATGTATGGTAAAATAGAAGGGCAGCAATGAAGAGGATGGCCCTCAATGAGATAAATTGACACAGAAGCTGCATCAATGGGCTCAACCACAGGGACAACTGTGAGGATGGCACAGAATTGTGCAGTGTTTCATTCTGTTGTGTATGGGGTCGCTAGGTGTGGGAGCAGACTCAATGGCACCTAACAACAAAAGCAAATCAGGATAAACCACACTACTCAAAATAGTAACTATCTTCTTTGCCTGTTCATCTAGAAGTATAAGGAACCCATAGTGGCCAGGATACATTCTTAATCACCACTTTAGTGGAATCAGTGTTGTGTGTCCAGGTGAGAGTACCTCCCGAATTAAAGCCCCCAGAGCCAAATATCATGTGGTCTGAAGGACAAGAAGCAAAAATGTTTAAGTGAGGTATTAAGAGTTATAATGAGTGATGCCTCCCCTATTCCCACCCCTTAGTTCCTGAAGCCATGAATCCTGGCTATTGGAGACACAAACAATATCCTGTATTGGGTTTAGAGTATAATAGTCTCCTGAAGAACATTATTTCAACTCTGCAATATATTGACACTTAACTGACACCTAATTTTGTCTTTGGAAGGCCATTCCATCATTCTGTAAAGCCATATATTCCAAGGTAATAGGGAACATGATAAGAACAATGAATTAAAGGAGCATCGTTATTGCTAAAATGCATTTGCTGTGAAGTGGGTTCCTTGATTAAGGAGATGTGCTCTGGAATTCTAGGCTTGTGAATAAGGCATTCTACACATCCATGGATGTCAATTTTGGCAGAAGCATTGCCTGTAAGGAAGGCAAATCCTTTAGATAATAAATATATATTGCAGAAAGAACAAAATGCTGCCCATTCCATGATGGGAATGGTCCAATGTCATAAGATTCTCACCAGGTTGCTGGCTAATTTGCTCTCAGAATAGTCTCAAGTAATGTACTCAAAGTTGGTTTCTGCTGCTGGCAGAATGGGAACTCAGTAGTGACAATAGCCAAGTCAGCTTCTGCAGAGACCACACATCATTTCGACTCTTGTTACCATAGGAATTTTATTCACGACTTCTTTGAGGCAATAATGGGAATAGCTAGGGAAAAATGATGACTTGTTTCCACAGAATATGTCAATTTATACATTTAATTGTTAAAATCCTCCTTACCAGAACAAACATTTTGGTGAACATTTACATGAAACACACATCTTTTTTTCTTTCTTTCTTTCTTTCTTTCTTTCTTTCTTTCTTTCTTTCTTTCTTTCTTTCTTTTTCTTCCTTTCTGTTTGTCTGTCTGTCTGTCTTTCTTTCTTTCTTTTTTCTATCCTTTCTGAGAGGTCTAGTTACATACTTCTTCCCCATACCTCCTTAATACCATTTTTTCAGTTATTCTTCTTCCAAATCCCTGACTATCCAGCCAAACATATGGTCACAATCCATGAATCAGTGTACAGTCACACATGTTGGCCATTTCTCCTTCCAAGCAAAGGAAGTGCCAGATGTTCTGCTTGACATTTGGCCCATTGATAGGATTTTCTTTCAGTACTTTCATTCAGGGAGGTCTCATAAATGGGTGTAGTACTGCTGCTGTCTACTTGTAAATGGTACCTGCATATCATGTAGAGCCATGGGCAAACCAAGCATGACTTTTCTCTTCCACAGGAAACTGATCATAAGGAATACCCCCTAATGGTGTTCTTGCTTCTAGTACAGACTAGAAGAAGATGAATAAATAATGTGAAAGGAGTGGAGATATTGGGCATTTGAGACACTTCTTCATCTAACTTAGTTGTACCTTTGGGTCATGCTTGAGTTTGATCTCTCACACACCCTATCCATTTCATGATAGAGTGCATCCATGCATGTTCAACTCCATGCCTCTATGGTCAGACAACAACCAGTTCATGATTGCCTTGTCAGGCACCATCGTCGTCCATGATAAGGCATTCAATCTCAGCTAAGGTCCAGTAATAAACCCAAACCTGTTTCTCAAAAAGGCAGTAGTTATCTGCAGGGAGTAGCAAGGCTTTGCCCTAAACACCCAATATCTGCACTGTAATTCACATTAGGGGCATTCTGAACTGCATGTCGACCTGCCTCTGACATTTAAAGCACCCTTGGATCAGCTAGGGCATTTGGTGCAAGTGGCGCAGCAGCTTGCTTGGCAGCCTAAACCTGCTGAAGATTTTTTGTTTTTTTGAGACCCTATTTAAATGTAGCAGCTTTTGGATTTACTAGATAATTAGGCAGAATATCACATCCAAATGAAGGATATATTACCTCCAAAATTCAAAGAGATCTACTATGCTTTGTGTCTCCTGTTTAATTTCGGGAGGAGATAGATACAATAATTTATTCTTCACTTTCATTGAACTATCAAGTCAAGCTCCAAACCACTGGACGACTAGAAAATCACTGAGATGGAAGACACCTGGAATTTGTTGGGTTAATTTTTCAACCTCTAAATCACAGATAAGTCACCAATTCATCCAGAGTGGTTGACACTTTTTTCTTTACTAGGTTGAGTCAGCATAATGTCATCAATGCAATGGATTACTGAGACATCCTGTGGGAGGAAAAGTCATTCAGGTTCCCTGCAGACAAAGTTATGATGGAGTGTTGAACAGTTTACATAGTTCTGATATAGGAGGATAAAGGTATATTGTTGCCTTTATGAAATAATATAGGCAAAGTTGAAGACAAAGTGTTCATAATGATCTTTCAAAATCATAATTGAGAAATAAGCATTGACCAGATCTAGGAATTGGTCTTTTCTGATAACATATCCAAAGTATGAGAGAAGTCTCCACATTCTTGCTTCTAAGGAGAATTTTGTCTGTATTCCTTATAAAACATAGTTGTTTAAGTACTACCAGTCTTCTATATTCTTCACCAGCACCAGAGTTCAAATGCATATATATTTTTTTTAGTCATCTTTATGCGCTGTCCAACTTTTGAATGCATGTGAGGCATAGTTTGGGTGTGGTAGATTTGTTTCTCTAGTCTACCCAGACTAACATATTATGGTATCTTGGGAGTGGGGTACTAGAGAAACAAATCATGGAGATGAAGAATAGATGCTTATTTGACCTCTCCCTCATGGTAGTGTTTCTTGGTTGGCTAGCCAGAAGTCAGATATATCCTTGCAGTTTACTGAGTTGTTTTCTGGAAAGAATATGTAAAGTTAAAGTTTTGATTATTATGTTTAGTTGTAGTCTTTGGTTATTTCTGTTTGAAATGGTAAAAATGAATGGTTTTAATGTATTTTCTGAGCTCAGGGGTAGAAATCGCCATTTGAATTTCTCAGAAACCATGCTGCTTAAGGAAAATGGCTGACACAAGGTCAAAATTGCAGACAGAAAGCCTGGATCTATTTTGATGCTCTAAGAGGCCTAATCCTATATTTTTATATCAATAGAATAGTTTAGATAAGTAGTTAGACAAGCTAAATAAGAGTTGAACTTGACTGTTTTAAGAATTGAGTTTAGTATCTGATTCTACTTTGTTTATACTGATTTCCTCTGTATTATTGATAAAATGATTGATATAAATGTTTATTGGAAGTATGAAAATAGAGACTTATAAACCCACTTGCCATGAGCCATTAATTTGATCTTTAGATGTGTTTAGGACACAAAGAAGGCTCTGAAAAGACAAGCCCCATGCAGTGCTTTGGAGTACTCAGGACATTTGCATTCTAAGAGATCTGCCTAATGGCAAGATTGACAGATTAAAGGGGAAAAAAGGAACTCTTTGGATGTGAAGTTCGAATTCTAGTGGCTTTTGTCAGAAGCTGGAAAAAAACCTGAAACCATGAAAAAAACTCCTCTCTAGGACTGAACCTTAAAGGAAGCCTGTGAGCAGCCTGAAATGCTTGCTATGTGACCACCTGGATTCACTTGTTGAGTGGAAGTGGGAGAAATACATCAATAAAGAGATGGGTTGAGTATGGCTACTGACACCCATGGACCTAGTTTACAGGAACTAGAACAGAAGACAACAGTGGGTTGATGGGTCTGAAGTCCATGACCTAGCACAATGAGTTAGGGTTGTTGAGAGTTTGTGATGGGGCCATAGTCTAAGGCAAGGCGACCAATGGACACCCTGGTGAGCCTAAGAGAGGCAGTCCACATTGTGTTGACCAGAACCAGACCAGATGAAGAGCTTTTTGAGCCTATGAACTGGTGCATATTACTGTTGACATTATGGATGGCCTATCCTGATTTGACTTGGCTTATGGATACAAATTTCACAAGGTTCCAACTGGGAATGAAGATTCTTCACATCGAAAAAGATGATTGTCTCCTCAGAGCACTGGGTTGTTGTAAGTGGGCAATATAGAAATTGGATACCCAAAATTGGGGGGATAAAGACATAAAGTGGTTGGCTTACAAACTTTCATAGTTGGGGGAATATATTCATAGGATTAGAGGATTAAGGTGTTGGCGTTACTTAACTGCAATTTTTAGGCATAGGAAATTTTTATTTCCCTCATTTATAAAATGTTATGTTTAAATGAGGGTGGCACATATTGAATTGTATGCAGTTTAGTTTTATCTTGTTAGGTACAGATATGGTTTAATTATTGTTTGAAAATTATATATGCTTACAGATTTATGTGGAAGTGTCAAATTGACAAGGAGTGGTCTGTGCTAGATATATAATAGTTTGTCAATTTGAGGATTAAGAGTATAGGGGTGGAGTCTAGCTTATCCACCAGATCAAAGCCAACGAGGCCTCTGAGTGGGCATGGCCTTCTCCTGAGAATTCTGGGAAATCTGATACTTCCTCCTTAGAGGTGGGAGACTCTCTGCTCACACCCTGGGAGGCATAGCAACTGATAAGACACATGGACCCACCCTGATACAGAGACCCCTGCCAGCACTGAGATGTGTCCAATGACACTGGATCCAAAGATTTTCTACCCACTGGTCTGTGTTTTTCTACATTCGGCATCATTACATGTGTTTCGTGAGTTTGAAGAGAACTTTATGGATTGGTATAGGACATATGGGCTAATATCAGACTTATGGACCTGGTCTTAACTGGGCTGGGATGTTTTGTCAATATTCAATTGCTCTTGTATATAAATCTCTTTCTTATACACATATGTGTTTCAATGAATTTGCTTCTCTAGTCTACCCAGACTAACACATTGGGCTTCCTACCCTAGATAAAAATTTAAAAAGGAATTATGTGATTAAATAAAAAAGTATTACTGCAAAATGTAGAATTCTTAAAATATCAACCTGTAAAATTATTGCTTCTTTTTATATTCTTCATCTAAAATGTATTTCTATCATTTTACCACTTCCCTGTAGAATTCTACAGCCTGGTTTACACCACATAAAAATGACAGTATTGATGTGTTATAAGAGCTGTAAGAGCCCCTAATAAAATGATTTATTTTTTAAAATGACAGCATTGGCTTCCTTGAGGAATTCAAATTTTGTCTGTTTGAAATGTTCTTTTAGTTCCTGGGAAAAAATAGAAGTCTTATGGGGAAAGATTAGGGATTAAAGTATATGGGATAAAGTTT
>NW_022111373.1:45167891-45168947 GCF_000313985.2 Echinops telfairi | reverse complement strand
CTTTGCACCTTTTATTATTAGAATTTTTTCTTTCCGTTTTGATTGTATGATTGTCAGAAAATATTGTTTAAATAGAACCTTAAAATTGTAATGAAGCAGCAGATGATCACTGACTCCTGACTCTGCTCATCCCTCTCCCGTCGACGCCTTACCGCCGCTGGACCGCGGCACTTGTCTTAGATTTAACTAGCACAGTAGATCCTTGTGGAAGCCATTGTTTTGATTGTGAATCCAGTTTTATTTTGAAGGTACCTTAAGAGGATTGTGGCAAGTGTATTATTGAGATAAGGTATCTACAACTCTTCATTCTGGTCAGAGACGTGTTTAAGTATGTTTAACGATGTAAATCCATGTATGCATGAACTAGCAACTTAGTAGCAATATTTTCTGTCTTATCCTTATATTTGACACACGTAGTTGTTGGTTACGGGTTGAGCTGTTATCTCCCTGGTCTGCAGTTCGAAACCACTGTGAAATCGCCTGTGGCTCTGCAGGGGAATGATTGACCCTTCTACTCTAGGAAACAGTTGCAGTCTTGGCAACCCGCAGTGAGTCGCTGTGAGTCGGCATTGACTCACTGACAGTGGGGTTTGAGTCGCTGTTGGAAGGTTCCGTGAAGTCCATTCTGTTAGTGCCTAATGTGCAACAGAAGGAAGCACTGCCTCGTCATTGTGCATTCCCACAATCATTGATAACTTTGAGCCCTTGATTACAACTGGTGTGTAATCCACATCCTCCGAATAAATCTGGTGAAGGGATACAGACCTGACACACCTTGTTTTTCATTTTTAACCCTATAGTGTTGCTTTGTTCTGTTCATCCAACAGCTTCTTTATGGAATCTTGAACACTAACCAGTACTTTTTGGTGTAATTTTTAATTCTTTAATCTTCCTGTGATGTTTCCTGCTTCATTCAATATGTGCCTTTAGAATCTTTCACTACTACCACTAAAAGTTTTGAATTTTCTTCACTTTTTTTCAGCTTGCGGCATATAGAATATTTTCTTTCTTTTTGATTTTCTAAATCCCGGCACATTTTATTGTAATATGCTACTT
>NW_022111373.1:45165729-45167253 GCF_000313985.2 Echinops telfairi | reverse complement strand
TTTCTTTTTAATTAGAAATAAATATTTCACACTATATAATTGCTTATTGTTTTTGCAATTAATCACTATGCTTTAGTTATGTTCAATTTGTAACAATGAAAATACATCCTGCATCTCAGATATTTATATTATGATTCATAACAGTAGCAAAATTATAGTTTTGAAGTAGCAACGAAAATAATTTTATGGTTGGGCAGTCACCACAATATGAGGAACTATATTAAAAGGTCGCGGCATTAGGAAGTTTGCAAACCACTTCTTTAGTACTTTAATGCTCCCCGCCTCCCGCCCCCACCACCTGCCCAGCCCACCATCACGTCCCCAATTCTACCTTGCAAATCCAACTAGATAAGAGCATGTACACTGGTACAGATAACAATTCACCATACAGAATCCAGGACAGATAAACTACTCAGGAACAATAATGAAGGTAGTGATACCATGAGGGTAGGGGGAAGATGGGGAGAGAAAGGGGGAACCTATCACAATGATTGATATACAACCACCCCTCCCCAATAAGGATGAACAATAGAAGCATGGGAGACAGCGGTTGGCATAAAATATTAAAACTATAATAATTTATGAATTATCAAGGGTTCATGAGGGAGGGAGGAACAAATGAGCTGATACCAAGGGGTCAAGTAGGAAGAAAATGTTTGAAAAGGATGATGGTAACATATGTACAAATGTGCATGACACAATGGATGTATGGATTGTTGTAACAGCTGTAAGAGCCTCCAATGAAATGATAAAAAAAATAAAATTTTACATAAGAAAAAAGAAAACAACCAACAAACAGGTTCATTTTTCCTGAAGATTCTCATTTAAATTCATCACTACAAAGTGAAATTTCTACAACCTTCTCTATAAAGAGAAGGTTTGCCTCTCTCTATTTGCAAGAAAATGGAGTTTGAAAATTGACATTACTATTTAACTGAATCAAGTAACACCAACATTTATGAACAATATATTCAGACTTTGCACTAAGGAGGCACTTTTATAAGCATTGACAGTATGATCTTGCTCAGCCCTGTCCCAGGATGGCACAAATTATTTGCTCTCAAAAAGGTATTGACTCAAACCCACCCAAGAGTGCTGCAAAACAGTGCTTGGCAGCCTCCTCCTATAAAAAATATAGAGAACAAAACTCTGTGGGACATTTCTATTCTTCCCTACACGTTCACTGTGAGCCAAATTGACTGCAGTTCCCACGCCACAAAACAAAACAGAAAACACATGCAATATAAACTTAGAATGGCAAGACTATTAAAAAAGTATGACATGTCTCATCAACCAGCTCAACATCTTCAGGGGCCATCAGGATGTCTACTCCCTTCCAGTTAGTTCTCTAATATTACACAGGGGATTGTCGTGATTGCATCCTGTTATGCACACGGCCATTGTCCTTAGTCACCATCGAACTGATGGTGATTTATGTGGAAGCCATTTGTGCAAAGGAGAATGCTCCATAGATTTTTCAAGATTGCATTATTTCAGAAGTAGACCAGCAGGTATGTCTTCCAG
>NW_022111373.1:45162985-45164650 GCF_000313985.2 Echinops telfairi | reverse complement strand
TCACAGAAAAATACCCAAGCCTCCATAGGACAAGAAATCCGGAGGTGAGTAGTGCATATGTGTTATAGTGCAATTCAAGAAGTGCCTTTACGTTAGTTGTTGAGGGTCTTGTCATTTTCCAAATGTTATGTTTGTGAGACTTTTGAATTCTGAATAAAAATAATAATGACAATGTCTATCATATAAGTAATGAAGCACCAATTGCAAGGCCAGTAGTTCAAACCCAGCAGCCTCATGGCTGGATAAAGATAAAGCCATTATTCCCACAGAGTAATACCCTTGTAAACCCTATGTGAGTTGTTCTGAATCAGAATTAACTTGATGAAAGTGAGGTTTTGTTGTTTTTTTTAAAAAAAAATTAACCTAAGTTACTTATATATAAGATGCATAATGTATTCACTTTCTTAACATAGGTGAGTATATTGAACATTTAGTTCTTGGAAATATGCAGTGTAGTTTAGGACAGCTTATGATATCAGGCATGGTTTTACATATAAGAAGTTTATAATGCTTTAAAAATTGAAGTTTATGTAAAGCTTTTCTAAGAGTGCAGAGGAGAAAGGGTTAACATATGACATTGTTCTAAATTAGAACCGTGGTTATGTATGATTTAGAATAGAAAATGTAAACAACTTGAGACTGACAGAGGAAAATGCAGATATGTAGCTATGTCTCAGCATCATGCATAAATGCTTCAAAGGGTGACTGTGCAAACCAGCGAAAGATGATAATAGACTAGACATTGAAGGACCTTCAGTGAAATCCTAAGTGATACGAATTTTAAATCAAAGGCAAAGAAATAAAACGATTTCATTTGGATTTCCAAAGAACACCGACTTCTGATGACAATGCATTGAATAATTATTCTTATGTCCTGTGTATAGAATGATAATAGTTTAATTTTCAAAACAGTCAAAATTCTTTTTACTAGGTGTTTACTTCTTTCAGGAATTATATCTCAAATAATTTATATAAATTCACATTTGAATTTTTATGTACATAAAATGTAAAAACTTTTAAAAATACTAGTCTAAGGCTTTATTAGACTTAAACCAAACCAAAACAAAAATGTAAAAGATCTCATTTCACATCAAAGAAGACAAATAACTCTTCAAAGGTAAACTTTGGGAGGACACGAAGTTCATGAAGTACACCTATTTTTCAGGATTAACAAAGGCACGGTCATACTTCCCCTGGCATAAGCATTAGGAACACTCTTACTAGGCATAATGGTTTACAGAAATGCAACTGAAGGTTTGGTTTAATGAATCATTATTGAGGTACAGAAGCAAAACACAACAATGTTACTTGTTAGATGTCCTGGACTAGGTACTGGCTCAAAGCGACCTTGTATTTAACAGAATGAAACACTGCCTGTTCATGTAACATCCTCATAATTATTTTTGTTATTTAGGGGGTGCCATTGCTGCCACTGTGTCAGTCCATCTGTCAAGAACCTTCCTCCTTTGTTGCTTCTCTTTCACTTTAACAAGCATGATGTCCTTTTCTTGAAAATGTGCTTTTTAAAATATTTCAAATATTCAGAGTATATAAGGTAAATCTTCCCATCCTGGGTTCTAAGAAATCTTTAGGTTGGACTTCGTCAAGCTAGATTTGTAGTGATTGAATAGTCAGTCTTCTAAATAACAGTCATGCAAATATTTT
>NW_022111373.1:45151828-45159129 GCF_000313985.2 Echinops telfairi | reverse complement strand
CATTGGGTTTGTTCTCTGTTTCCTTCTGTCCTTGGGCTTTTTGTTTGTGTTTTGTTTTGATTGTGTGTGCTTCTTTGTATATGGTGCCCAGGATAATTAAGCCTATAAAGACAGCAACTGGATTCATAGTCTCACAGGGAGATTGCAGGGGAGGTGGTTGGGAAACGGAGAGCTAACCACAAGAAGTACAGGCATAAGAAATATCCTGAATTTGACAGTGGTGATGGATGCACAACACTTATGAAGGTGATTGAAATAGCAAAATGCATGGTAAGCGAATTGCATGCCAGAGAAATTGTTAAAAATACATAAATGAATCACTATTAAGAAGAAAGGAAATTGATCAAACTGTTAAAGATAGTAACCATTCACTGTAAACCGTTATGGAGAAGCAGATAAACTTTGCAAATTAACACTTATTCATCAAGTATTTTGTATTAGATTATCTAAAATAGCAAACTTAGAGAAAACAAAAATTGGTTAGTGGATACTTTAGGCTGATTGTTGGGGATTTGGTTGCTCATTGGTTGAAGTGCTCAGATACATCCACAAGCCCCTAAACAGGAGAAATATGTGGCAACCTGCTTCTGTAAGGATTTATAGCCTTAGAAAGCCTACAGGCCAATTCCACTGTCCAACAACATCGCTGTAAATTGGAATTGACTCGATGACAATAAGCTTGCTTTTGGTTGAGGAATCACTTCTAATGGGAGTGACATTTCTTCTGGGGGTTGACAAAATGTTCTACAACTAATCATGGTCAAAGTTTAGTTCCACAATTTTCTGAATATGCTATTGTATAATTTAAATTGGAGAATTGTATGGTGTGTGAATTATATACGAATAAACCTGTCAAAAATACAAATGAGAATTCAGAAAAAAAGACATTAGGCAAATCTTTAGTGTAATTGTAATGTTTTACGTTTTGTTTGTTGTGATATTTATATGGATATATGCATTTAAGCAAACTCATATTCTGTATATTTGAAAAGAGTAAATATATGGGCAACATAAAGATCAAAGATATTTCCATAATAGAATAAATAGCACTCTAGCAGTTATAGGAAAAACATTGAATAAAAAAGACACTATAAAAACAGACTATTACATTGGAAGCAAAGAAAAATTGAACCACAAAGAATGTAAATTAAGTAAGACAAATTGAGACAGACCAGGAAAAATTAATATGTGTTAAAGAGAAGCATATATATATATATATATATATGATTTCAAACTTAGTAAACAGTTTTTTTGAAGAAGAAAAAAGAATAAACTCATAGGAAATGTTCCACATTGAAAAACATAATCCTAAAAGAAGACTGGAATCTTCAAGTAAACCTGCATATTATGATTCAGGAAAACCTGATACTGAATAATCAATCTCAATATCCATATTGTTCTGATCCTATCTTAAATTATTATTTTCTCTCTTTGTTCATCACCTAAATTCTCTGCCTTGCTCTAAAACCTCTTTATATTAATGCACTAATAGATGGTTCAGTGTGTTAAGCACTGGGCACCTACAACAAAAAGAGGAGGCAATCTACTTCAGCAAAAATGGACAGCCCAGGAAGCTCTATGAAGCAGTTTTGTTTTCTCCTGTCTGATTATTCGTATTGTTAAGTGCCATCGAGTCAGTTCCAAACCATAAGGACCCTCCGGAAAACAGTTCATCACCATCCTCACAATTGTTCCCATACCTATGCCTATTGTCGCAGCCACTATGTCAATCCATCTCATTGATGCCTTCCTTTGTGTTCACTGCCCACCCACTTTACCAAGCATGGTGTCCTTCTCCAGGGACTGGTCTCAACTGACAACATGTCCAAAGTATGTAAGACGAAGCCTTGCCATCCTTTACTCTGAGGAGCACTTGGCATTACTTCTTCCAACAGGGATAGGTCCTTTTAACAGAGCTTGGTACTTTCAATATTCAATGTTATTATTTCAATATTCTTATTGAATATTCAATAGTCATCAGTCAGAATCGACAGAATCGACAGGCACTGGTATGTGGGTAGATGTTAAGTGAAACTTACTAGCCTTAAGGATATACGTTTTTGGAGTCCTCTCAGGAAGCACCTATTTAGTCTCTCACAATTTGCTGTTACTGAACTCAAAACAGGACAAGTATTAATTTTGCTTCTCATAAACATGCACAGGCCATAGTTCCTCCTTCCATTCTAAATGTGCCTTCTCATTGTTTTACACTGTGTTAATCTGGGTTGATTAGAGAAACAAACCCAGAGACACTCATATCTGTGTAAGAGAGAGCTTTATATCATGAGTAATTGTATATTAAGAAAACATTCCAGTCCAGTCCAGATCAAGTCCATAAGTCTGATATTAGCCCATCTACCTGATACCAGTCTATAAATTCCTTTTCAGACTCATGCAGCGCATGTAATGATGTGGAATGCAGGAATCACAGACCAGGGGATGGAAAGTCTTGAGGATCCAGTGGCAGTGGAAGCATCTCACCACTGGCGTTGGGTCTCCATGTGGCTCTTACACCTCTAGGGTTCCAGCTCCAACAGCTTAGCTCCATGTGGCTTGTCAACAGGAAGTCTCACAGGGAGAGTATGTGTATCGACCTCCAGTCAGCTATTTATTTCCATAGTGCCTCCAAATGAAGTCATCAATCTGCGACCTGATTGACAGGCTAAACATCACCCCTTCACTCTTAATAGTCTCAAGTTGACACTACATTACCATATATACTCGTGTATAAGCTGAGTTTTTCAACACATTTTTAATGCAGTTTTTGTGGTAAAATTAGGTCCTTCGGCTAATATTTGGGTCAGATTATATTTTAGTATATACAGTATGTAACTACCACATACCACCCTTGTCAACTTGACACTTTCACACAACTCTTTGCCCATATATAATTGTCTAAGAAACAATAATAAAATCATGTCTGTACCTAACAGGATAAAACTAAAATTCATACAATTCAAAAATGCTCCACCTTCCCTTAAACATAACATTCTATAAGTGAACAAAACAAAAATATGCTATACTTACGTGAACACCTACATCATAATCCTATGAAAAAATCCCCCGACTTATAAAAGTTTGTAAGCCAAACACTTCATGTCTTTATGCCCCAAGTTTAGGTATCAAATTTCTGTACTGCCCTCTTACATCAACCCAATGCTCTGAGATAATTCTAACCTTTGATATGAAGAATCTTTATTCCAGTTAGAACTTTGTGAAGTCTGAATCCATAAGCAAAGTTAAGTCAGGACAGGCCATCCATAAAACCAGCAGCAATCTGCACCAGTTCACAGGCTCAAAAATCTTCTCTTCATTTGGTTGGGTTCTGGTCAACTCAATGTGGGCTGCCTCACTTATACTCACCAGGGTGCCCATTGGCTGCCTTGCCTTAAGACCGTGGGCTCCATCACAAATTCTCAATAACTCTAGCCCCCTAGTGCTAGGTCAGTGGTTCTCAATCTTTCTAATGCTGTGACCCTTTAATACAATTCCTCATGTTGTGGTGACCCCCAACCATAAAATTATTTTCATTGCTACTTCATAATTGTAATTTTGGTACTGTTATGAATAGTAATGTAACTATCTGATATGCAGGATGTATTATTCATTGTTACAAATTGAACATAATTAAAGCATAATGATTAACCACAAAAACGATATGTAATTATATATTGTGAAATATTTATTTCTAATGACAAATAAATGAAATTTTGTCTTGAAGCATGATATAGCATGGGTAACAGTATTCATGCCGGGTACTTGTATGTGGGTGTATCTGCATGTGGACAGACCTTCCTGTGAACCAGGTCCAGGGATGTCAGTGGTCAAACTCAACTGTCTCTTTATTGCTGCATTTCTCTCACTTCCACTCAACAAGGGGATTCAGGTGGTCCACCTAGCAAACATTTCTACCTGCCACAGGCTCCCTTTATCAGTTCATTCCTGGAGTGGAGTGTTCCTTCCATGTTCAAAAATTTTCCACCCTCAGGCACAATCACTAATTCAAAAATCCAAAGAGTTCCTTTTTCCTTCAATCTGTCAACAGTCCCCTAGGCAAGTCTCTTCCTCTTTGAATGTCCTGAGCACTCAAGACACTGGATGGGGCTTGTGTCTTTAGAGCCTTCTTTGCAGGCATGTCCTAACCCATTGAAATTCCAATTTAATGGCTGAAAGCAAGTAGTCTTACAAACTCTCTATTTTAATTTCCAATAACAATAGGCAGAAGAAAGCAATATAAGTGGAGTACAGCTAGATCCTAAACCCAATTCTTAAAATAGTCAAGTTCAATCCTTATCTATCTTATCTTAACCCTTATCTAATCTGTTCCATTGATAAAAAATATTTCCTTAAGCCTCTAAGTCAAGCTAGGATCAGGCTTTCTGTCAGACATTTTGACCTTCTGTCAGACATTTTAAATAAGCAGCATGGTCTCTGAGAAATTCTTGTGGTGATTTCACTACCTGAGCTCAAAATGTAAATTGCTCACATTCATTTTTGCCATTTCAAACAGGAATAACCAAAGTAACAATCAAACAAAAATAATCAAAACTTTAAATTGGCATATTTTTCCTAGAAAACGTCATGGTAAGCTGCATGGACATATCTGACCTCTGACTAGCCAAAGGAGAAACACTACCACAAGGCAGAGGTCAAAGAAGTATCCATAATCCATCTTCATGATTTGTTTTTCTAGTACCCCATTCCCAATGTACCATAATGTGTTAGTCTGGGTAGACTAGAGAAGGAAATCCAGGGAGACTCATATATGTATAGTAAAAAACTTTCTAGCAAAGATGAATTGTATATTAAGAAAGTATCCCAGCCCAGTCCACTATCTAATCCAAATCCTTGTTGGAATTTATTCCAAAAATTTGTATTACTGTCCTTAATAAGTTCAATATTTTTTCTGCCTGGTAGATGTTGTATTAATAATGACACATCCCTTATCAATATAAATAAAGATTAGCTGGCATATTAATAAATCCTAATACTATTGATTTTCTATCAGCATCATTTATATTTTAAAATATTTATCGTAATACTTATATTTTTATATTTTATATTGTGTTATTGTTGGATTCTATCTTGTTGATTCTGATCATTAGTGATGCTATGCACACTACAAAAAAACATATTGGGCCACACTCACGACTTTTCTGATGTTTGAGCCTTTGTTGCAGCCACTATGTCAATCTACTGTGTTGAAGGCCTTCCTCTCTTTGATTGCCCCTCTAATTTATTTAGCATAAGGTCCTTCTCCACAGACTGGTCTCTCCTGATAACATTTTTCAAGTTTGTGAGATGAGATCTCCTCACCCTTACCTCAAAGGAGCACTCCAGCCTTACATCTTATGAGAGCTGTTTTATGGGTTTGTTGATGCAATATTCTTTTTCAAATAAGGCATATTCTCTGATGATTTGCTCAACATAGAGATTGTATAGGTATGGTAAGCAACAGTTTGCTCATAGACTCTTTCAATAACGCTACTGAAGGCTTAAATATTTTCTAAATTATTTCAGTTTCAGTTATTCTGAGAGTTTTCCTTCGTATAAAATGTTTTTCGTATAAAATAGTTTTCCCCTAATAAAATGTTTAAAAAAAATAGTTATCAATATTTATTGATTCTATGTTAGATCAATTTCAGACTGAAGATACTGGTAGAATTCTTCAAGTTCTTCATCTATGGCTCTTGTCGCTGGTGCATATTTTGAATAACAGTTTCATTGATTAGATTTATTTAAATTCAGATATATATAATCCTATCACCAGACACTTTGTACTAAAAGATAGATCTTCAGACATTCTTTTTGAGCATGAATCCGACACCATTGCTATTGATTGTGTCATTCCTAGCATAGTAAACAATATAATTTCTGATTCAAAATGGGTAATAACAGTAAATTACAGCTTATTGATTCCTAGGGTTTCAATTTTTGTGAATCCCTTTTCATTTTTGATGACTTCCAGTTTTCCTAGATTTATACATTGTACATTCGTGCAGATGATGTGATTCAAGGTACAATGACTTCGTTGAGGCACACTTAATCCTTACTGTGATGCCCTTGCTCTTCAGCATTGCACAGAAGGCTTACCCAAACAATGTATCCTTTGATTTCTTGGCTCCTACTTCCATGAACATTGATGGTGGATCCCAGCAACATGAGATCCTTGACAACTTGGCAAACTTCTGTCCATTTATCATGATGTTACCTATTAGACCAGTTGTGAGGATTTTTGTTTTCTTTACATTGATTTGAAATCCATATTTAAGGGTTTAATCCTTGATCTTAATCAGCCATCGATCCAATTCCCCCTCACTTTCAACTAGCGAGTTTGTGTCATCTTCAAGGCACAGGTTGTTAATAAACCTTCTTCCCCCGCAAAAATAAAACAACAACAAAAAAAACCCTCCCATCCTGATGCTGCATTCCTTTGCACATAGTGCAGATACTCAGATTATTTGCACATCAAATAGTCTGACAAGTAAGGTGAAAAATCAACCCAGATGCACACCTTTCCTCATTTTAAACCATCTACTCTCATCTTGTTTTGTTCAAATAACTGATCCATATACAGGATCAGTTTTGTATGAACAAATGAAGTGTTCTGGAATTCCTATTCTTCTCAATATTATCCATAGTTTGTTATTATAATAATCAAATGTCTTGGTATAGTCAATAAAATACAAGTAAACATCTTTCTGATATTCTTTGCTTTCAGCAATGATCTATCTGAGGTCAGCAATGATATCCCTTTCACATCCTCTGTTGGTTCCATCTTGAATTTCCAGTAACTCCCTGCCAACGTACTCCTACAACCTTTGTTAAATGATCCTTATCAAATTTTACTTGCATGTAATATTAACGATATTGTTCTAGACTTTCTCCATTGTTGGGTTACGTTTCTTTGGTTCCACTTTCTCCTTAGTATCATTTGTCTCTTGGCAAACTATAAAGGATGGTTCAATTTGATAACTTTATTTCCTATTCTAAAAATACATTCTGGATATTTAAACTTTTCACCAAATACATTCAAAGATATATTATTTAGAAATAATAAAGGAATTGTTGTAGTATAGTAACGAAATACTCAGCTGCTCATGAAACAGTTGATGTTTCAAACCCATCAGCTGGTATAAAGTAGAAAGATGTGGCAGTGCGTTTCTGTAATTTCACAACCATAGATAAGAGAGTTGATTGAACATGCTGTGACATAGCAATTGTAAATGATAATAAAATGAATGATAACATGCAAAAAGTAACAAGAAAATATCTGAAATGTACTTTACTGGTTTGATTTA
>NW_022111373.1:45144397-45149327 GCF_000313985.2 Echinops telfairi | reverse complement strand
CATTTGTTTTCATTGTTATTTGGATCTTTATAATACTTATATTTGGCTCTGTGGATTGAAAAGCAATGCATATAAATTTACAAATAATTTAACACATATATGTTACTGATGATAATATATAGAAATAAAGCCAAACACAGTGTAGTTTGCTATTGCTCATTTGTAGCTACAAATCCCTACATATACATTTTCATTCAATGGATTAATTTACCCTACATTTTCTTGTAAGTTTGAAGAAATATTTTATCTTATCCATACTATGAAAAATGATAACTGCATTTATCTCAGTATGTGGGATAAGTGCTTTAATGGACAATTTTATGTTTCAATTTGACTAGAACATAATGCCCTGACAAGGGATTACTGCATGGTTTAAAATCAGGAAAGGTATGCATCCTTTCACCATGCCTATTCAATTTGTATGTTGAGAAAAATCATAAGAGAAGCTGGATTGTATATGAAAAATGTGGCTTTAAGATTGGAAGAAGGCTTATTAAAAATCTGAGATATGCAGATGATACAACTTTGCTTGCTGACAGGGAGGAGGACTTGAAGCACTTGCTGATGGAGATCAAGGATTGCAGCCTGCAGTATGGATTACAGCTCAGTGTAAAGAAGACCAAAATCCTCACAACTGGACCAATAGGCAGCATGATGATAAATGAAGAAAAGATTGAACTTGTCAAAAATTTCACCTTCCTTGGATCCACAATCAAGACTCTTGGAAGCAGCAGTCTTGAAAAATACTGGAATAAAATGGATGTGTTTGAACTGTGGTGTTTTCCAAGAATATTGAAAGTACTAGGGACTGCCAAAAGAACAAGCAAAACTATCTTGCAAAAAGCCTGGGTGAGTGCTTTTTAGAGGCTAGAATGGTGAAACTCATTTTATTAGTCTGGGTAGATTAGAGAAACAAATTTATAAACATGCATATGTATGTACGATAGAGGTTTATATTCAAGATCAGTTGAATATTGAGAAAATATCCCAGTACAGCACAGTCCAAGCCCATAAGTTCGATATTAGACCATATGTCTGATACCAATCTATAAAGTCCTTTTCAGACTCACGAAACACATGCAATGCTGCCAAATGCAGCCGAATCACAGGCCAGTGGGTAGAAAGTCTTTGAATGCAGTAGCGTTGTAAGCATCTCAACATTGGCAGGGTCTCATGTGGCTTCCCAGCTTCCAGGCTGGATCAGGGTAGCTTGACGTGGCTTCTCCTCAGGGATGTTTCACAGGAAGTGAACAGAGAGAGAGTCTCTCATGCCTCCAAGGAGAAAATTATAGCAATTCCCAGAATGCTCAGGAGAAGGCCATGCCCACCCAGAAGTCTCATTGGTTATAAGCCAATTGACAGACTAGACTCCACGCTTCCATTCTTCATCTTCTCTAGTCCCAAATAGACACCAGATTATGTAACTACCACACTTATCTTACATACTTTGGACATGCTGTCAGAAGAGATAGGATCCTAGACTGACATCATGTTTGGTAAAGCAGAGGGGCAGTGAAAGAGAGAAAGGTCCTCAACAAGATGGGTTGGCACAGTGGGTACAAGTTGGACGCAGGCTTAGGAATGATTGTGAGAATTGCACGTGACTGGGCAGGGTTTAATTCTGTTGCACTTAGGGTCACTATGGATCCGAGCCAACTCTATTGCACCCCCAAACAGTAATTACACAGTGCCCAATGTGGTGCAATGAAATTACTTTGAATGTCACATCTGTCTCTATGTCTTTGTAACTCTCATCAAATGATTGGATGGTATCATGCAAATAGACTATATGAAACATTAATAGAGGGATTGATCAATATTACTATTCTAGTGGGTTTTTAAGAGTGAACCATCTCAGAAGCAAGAAGAGAGAATTCCATGAAAGGAAAGCCACGAGTGAAACCTATGCAAAGTCTCTGTCTGAAGTGACAAGAGCTCGACGGGCCCCACAGACTGCTGAACAAAGGTGAGACAAAGCCGAAGAGCAGGGCTGAGACAATGAGGAAGCATACCAGGCTGCAGAACAAAATCACGAGACCAAATGGCTGAGAGACGAGGAACAAAGAGAGACATGCCTGCCAGCACGGCTGAGAGGAGTTACTGTGGAATAAGGAGCTGCATTTTAGAACCCATTTCATAGCTGACCAAATAAATCCCAGAATCATGAGTAGACATGTATGACTAGTGCAATACATTTTGAAACCCAGCAGAGAAGCTGGGTGCTGTGGCGGGGTGTTCGGTGTCAGATTTCGATAAAGGAGGAAAGAACTGGGAGGCAGATCAGGCCTCTGCCTTCTGGTGATCAGCCTCAAGCTTTTCATATTGGATTCCCTTCCCTACGGAAGCTGAAGGAGGTCGGAATGGGTTCTTGTTCTCTCAATTTGATCTCTCTTCTGTTATCCCAGAAGAACTAAGACAATATTAATGCTTTATAAGTGCTTTGTTGTTGGTGTCATCTGCAGGAGAAGTTGGCCTCTCACTCATGGTTACCCTATGTGCAATGAATCTAAATAGATATGGTCCTTTGTCATACACATGGTCACTGGCAGTCAGAATATTGTAATCCGTTCTGTTTTAATGGGCTGATTTTCAGAAGTAGAATACTACATCCTTTTTTTCCTAGTGCATTTTCGTATCATAACGCCACTAAAACATTTTTCATGTTCACAGCAAAACATAAGCCTCCAATGGTAGGTGAGTACATGAGATGCATTGGCCAGGAAATAATTCCATGCCTTGCACATGATAGGCAAGAATTTAACCACAGAATCACCATTTTCTCTAAAGCAACTCTATTTTTTAATAAGTTCCATTTTCTATAATCTCGCACAGATTAAATATTGTGACAAGACATCTGATTGGTTTATATTATTTGACTCTGGCTCATAAGGAAAATATTTCAGCACTGTGATTTTATAGACATAATACTAACTCACCACTATTTGTCTAACAGTTTATCGTACTATGGTGGCTTGGGGGTTGCTATAACACTGGTAGTTCAAGTATAAGTGTGCTCATCAAAGTTAACAGGATTCCCTGGGGCTTCCACATTTACAAAAGACAATGAAGATGGAACAGGCTGTCCACTTCTGAGGAATTAGTCATGTAAAGTCTTATGGGCAGCATGAAAAATTGTCAGATATTTAAATCCCCATGAATAGAAGTAGAACCATATCAGAGGTAATTCCAGAAGATGCATCTTTTATATGACTGAAGAAGGGCTGTCTTCTCAAAAAAGAAGGGCAGCCATAATGCCTTAGATGTTGTGTAACTTGCAGGCTTGATTGCTTAGGGATACTCATTTGCTGATGGAGAATTACACAAAATGAGAAGAAATAGCTGGACACATCAAATAATAATTGGAACTTAAACTCTATGAAATATGAATCTAGTTAAATTGGAAATTGTAAAAATAAAACAGAACACATAAAGTTCAACATTGTAGGCATTAGTGGGAAGAAATGGACTGATATGGGTCATTTTGAAAGAGAAAATCATGTCCCTTAGTGTGCTGGGAATGACACAATCAAGAGGAATGGGTTGGCAATCATTCCCAAAAGGACATTGAGAGATTCATCTTGAAGTACACTACTGTGATAGGAACATATTCAAGTTTATGCAACAATCACTAAAACTAGTGATTCAGAAATTGAAGAATGTCTTCAGTCCAAAATTGATCACATTAGCAATGGAAATGCATTGATAATTATTTGTTATTGGAATGCAAAAGTTGGAAACAAACAGGAAGGAATAGTAGTGGAAAATACAATGTTGGTGATAGAAAAGAGGCAGAGATTGCGTGATAGAATTGTTCAAGACCAACCACTTATTCATCACAAATACCTTTTTTTCAACAATGCAAAAGATATTGGTTCAAATGGAATACACAGAAATCAATTTGACTGAATCTGTGGGAAAAGGCAGTAGAGAAGTTCAATATCATTAGCTAAAACCAGGTCAGGGCTCAAATGTGGAACAGACCATCAATTGATGTAATTTCAAGGGGAAGCTGGACAAAATTAAAACAGTTCATGAGAGTCAAAATATGTCCTTGAGGTTATCGCACCTAATTTCAAAATCATCTCAAGAGCAGAGTTGATGCATTGAACAATAATGCAGAATACCTGATGAACTCTAGGATGACCTCAAAACACCATACATAAAGAATGCAAGAGATCGTTACAAAGAAAGGAAGAAAGAAAAAGATAGAGAGAAAAATAAAAAGGAAATAAAGAAAAGTCCAGATAGATGTCAGAAGATTCAGAAACTGTGTCTTAATGGAAGGGTAGATAAGGCAAATGGAAAAAAAGAAAACAACGTTTTTTGTTTTTATTTTATTTATTTATTTTTTAGATCATTTTATTGGGGGCTCTTACAACTCTTGTTACAATCCATACATCAATTGGTTCAGACATGTTAGGTACATATATTGCCATTGCTCTTTTCTAGACATTTACTTTCTATTGAGCCCTTGGGAGCAGTTCCCATTTTTTCCTCTCCCAACCCCTCCCTTGTGGCCCCTTGATAGATTGTTATTATTTTCCTATCTCACACTGACCGCTGTCTCCCTTCCCCTCTGGTTTCTGTTGTTCTTCCCCCTGGATGGGAGTGTGTGGCTATGTGCCGTTCATTGTGATCTGTACCCACTTTCCCCATCTCTCCCTCCCTTCCCTCTGCCCTTTTGGTATTGCTATTCCCATTCCTATTGCTGGGTTCCATATGTCCTGAGCTTTATCCCTATGTACATGCTCCTGTCTAGTCCAGAGTGGGAAGTGGCACTGGGGTCATGATGATAGTGGGGAGTGAGGAGGCCTCAAGGGATCAGAAGTATATTGCATGGCCCATTAGTGCTTTACTCCACCTGGATTGACTCATCCCCTCCCTGCCACCTCTCCACTCCAACCCCTCATTCTCACCCACCTGTTTTTGT
>NW_022111373.1:45141631-45143443 GCF_000313985.2 Echinops telfairi | reverse complement strand
GAGGGTTTGAAATTCTTGCTGATGAATATAAAATATTTCATCCTTCAGTATGGATTACAATTCAATGAAAGAAGACAAAAATCCTCACAATTGGACCAACAAGTAGCTTCATGATAAACAGAGAAAATATTCACATTGTCAAGGATTTTATCTTGCTTGGATCCACAATCAATGATCATGGAATTGGATAGTGCTGCTGCACAAGACCTCTTCCAAGTATTGAAAAGTGAGGATCTTATTTTGCTGACTAAGTTGTGCCTGACTTGAGTCGTATTTTCAACCTCCACATACGCATGTGCAAGTTGGATGTTTAGAGGAAGCGATGATGCCTTTGAACTATGGTGCTGACAAAGAATATTGAAAATGACCTGGACTGCCAAAAGAACAAACAAATCTATCTTGCATAAAGTCGAGCCAGAATACTTAGAAGTATGGATAGGGAGACTTCATTTCACATACATTGAACACATCAGCACAGACCAGTCTATGGAGAAGGATGCCATGCTTAGTAAAATAGAGGGATAGAAACACAGAGAGAGGTCCTTTGTGACATGGTCTGACACAGTGGGTGAAACAATAGGCTCCGACATAGGAATCATTGGGAGGTTGGTGCTGAACCGGGCTGCCTTTTGCTCTGTTGTATGTATGGCCACTGTGAGTTGGATCTGACATGATGGCACCTAACCACAGCAACATTATTATTATCAATTACTATGTTATGGTGGAATACTATAAATGAAACAAGGTAATACGGTTTTATCAATTACTACTACAGCAAATGATAATGTTGTCAAGTATTTTCCTGAACTTGTAGAAAACAAGGACTGTATATTTTTGCTTTTGTATTTTGAATATCCAGTAAATTGGGAAAAAATCTAGAGGACACTGAAACATGTTTATTCAATTATGAAGTATTTGTTTTTTAGAAAAATCTAACTGTAATCTCTGTATGAGAGTCGAAATTAAAATAATTACATTCCTAGAATCAAAAAGCCAATGTGTAGCTGAATAACAAGATAAGTACCATATATACTTGAGGATAAGCCCAGTTTTTCAGCACATTTTTAATGCAGTTTTTGTGGTAAAATTAGGTGCCTTGGCTAATATTCAAGTCAGCTTATACTTGAGTATATATTGTATCCCAAGGAAAACACATGCAATGCTAATGTTAGACATTCACCAAAGATATAAGAGCCACCATACAGTGCATTGAAATGTTTTCCAACATTATACTAATAACCATTAGGAAAATACAAACTAATCCTTCAATAAGATACCACTTTGCACCCACTCCACCATTCACTTACTTCCATAAAGTTGATTCTGGTTTATAGTGTCTCTTGATACTGTACATCTTTATAGAAGCTCCACCATTCACTTACTTCCATAAAGTTGATTCTGGTTTATAGTGTCTCTTGATACTGTACATCTTTATAGAAGCTAATAGCCTCATATTTCATCCATGGAACGGCTAGTAGATTTCAACCTACCTTCGTGCAAGTAGGAGCTCAATTTCTGATCCACCAAGGCTCCTTTATAACCCACTACACTACACTACTCTAATCAGAAAGATAGACAATAAATCTACAAAAAGGCTTGAAGATAAACAAGCGGCCATCTAGCTGAGAAGCATCAAATCCCACATGGAAGAAGCACACCAGCCTCTCTGACCACAAGGTAAAGAAGGGACCAGTTATCAGACATCAAAGAACTAAAAATCATATCAGTGGGTGCCCACCTTCCTGATACGATCACTGAAGACAAACGTGTGCATAAGCAAATGTGGTGAAGAAAGCTGATGGTGCCAGGCTA
>NW_022111373.1:45134284-45140918 GCF_000313985.2 Echinops telfairi | reverse complement strand
ACACAATGGATGGATGGATGGATTGTGATAAGAATTGTACAAGCCCCCAATAAAATAATTTTTAAAAAATCTACAAAACCAATTCATTGTAGAATTGATAATCTTTTAAAGGTATGTTTCATATTGACAGGCAAAAGCTAAAAATACTCAATCCACATATGTATAAATTATGTTAAAATATGTTCCTTTTATGTAAATAGCTAAAGTGATCAAATATTTTTTAAATAGTAGAAAATGTTTTTGACCTTTCATTGTGCAAAGATTTCTTTACTGTAGTTTCAAAATCTAATCAATTAAAATACATAAAATATATTTGA
This sequence comes from Echinops telfairi, assembly GCF_000313985.2. Taxonomy (NCBI): domain Eukaryota; kingdom Metazoa; phylum Chordata; class Mammalia; order Afrosoricida; family Tenrecidae; genus Echinops; species Echinops telfairi. The sequence continues at coordinate 45,140,601 of NW_022111373.1, read as the reverse complement.
TAAAACCTAGTTTGTTTTTCAAAGGACCAGATGATTATATCACTTGTTGTATAAAAAGCATTTGGTAAAACTCACCATCCATTATTGATAACAATATTCAATAAACTATAAAGTAGAAGAGACGATCCTAAACATAATAAAGCCCAGCTATGAGAAACAAATGACTAGCATCTCACTTAATGGAGAGACATTGAAAACTTTTCCTCTTTGAATGGGAACCATTTAGGGTTGTCATTTATTACTACTCTTATTTATGATAGTTATAAGACATCAAAAATATATTAAACCAACCACATTGGAACAGAATGGGGAAAAATATTTATCCATGATATAGTCTTATATATAGAAAACTCGAAAGATGCAATTAAAAATTGCTGGAATAAATAGAAGCATTTGAATAAGTATGGTGGAACTTTTAATATTACCAAAAACACTTCTTACATACGGTGTAATTCCTATTCAAATTCCCAGCACAATTCTTCAAAAGAATAGAAAAACTAATCAATAACTTTATATGGAAAGGAAAGAAACCCAAAAGAAACAAAATAGTATTAAAAAACAAAAGCAAAGTAGAAAGCTTTTCACTCCTAGATTTTTAAACCTGCTATTGCCAAGGTAATCAAAACAGCTTGGTATTGATATAGCAGTAGATATGAAGACTAATGGATTAGAAATGAGAACCTAGAAGTACAACTAAGCACCTACAGAGATCATGTCTTTTATAAACAATGAAAACACATTAAATGGTATAAGTATAGCCTTTTCAATAAATGTTGCTGGAAAAATTGAATCTCCACTTGAAAAATAATGTAACAAGACCTGTACTTCATATCATGTACAAAAGTTAATTCAAGATGGATTAAATATCTAAATATAAACCCTAAACCCATAAAGACCATCAATGAAAAAACAGGGGCAATCTAAAGGTTCTAATACAAGGCATAAAAACACCGTTGGACCTAATGAAAAATTCCCACACAATGGAAAACAAAATAGAAGAGTGGATCTTCTAAACATATAATATTTAGACACATTAAAATTCTTAATCTAAAGAATTAAAAGAGAAGCCATACATTGGAAAATATTTAGCAATAATATATCAAACAGGGGTTATTTTAGAAGTCTATAGAAAAATTACACCTTAATAAGAATATTACAAATAATAATAAAAAATGGACACAAGATATCAATAGACAATCATTAAAGGTTATATCCTGACAATTAACTATCAAAGAAGAAATTTTTCTTTCAATAGCAATAAGATAAATATGAAAGGAAACAACAATGTATGTGTCAGATGCAGAACAGAAGGTACACACAGAGTTGGACAATGGGCACAAAGAAGGGGACAGACATTGAGGACATGCTTTGCTTACAAAAACAACACCTCCACATCTTCTCACACTGGTCTCCTTCTGCGGGTCTCTCAGCTCTCAACAGCCATCAATCATAAGAACTAGGATTTTCAGGATGGTATAAAAAAATACCTTAAAATTTTGGGTTTTGTCAGAGTAGAGGAATGGCAAAGGTCACTGAGTTGTTTCAAATTTCAAACTGCTCCTCATTGCTCTTCTACTTCCTGCAGTATATTCTTTGCTGTAACTATTCTTCCTCAGACCTCTATTTGATGATTCCTTTGAATCTCTTTCTGAGATATTTCTTCCCCATCTCCCCCCTGCCCAGTTTGTTCAATTAATTTTATATTTCTATTCCACTCTAGATTTGTCTCTAAGGTGGCTCATTTGACCTTGACACCTGATTGTCTTACAAGTATGTCAATTTGATGAATTAAAGTCACTATCAGTAGTCACCCTCACACCATGGAGGAAAATCCATCACATTGTCATAACTTGTCTCTGTGCTACCTCCGTGCCTAAATACTGGGAAATTTCAAGATGAGACAGAGGAGGGAGACCTAGGTGGGAGTTGGAGTCCTTCAGTATCTTGTACTAGTGCTTGATGAAAGTGAAGAGGACTTGATATACTTACTTATGAGCATCGAGGATCACAGCATTCAGTACCAATGGGAACTCAATGTAAGCAAAACTAAAATGGTCACAATTGGACCAGTAGAACACATCATGATAAATGGAGAAACAGGTTGAATTTGTCAAAAATTTCATTTTCACTTAGACTCACAACCAATCCTCATGGAAACAACAGTTGAGAAATAAAATACATATTGCATTCAGCAAATCTACTACTACTACTACTACTACTACTATTACTACTACTACTACTACTAGTACTACTACGACTGGCACACAACATGTCACCTACCTCAGTCACTGCCATCCAGTCCGTTCTGACACAGTAACCACACAGGACATAGTAGAACTATACCTGTTGGTCTTCAAGAACAAATTTCCATGTGATCAGAAAGCTTCATCTTTCTCCTTCAGATTGCTTGGTGTGTTTCAACTGCTATTTTGTTGGTTACCAGCCTAATTCTTAACCCACTACTCCACCTCATTAGCACACATGTCTCCACCAGTGTGTCTCTAAGTTGCGTCTGGCGCAAGTCATGGTAGTTTCAAATGCCACAGACAATGAACGGAGAAAATTGATGTACGTTAACTATGGTGTTGGGGAAGGATATTGAAAGTATTGTGTACTGTCAGAATGACAAACAAGCCTGCTTAAAAAAAGAAAACAGTTATAATGCTCCTTAAGAAGAGGATGGTGAGACTTCATCTTACTTATTTTGGACATGCTTTATAATGACATCATGCTTGCTAAAATAGGAGGTAAGCAAAAGAGAAGAAAGCTTTCAACAAGGCGCATTGCCACCAGTCACAACAATGACTCCAACATAAGGATTCTGCACATGGCACAATATTGGGTATGGTTTCCTTCTGTTTTGCACTGGGTAGCTATCAGTTAGAACCACCTTAAAGTCATCTAACAACACAGACTCACTAAAATTAAAATATGTGACCACTGTTTAGTGAACATCAGTTTGGAGCAAAGCACTTTCTCATATTGATAGGGATGCAAATGAATTAAACCACTTTGGAACCTCTATGACAGTGTTTTCTTTTTTCAATTAAAAAAAACACTAAGCATATAATCTAGGTATTCTACTCATGAAATTGTCCATGGAAAATAAAGACATGCATATTTACAAGTGCTTGTAGGAGTTTTATTGTAATAGCGAAAATCTGAAAGGAAACTAAATGTTAATGAACAGGTGAATGGATAATCAAATTTGTTTATCCACACAATAGGATAATATGAAGCAATTTAGAGAAGTTACCTATATATATATCTAATTGTATTGATGAATCTCAAAATAATTATACTGGATGAAGGCAATCAGGTATATACAATATATATTGTATGCCTATTTATATAGGTATCTCTTAGAAAAGAAAAGCCTATCTGTATGGGTTGAAGTTAGACATATGTTTGTTTGGGGATTGAAGTAGTCAGTTTATTGTGTCAACCTGGCAGATAAACACATGTGAGGTTAATTGAAGGGTGGAGGGATAAATGGCTCCGTGAGCCTCGCCTTTCTAATTCTCGGGTCTCTTGCTTTCTGATGGTTGGACTAAGGTGCAGCTGCCTTAGCCAGTTCCCTGCTTTAGCTTGGAGGCTCACTTCCTGCAAGACATCCCTAAGGAGAAGCCACATGGACCTACCACCATGCAGTCCTGGGTGCTGGAGCACCCGTGTGGAGACTGCTGCTAACGCTGAGATGTTTACACAGTCACTGACTCTGCTTTCCCCCTGCAGTTGGTATTGTTGTGTCTGTTTTGCGAGATGGAGGAGGACTTTGTGGATTGGTGTTGGACATATGGGTTAATGGGTTAATGTTGGACTTGTGGGCTTGGACAGCACTGGGTTGGGATATTTTCTTGATGCGCACTTAACCTTTATATAAAATCTCTCTTATACATGAGATTCTGTGGATTTGTTTCTCTAAAGCACCCAGACTAACACAGGGGTGGAGGGTGCAAAGGTGGAAAGGAGACATAATCTGTAAAGGGGGATTATTAACCTTTCAGGATGATGAATACATTAATCATCTTCATTATGTGGAGGTATAAAGATGGATACATAGAGATGTGTTTATATATATTGAATTGTGTATTTTATTATTTGCTCACCACACATCAATTAAAACACCCCCTTATAAAACAAGAAAAAAGGAAAGCTAAGGATTGTGAGATAAATGTAACGATTCTCTTAATTCTATGTTATGTTCCACACCCACCAGTAAACAATGATATTGGTTACATTTGCACAGAAAAGATTTTTAAAACTCACGTTATATATCTAGTCTATTATTAAATTTCAAAACCAGTTCTACCACAACCTATAATTCCACTGAGAATATCTGCTTTTAAATTATAAAAAATAAAGTGTCCACTTGCTAACATTCTTAGAAAATCTATTAACTCTAGCCTCTTTTAACTTCTGAATTAAAAAAGCTTTTAGCTTTTTTTTCCAGTTGTTAAACACTCTCTTTAAAATTGTGTTTGCCTTTATATCATTCCTGTCAGATTCATAAAGGCATCTTAGGAGGTTAATGTTTGCTCATATGGGACTTTCAAAAGTTTATAATATCTAAATTTAAACGAAATAAAGATGCTGAAGAGACAAAAATGATAAACAAGAGTGAATAGTTTTGAGTAAAAAAACAATTACCTACAATTTTTATAATATGCCTTTGTTGTTGAATGCTTGAGGAGAGATTATGCAGAATATTTCAAATGTTTTATTTCTTTTTCCAGATCACATATTTGCATTTAGAGATGTTAGCACAGTAACAGAATTTAAATAATAGAATAAGAAATGGCAAAATTCACCAGTTCCAGAAAATCAAATCTTCAAAAAAAAAGATATTTTCTCTCTCTTTCTTTTTTATTTTTGCATCTGAAGAAAATCTAGGTGAATAATACTAAAGAGCTAATTCACCTAAAACATGACCCGAATACTTAAGGATTCCTAATTATTAACTATTCATGGATTTCAATACTTAACCAATTTTCATAAAATTATTTTCAAACTATAAGTAGTTACTGACCACAAGATTCTACTTCAACAATTATGTCACTAGTCTAATATTAAATTGTGACTTAATCAAATAGTTCTTTAATTTTTAGTTTCTATTATTATTTTCTAGTATTTTTAGGCTTGATTGTTGTTATTCAAGTTTATAAGTATTACATATAGCCATCTATGTTTGAATCTCTAAGAATGATAACATCAGCAAATCACATGCTGCTGTGTTGTATATAGAACATGATAAGACGTATAAAACTGAAACTATAAATGATATTTGTTGTAACTCGACTATGTCACAAATAGGAACTACCTGTTGAGAGCTTATCCTTATACTCTCCTTCTATTAAACAAGTACTATACAGTTTTAATATATACTCTTCAGATTAGCAGAAAAGCTTAGCATTTTAGTTCTGCAAAACATAAATGTTCACTGGATAGAAAAATCAATGTCAAACTTCAGTAAGCATTTTAATTTTATGTTTAAAAGTAATACTATTCCCGAGAGGTGGTTTCTGAAGGAATCTTTGCATTTCCCATGCAAGCAGTTTACTCTCAGTGAGGTAGACACAGCTATAGACAAGAACTTTAGCTTTACAATCAGAGCCACCTTCTGCCTGGTTCTACTATCCATTGCTGCGTTCTCTTGAAAATATTTTATAAACTGGTATAAAAGATCCAAAAGGGATGCTGTCTGGAGCATAGAGAAATCCAATCTCTGAAAGAAACTGATGTCCTTTTTAGCTATTACTCCTTGCTTGGTATGTTACTCTTCTATGTACCTTTCTAGAATTTAAATCTTCCATTGTGCCTATATTAATCAGCAGAATTACATATCAAGACTTTTGGCAAATAGTAATGCATGAACCTTCTAGCTTGAGCCAGGTCTGAAAGCATGCACAGACTAGAAGTCATACCTCAATGTCTTTCCACTAACTCTAGCCCAAGAATGCTTAGAAGGAATATATTACCTGAACTCGGTTTCCTTGGACAACCAGGATACCATGTGTATTAGTCTGGGTACATTAGAGAATCAAATCCACAGAAACTGGTGTATAAGAGAGAGTTTTATATAAAGGTTAAGTGCATATCAAGAAAACATCCCAACCCAGTGCAGCTCAAGCCCTCAAGTCCAACTTAATCCATTAACCCAGATGTCCAACACCAATCCTCCTCCATCTCACAAAACAGACACAACAATGCCAACTGTAGAAGGAAAGCCTAGTCAGTGAATGTGTAAACATCTCAGTGCTGGCAGGGGTCTCCACACGGCTGCGCCAGCACCCAGGGCTGCACCGGGGTAGGTCCAT
>NW_022111373.1:45132083-45133656 GCF_000313985.2 Echinops telfairi | reverse complement strand
TTCATAAAAAAGGGTAAGGCAAGACTGGTAATTGAATTCTGCGATTTAAAGAACAATGCATTTTTTGAATCACTGAAAAGGTGTATAGGATGTTTTGCTAGGAAGTTTAATATGTTGATGCCTTTGCTGAAAGGATGTGTATGTGTGCTGGCCCAGACTAGGTGTGTCTGCTTTAATTACTTATCATCTATCGCTGTTGCTATCCCAAAGAAAGTGAAAAGAAAACGTATCTGCTGAAATGAAAGCACAAGAAGAGGGTGAAATTAACCCCCAGATGTGGCAGTTTTAGTAGCACTCATTTTCTTCATCTACATAGGCATGAATCTTTCAACTGTAATGTTTACAAAAGTTTAGCACATGCTCAAGTATTTTATGTTTTATCACAATCTATTCTTATAACAGCCATAGAGCTAGACTACTCCAATTTGATGAATGAACAAATGGAGTCAGAGAAAGGTGACATAATTTGTCTAAGTCTCACGCAAATGATAATTGGGAAAAACAAGTCATGAACTCAGGCAGTCTGCTTCCCTCATTGATGTTTATTATGTTTTATATGCGTTTATAATGCACCAAGCATGAACTTGGAAAAAAGGTGGATGCTTGATTATTGTGGAACTAAGCACTTTACATGAGATGTGTCTCTGTAAGGCATACAATGAAACTTATGAATAATCTTCAACCATATTTTAGAGACCTTTTATATATCTAAAAACAATCCTTAATCTCATTAAAACTAGTTGAGCAGATTCCAACTCATAGCAACCTAATAGAGCAGAGTAGAGTTGTTCATGTGTGTTTCTGAGGCTGTCGATCTTTATGGGAGGAGAAAGCCTCCCCTTTCTCTCTTGGTGTGGCTGCTAGGGTTGAATTGCTGAGCTTGTGGTTAGCAAGCCAACATAGTCCCAAACATATAATCCATGAGGATTCCATTATAGTTATCTAGATCTGCTATGCAGAAATATCACAAGTGGGTGGTTTTAACAAGCTAGAAGCCTGAATTCAGGGTACAAACATTAGAAGATAACTTTATTTCTGTCAGCTCTGAAGGAAGGTTCTTGTCTTTTAGCTTCTGTTCCTAGAGATCTGCACTTGACATTTCCTTTTCCTTGTTCCTGCTTACGTACCAATTCTGATCATTTATATTTCAAAGGAGATGATTGATTTAAGGCATATCTTATACTAATTCTATGTCTGTCAGCTCATCATACCATGGTGGTTTATGTGTTGCTGGGATGCTGGATAATGTCACTGGTATTTTAAATGCCAGCAGGGTCACCTAAGGGGAACAGGTTTCAGCCCAGCTTTCACAATAAGAAAAGACTATGAAGAAGGAATTGGCTGTCCACTTATGAGAAATTAGCAACTGAAAAACTCTTTGACAGAATTCAAGCATTGCCAGATACTGAAGACTTCATGCACAGAGATCTACATATAACCTCCTCTCTGGGGGATGGGCAGCAGAGGGGTGGGTGAAGGGAGACACCGGGCAGTGTAAGACAAGATATAATAATAATTTATAAATTATTAAGGGCTCATGGGGGAGGGGGAAGTGGGAAGTGAGGGGGAGGGG
>NW_022111373.1:45128912-45130625 GCF_000313985.2 Echinops telfairi | reverse complement strand
CCAAAAAAGAAGAACATGCCCCGTATACCTTTCACTGAAATAATTCAAGAAAAATCTAAGCCTAAAATTGAAATCTTGAAAGATTATTTAGGCAAAATACTTAATAAGCAGGAAGAATCAACAGAAGATGCAAAAAATACACAATGTCACTGTACCAAAAAGAACTAGTAGACTTTCCATCATTTCAGGAAATAGCTTATGAGCAAAAACCGATGGTGCTGAAGGAAGAAGTCCAAGCTGTACTGAAAGCACTCGCCCAAAACAAGTCTCTGGGAATTGATGGAATGACAACCAATTGAAATGTTTCAAATAACTGATCATGTACTGTAAGCACTCAATGATTTATGCCAGAAAATATTGAAGACAATTACTTGGCCAATTGACTGGAAGAGATCCATACTTGTACTAATTCCAATGAAAGGTGAACCTACAGGTTGCTGAAACTAGATAACAATATCATTACTATCACCTGCAAATAGATTTTTTGCTAAAGATCTCCCAACAATGGTTGCAGGAGTACATTGACAGGGAGCTGCCAGAGGTTCTAGCTAGATTCAGAAGAGAACGTGGAACAAAGGATATTATTGTTGATGTTAGATAGATCTTCCCTGAAAGCAGAGAATACCAGAAAGCTGTTTATTTATATTTTATTGAGTATGCCAAGACGTTTGACTGTTTGGACCATACAAACTATGAACACCCTTGAGAAGAATAGAGATTCTAGACAGCTCCTTGTGCTCCTGTGGAACCTGGATCTGATCAAGAGACAGTTTACAGGACAAGAACATACTTCATGACTTAACATCAGGAAAGGGGTGTCAGGGTACTATACTCTCACCATACTTATTTAATATATATGCTGAACAAAAAATCTGAGAAGCTGATTGATGCGAAGAAGAATATGGCATCCAGAGTGGTGGAAGGCTTATAAACACCCTGAGACATGCAGACGGCACAACACTGGTTGTTGAAAGTGAGGAGGACTTGAACTTGCTGATGAGGATCAAAGATTGGAGCCTTCATTACGTATTACAGCACAATATAAAAACAATCAAAATCCTGACAACTGACCTACTAGGTAACATTATGATTTTCTTGGAGAAAAAAATTGAAGTTGTCAAGGATTTTATTTTGCTTGGATCAGCAAACGATGCTCATGGAAGCAGAAGTCAGTAGATCAAATATTTCATTGTATTTGGTAAATCTGCTGCACAAGAGTTTTTTAAAGTGTTCAAAAGCAAAGATGTTACTTTGAGAATTAAGCTGCACCTGATTCAAATCATGGTATTTTCACTTGCCTCACGTGCATGTGAAAGTTGGAAATTGAATAAGAGAGACCAAAGAAGAATCAATGCATTTGAATTGTGGTCCTGGGGAAGAATATTGAAAGTAATATGAACCTACAAAAGAATTATCAAATCTGTCGTGGAATATGCATGGTCAGAGTGCTCCTTAGAGGCAAAGATGTTAAGACTTCTCACTTTCCTTTGACATGTCAAGCTAGATCAGTCCCTGGAGAAGGATGTCTTGCTCAGTAAAGTTAAAAAAGAGAAAGACCAATGAACACTGTGGTTGCATGCATGGTCTCAAACGTGAAACCATTTGGAGTGTGGCACAAAACAGGGCAGTGTTTTGTTCTATTTGACATGGGGTAGAGATGAGTGGGAATGGACTGGAAGCCACCTAACAATAGCAGAACTGTGGAATCCTGGT
>NW_022111373.1:45127303-45128123 GCF_000313985.2 Echinops telfairi | reverse complement strand
GGACTTATTTTTATTACTCACAAAAATGTGCCTGCTCATTCTCTGAGGTAAATGAGGATTGTCTGACAAGAATTTGCAGCCCCTAACTTTTCCCTTCAAACATTGTTTTCCTCCCCAAACACACAGAACATTCCAAACTGAAATTAGGTAAGTTCTTAAGGTTGTAAACCCTATCATTTTAATGTGGGATACATTCTCTCAAAATTATGCAGGGAAGGGTAAGAAAGTTTGGAACACATAGCCTTCAGAATTTTATAGACTTAAAAGAAGGGTAGCTTTTCATATTTTATTTAATAAAAGTATTACCTTGGTTTTGTAGCAGTTTTGACTTAACCATTGTAAGGAGAACCTAAAAAGGGTTATTGTTGTAACGACATTTCAAGTACACTCCATTATGTCTTTTCATCATGCCAGGTTTGTGAGAGCGATTACAATTACATTAATTATAATTTACAGCTATCTCCCTAAACCAGGGATTTTACATGTAAACTTGAGCGCAAATTACAGATGCTATCAAAAATATTTACTAAACTCATTTGATAGGCAGTAAAGGAAAGAAGAGCATTGTTTTCAGTTGGTAGAAAATCAGGCTTGATGTGATGTCAGGTGGTTGGTGCCCAGGACAGCGGATACAGCATGGAAGCCTGTATTAGTCTGGGTAGAGTGGAGAAACAATTACATGGACACACATATGTGTATAAGAAAGATACTTGCTGATGGTGCCCGGTTATCAAAATATATAGCGTCTGGGGTCTTAAAAGCTTGAAGGTAAACAAGCAGCCATCTAGCTCAGAAGCAACAAAGCCCACATGGAACAACA
>NW_022111373.1:45112952-45126182 GCF_000313985.2 Echinops telfairi | reverse complement strand
ACATGCAATGATGCTGAATGCAGAAGATCACAGGCCAGTGGGTGGAAAGTCTTTGGATCCAGTGTCATTGGAAACATCTCAGTGCTGGCAGTGGTCTCTCTGTGGCTTCTCCAGCTTCCAAGGTCTGGTTGCGTCCACATGGTTTGTCTTCTGCAGTGTCTCCCAGGAAGTAGTAGAGGGAGAGAGATGTCTTCCACCTCCAAGAAGGAGGTAGCAGATTTCCCAGAGTTCTCAGGAGAAGGCCATGCCCACAGAAGTTTCATTGGCTATCTCCTGACTGACAGCCTAGACTCCACCCCTACACTCTTAATCCTTAAATTGACACCAGATTAGGTGACTATCACAAAGCCCTACTCAGTATTTTTCCAGCAGGTGACTTAGAGGTAAGCCCAAGCAGTTTTCGATTGATCAAAGAGAAGTTACATTGTCTTTTAACAAAATATTATACTCTGTGTGTGTCTATGTTAAACTCTATGTCTAGAAACTCTGATGCCTTTATAATGAACTCTTAACAAGGGGAAACTCTTTTTTAAATCAAGATGATTTTTCTTTGTATTCTGAGAAAATACATTGTCAAATGAATTTCCATGTCCATTAGTTTATAAATACTCATTGAGTCTAATCTCAGAATTTATGCTTAGAGGGCTTAGAGAAAATGGAGACTGTGATTGATTGTTTTGATCTATGTCTTTTGAGATTTGTGGAGACTCCCTAGTCCTTATGTAATAATTTTAGTCCTTATGTAATATTTTTTAAAACTAAACCGTTTTATGATCAGTAACAGAGATGTTTTATAAAAATTTGTATCAATAGAAGTCTAATGTCACTAACTGGGTTCTCAGTTACATAATTATGTCTATTTTCCCCAAGTCTTAATGCTGCATGTAATCATAGATCGTTACAGCTGTTAGGCTAGGGTTTCTTCCAATCTGGAGTTCTATAGTTTCTGATGGTATTCATTATAAAATGTCAGACTTTTTTTGCTTTTTCTTTTCTTGTTTTTATTTCCCTCTGGGATCACAGTTTTATCAAAAGTCACATCCCTTGCTTTACATTACTATTCTTCAATTTGAATTTAGCATAGTTTTCACTATATGTCTAATATGGCTTAATCCAAATAAGACTTTACATAAATGTTTCTAAAAGATAAAATCATTCTCCGGAATATCCAGAGGAAAAAGAAGAGATAGACTTAGCACATGTAGAAAAGCATGGATTAACTGTAAATCCTTTATTGATTTTTCCCCAGACGCTATAGGTCTCGATAGCCGGGCACCATCAGCCTTCTTCACCACACTTACTTATGCACACATTCGTCTTCAGCGTCTATGTGGGGTAGGTGGTCACACAATGATGGTTTTTGTTCTTTGGTGTCTGCTGCCTCTTCCCTTCAACACCTCGTGTTCGCACAGGCTCGTGTGCTTCTTCTCTGTGGACTTTGTTGTTTCTGAGCTAGATGGCCGCTTGTTTGTCTACAAGCCTTTAAGATCCCGGACGCTATATCTTTTGATAGCCGGGCACCATCGGCTTTCTTCACCACATTTTCTTGTGCACACATATGTCTTCAGTGATCATTTCGGGAAGGTAGATATGAAATGACCATTTAGCTGAGCAAGGAGCTCTTGTATTAAGGGAGTGCGCGTGCGGAGGCCCAATGTCCACCTGCCACCCTACTACCAAACCTATAATTATTTGCACCTAGGTCTATTCCCCCCTTGATCTTAAATATATTTACATATGTACATGTCTGTATTTAGGCTTGTATGTATGCCCTTTGCCTCCTACTTCTTTCCTCTATTTCTTTATGCTTTCCTCCTGTCCCAATACCATGTTCAGCCTTCATTCTGGTTTCGGTAGTTCCTCGCAGTTGCCTTGCCCTTGATCACTCCCTACCAGTCCTCCCATCCCTTCCCTACCATTGGTTGTGAACCAATTGTTGTTCCCTTGTCCTTAGGTTGGCCAACCCTCCTCTCTTCCCCTAAGATTTTTTGTTGTAGGGTGATTGATTATAACCTACTTTAATGCAGATGTAGATATAGTCTTCTTTTTGACTTCAACAGCAATTATAGTTTTGCATACTCTAACTCTTAGAAAGAACAAGGTAAATTCTGATGTGATACACTTTCTTGCAATGGCATCTCCATAGAAGTGCAGGGAAAATTGAATGGGTATGTTATTAGCTTCATAGGGAAGCTTCCTAGGCACTGGAGTTGGTCTTTGGAATGGCTTCTAACTGTTGCCTTGGCTGCAATTATAGTTATCTTTGTTGATCATGGGTAATTGAGAACAAAGCAAAAAAAAAAAAGGTGTCACTCAAAGAGGGAAAGGAATAAATTAGAATTCCTGTAAACAGAACTCTTTGGGGGGTAGGGGGTGGGGGGTGGGGAGGGCCAAGCAACCACTTGGAGAAAGGAAGTAGAAATGTGGATGGAGGTAGTTTGAGTTATGGCTCCAGGTATATTAAGTTACCTTGAGCACTATGCTTTGAACTCATTATTATAAGGTATTAAGAAGTCCTGGTTACTTGCCCTGTGAAGGCGTTAGAATTTCTTGTTAGATACCAAAAACAACGAGTAGTATATATGACTGCTTGCTCATTCACGTGGTTCCTGCAGCTCCCAGGGCTCTGGCTGCATCAGCATTGCTTCATGTGGTTTCTTGTCAGAAATGTCTCACTGGGAGCCTGTGTCCACGTCCACTGAACGATCTAGATATAATCTTCAACTTGGACTTTGAAAGCAATTATATTTTTGCCTCCAGAAAAGTCCCTACTGTATTAGTCTGTGTTCCAGTGCTGGCTGTCAACACTCTAGCCAACATCCCAGATTTCAGAACTCATCTCAATGTTGGCTGTCAGCCTGGGACAAAGCAGTTAAATTGTCTACAAATGTCCAGTTGTGTGACACTACCCAGCAACCTTAATCGAGCAGAAACATGAGAGGCTCAAGCAGAAACAAACTCAGAGATTTAAGGAATTAGGATTTTTATTTTCTTAAGTTTACCAAACTTGAACAGGGGAAGCTGCCACAGAAATCTTACATTCCATCCTGTTTTTAAACCATCATGAACTTGATGAACAGTTTATATTTTACAGTATAGTTTCCATCTACAATATGTTATCTTTATAATAACTATCTGAAGTGGGTATTTTGAAAGAGTTCATTTTGCGAATGAGGATGAGGTTTCAGCATCGTCCATGAGACAGCAGAGTTATTGAGTGCCAGAATAGAGAATAGAATATAACTTTGATCTTATATTGCATGTGGTTGCCGTATAAATACATTTGCTAGTTTCAAAAGACAAAGAAAACGCTGTTAGAAAAAATATCAGAAGGTGTCGAAGGGATCAGGTATCGGGCATCAAAGACAAAAAAAAAATTTATAGCATTGTGAATGAGGGGGAGTGCAGAGGGGGGAGCCAAGGCCCATCTGTGGGAAATTGGACATCCGCTTGCAGAAGGGCTACAGGGAAGAGACCAGCCAGTCAGGGTACAGTATAACAACAAAGAAACATACAATTTTCCTTTAGTTCCTAAATGTTTCCTCCCACCAGCACCGCCCCCTTCCTTCCCGCTACTATCATGATCCCAATTCTACCTTACAAATCTGGCTGGACCAGAGGATGTACACTGGTGCATATAGGAATTGGAAACACAGGGAATCCAGGACAAATAATCCCTTCAGGACCAGTGGTGAGAGTGGCGATACTGGGAGGGTGGAGGGAAGGTGAGGGAAAAAGGAGGAACAGATTACAAGGATCTACATATAACCTCCTCCCTGGGGGACAGACAGCCAAGAAGTGGTTGAAGGGAGATGTTGGATGGTGTAAGATATGACAAAATATTAATAATTTATAAATTATAAAGGGTTCATGGGGTAGGGGGGAGCAGAGAGGGAGGGGAAAAATGAGGAGCTGATACCAAGGGCTCAAGCAGAAAGCAAATGTTTTGAGAATGATGATGGCAAAATATGTACAAATGTACTTGACAAAATGGATGGATGTATGGATTGTGATAAGAGTTGTATGAGCCACCAATAAAATGATTTAAAAAGAAAGAGAGAAAAAAAGTCAGTACTAAACATTGTGAAAAAAAGACATACAAAACACAAAACTAAAGATTTGTGTGTTTGTTTTAAAATTGGTAGTTGCATATTTCTAATATTTTGTCTTCTGACATTTTGTGCTGGACTCAGTAATCTCCCTTTGCTATAGTTTTAGTGAGGTGCTATTCTTTAGGTTCTGCCTCATAGACACCCGACACTCACTGTACAGTATCACTGCCCGTCCCGCACCACCCTCACAGCTGTTCTTAGGTTTGAGGCCAACATTACGGCTACTGTGTCATGGCATCTCTGAGAGGAGTCTTTTTCCCCCCACTGTCTATGTTACCAAGCATGATATCATTTAACAGGGACTAATCCCTCCTAGAAGGAGCTGTAATTTACTAACCTCCCCCAAGCGCATTGCAATCATATTGATTTCAACATACAAGACCCCGCATTTCTGAGACAGTGACTCTTTAGTATGTAGAAAGGTTTATTTTGCTCCCTTCAGAGCAGCTGGTGGCTTCCAACTTCCTATGTGGCTTTAACGGCCTATTAGGTTATCACACTGATACTAGGGCTCCTTCAGAAAAGAACACTAATACATCCAGCTTTTGTATTCTGTATCCCGACTCTGCTTTCTGGTTGTTATTGTTAGATGATTTCGGGTTGGTTTTGATTCCCAGTGACTTTATGCCAAAGGATGCAAAACACTGCCTGGTCCTGTGCCATCCACTTAATTGTTGCTAAGCTTGAGCACATTGTTAAAGCCATCATGCAAATCCATCTGATGAAGGGTCTTCCTCTTTTTCACCGTGGCTCTATTTTTCCAGCATAATGTCCTTCCCCAGAGACTGGCCTCTCCCAACAACATGCCCAAAGTATAGAGGACCAGATCGTTCCATTGTTTCCTATAAGGAGCACTCTGACCATACTTCTTCCAAGACAGATTTGCTTGTCCTGGTACTGTCAATATACTTCCTGAGCACTACCATTAAAACCCATCAATTCTTCTGCAGTATTCCTGATTCAATGTCCAAATTTCACATGCATGTGAAGCAAGGGAAAATGCCATGGCCTGGGTAATGGCATTTACTTGCTTCCCAAAATAATAGCCTTGCTCTTCAAGAAAGATGGTTTTGTTGAGATTTACCCAGCGTTATGCCTTGTTTGATCTCTTGGCTCCTGCTTCCATGAGCATTGAGTATGGATCTATGAAAGATGAAATCCTTGAAACTTCATTCTTTTCAACTTTATTTAAATTTTGGTCTAGTGAGGATTTTGGTCTTCTTGACATTGAGCTGTAATCCTTCCTGAAGGCTGCTATGCTTAATCTTCATCAGCAAATGCTTCAGGTCATCCTCTCTTTCAGCAACCAAGATTGTGTCATCTCCATAACACAGGTTGTTACTAAGCCCTTCCCCAGCTCTGATGCCACACTGTGGTTCATATTATCCAGCTTCTCTGATGATTTGCTCAGCACACAGTTTGAATATGCTGAGAGGATGCAACCCTGATGCATACCTTTCTTGATTTTAAACCATGCAGTTCTGTTTCCACAATGACCTCTTGAACCACGTGCACGTTTCACAAGAGCACAATGAATTGTTCTGGAAGTCCCATTATTCTTAAGGTTATACATAGTTTGTTATAATCCAGATTGGAATGTCTGCATAGTCAATAAAACACAAGTAAACATTTTCTCTGCTTTGAGCCAAGATCCATGTAACATCAGCAATGATATCCCTTGGTCCATGTCTTCTCCTGAATCTGTCCTCAACATCTGTCAGTTCCTTGTCAATGTTCTCTTGCAAACATAGTTGGACAATCTTCAGCAAAATTTACTGTTTTGTAATATTATGATATTTTTCCAAAATTTGAGCATTCTCTTGGGTCATGATGCTTTGGAATAGGTACAGATATGGATCTCTTCCTGTCAGCTGAATAATTAGCTGTTTTCCAAATTACCTGTCATAGCAAAGTAAGTGCTTCCAGTGCTTGATCGACTTGCTGAAACTTTGCAATTGGTATTCAATCAATTCCTTGAGCCTTTTTATTAGCTAATGTTTTCAGTGCAATTTGAATTTCTTCCTTCTGCATCTCCTGAAATACTGACTAGGTTTTTTTGGTACAGTGACTCTTGTATTGTTTTAAACTTCCTTTATTACTTCTTGTGTTATTAAGTATTTTATCATAGGTTCTGTCAATATTGCAAGTGGAGTCTTGAATTTTTCTTGAGTTCTTTCAGTTTAATACATGATGAGCATGCTCTTCCCCTTTGCCTTTCTACATCTAGGCCTTTGCACATTTCATTCTAATATTTAACTTTGCCTTCTCAAACTACCCTTTGAAATTTTCTGTCCATGATTTTGACTTCATCATTTCTTCTTTTTGCCTTAGGTTAATTAAGAACATGTTTTAGAATCTCTTCTCACATTTGCTTTGATATTTTCATTCTCTCTCCTGTCTTAAATGACCTTTATCTTCCTTCATTAATAATGTTCTTGATGTCCTCCCACAGGCCATCAGATCTTCTGTCATTAGCTTTTAATGAAGCAAATCTGTTTTTGAGATGTTCTCAAAGTTCTGGGGGCATAGATTCAGGATCAGACTTTTGCACTTGTGGACTCATTTTAATTTTCATTTTATCCCAAACTTACATATGAGCAATTGATGGTCTATTCCACAGGCAGCCCCTGGCCTCATTTTAGATGCTGGTATTGAGCTTCTGTAGACCTCTTCCCACAGGTGTAGTCAATTTTATTTCTGCGTAGTCCACCTGGAGAAGCCCAGGGGTATAGTCACTATGTGAGTTTTAAAAAAAAGGTATTTGCTATGAACAAGTCTTTGTTCTTGCAAATTTGTCCGTCCCCCAGGGAGGAGGTCACATATAGTTCCTTGTAATCTGTTCCCTCTTTCCTACCTACTCTCCCTCTACCCTCCCTGTTTCGCCACTCACTCCACTGGTCCTGTGGGGATCATCTGCCCTGGATTCCCTGTATTTTCAGTTCCTATCTGTACCAGTGTACATCCTCTGGTCTAGCCAGTTTTGTAAGTATTTGTGAAGCAATTTCAGGTGTCAGCTACCAGAAAAGGCTGGAAAATTCAGTATAGGAAATATATAGTCTTTTTCCTTAAGAGTGTCTTCTTATGTTTTACTGTATTTCCCCTTTTTCATTTAATAAATTGGGTAATACGAGTGTAATGGTGACTAAAGGGTGTTTTTTCATGTCTTCTATGCTCTAACTACGAAATATTTGATTTACAAATAAGGAATCCTACTTCGCGGAATTTCATTTATCACGGTAGGGTCTAGAACCGATTAACCGCGATAAACGAGGGTTCACTGTATGTATGGATTGTGATAAGAATTGTATGAGTCCCCAATAAAATGATAAAAAAAAGAAAATACACTGTTAAAAGAGTAATGATGGGCTTCATGTCAAATAATAAGCAATGCTCATGGAAGCAGCGAATGATCAAACGGCAAATTGATTGAGGCAATCTGTTACCCAACACCTCTTAAGAGTGTTGAAAAACACTTTAAATGTATGGAACAAAAATAAATTTTAGGAGTCAAGATCAGAGCTGAAGGGTGCATGGGGGAAGTTGTACCCATGAAATTCTCACAGGATTTGAGGACAATGATGTTGCTGACCCAAGCCACGATCATTTCATTCAACTCATCTGCATGTGAGAGTTGGACATTGAATAGGGAAGACTGAAAAAGAATTTATGGTGTTGGCGAAGACTTTTGAATGGACAATCAACTGCAAAAAGAGCCAACAAATCTGTCTTGCAAGAAGTGCAACCGTCGAGGCAAGGATGAGGAGACTGTCTCTTTTGGAAATGTTTTCAGGAGAGCTGTAGCTCCCAGAAAAGGACATCGTATTTAGGAAGGAAGAAGGGAAGGAAGACTAGGAAGGCCTTTGACTAGACGGACTGACACCGTGGCTTCAACAATGGGTTAGAACATAAGAACAATTGTGAGGATGGTGAACAGCCAGGCAGTGTTTTGTTCTGCTGTGCAGAGTCATTATGAGTCAAAGCCAACTCAATTGCAATAAGTACAATAACAACATGCCAGACAACAGTGGACATATCCTCAGCATTCAGAAAATTTACAAACTGATTTAGATTTTGCAGGCAGAAGAGGAGCCTAAACCAACTCGTGCTCTGAGTGTAGCACACAATTCATAACTGATCTGCATCATGAAATCACATGGGACCGAAACAGAGGTCTTGAAAAGAAGACAAATGAGCTCAAATATTCATGCTTTGTTCCTCATTTCTTGAGGTATTTCTGCAAAATTATAGAAATGAACAGAATTATAGAAATTAATGAAAATAACAAAATGTGAAATTATTTCTTCTGATATATCTTCCATGTAGGTATCTACACTATGAAAGCTATGTATCCATATATCAATATTTCACTAGAAATTCTGGGCACTTTGGCTTACATAAAAGTGGCAATTTTGATATTTCTGAGGGACAAACATTATATTCATTTTAAATGTATAGAATAAAAGGAAGTTTTAAGGGTCAAGATCAGAGCTGAAGGGTGCATGGGGTAAGTTGTCTCAATGAAATTCTTACAGAAGTTGCTTTATAGGAGACTGAGCAAGTTCATTATCCTGACTGAAAAACAAAAAAGAGAAAGCAACTTCTTTAAAATAATATCCATGATTATCCTGTGTCCTTCGAAGAACTTATTTAGAATTCCAAAAGCCACTGTCCAGAATCTCTTGAATTTAAATAGTCCAGTAGATCCTTCAGAAGCCATTGTTTGGTTGGATCTCTCATTTAAGATACACTAATGATCCTTAACCAGGTATAGACTGAGAGAATGTATCTATGACCAACCATTAATAACAGACATGTCTCAACATGTCTTGTTGAGACCATTCATGTGTATAGTCAATGTTAGGCAATGTAATTAAATGGAGATCATCTGGAAAAAACACATTTTCCCAAAAGGTCACCTTCCCTCAGCCACTTAAGAAATGTTAAGTTTATATATATCCTACTAAATTCTTTTAAAAATGATTTCTTTTAAAAATGGGAATGTAGTCATTTTACAAGTATTTCTTCCATAATTGCCTTTCACAAATGCAGTGTACATAAATATATGAGTGTGTGATCTAAACAACTATACAGTCAATTTTCAAATGCTTTTACTTAGTGTAAAAATGACAAGACACTTATAGCTACAAACAGATAATTGCTACTGTGTCATGAAAATCTTATGCACTTAATAACGCAAAACAGAAGTATGACTCTAGAACTGAAGCAACACATCCTATCAATCCAATGGCAGTGAGGAGCACAGTAAGACTTCTCAAAGTCCTTCATGAATATATTACTTTATATTTCAGTCACGTTATTCTATTTCCCATGGTCTATAAAATACAAACTGGGATAAGTACTAGAGAGTAATAGAAATGGCACTAGCATATTGAAGAAAGTGAAAGTCTTAATAAATTTTGTATTAGTAATAGGTATATGTTAAATTATTAAAGATATGGTTTGTTGTTAGATGCCCACCAACTCATAAGGACCTATGTACAAAATAATAAAACACTTTCCTGTCTTGCACTATTCTCACACTTATAATATTTGAGCCTATTGGTGCAGCCACTGTGTCAAGCCAGCTTATTGAGGGTCTTTATCTTTTTTGTTGTCCTTCTGCTTTACGTAGAATGGTCGTTTTCCAGGGACTGGTCCCTCTTGATAACATGTCCACAGCATGTGAAGATGAAGTCTTACCATCTTCATGTCTAAGGAATATTTGGGCTAATATCATGGGTAATTATAAACAAGTAATGATGTAAAAATGTTAATACAATTATACATTGGAGAGATGATAATGCAATCTATAAAAAAACAAAGATGTGATATACATGGAATGTATATTGATAATTATATGTTACTTTTTATATAAATCTTATAGCTCCTAAAACAATCCATAGATAAATTGTATCAAGCACATTTGTACATGTGTTTTATACCCTTGTTCATTGAAAACTCTATTTTACTTACTCAGTGGCAGCAGTAATTTGGCCATGTACTCCGATTTGTATTAAAGATCACATGACTACTTCTAAGGCATAACAGATTCCCTAGCCTCTGTCAAATAAACAGGAATATAATCTCATAGAAGGATACATAACAAGAGTCAAGAATGCTACCAATTATTCCAAAATTCAACAGAGATAAGCCAAAATTTGAAAACCAAACAAACAGAAAATATTAAAAACTAGATTAGTCTCCAAGTGTATCAAAAGGGAGATCAATGGCAAAGTTTTAACCATTACAGTTAGATTTATCATTTTAATCCACTATATTTAGATAATAATATTGATACATTATGAGTTGCATTATGCAAATGGCTGCATATTAGAATATATGACACAGAGTCTTCTTAATTTTCCATATTTATTCTACTATAAAACATTAACATGCTGCAGCACTATGAGTATCTATAAATAGGAAACTATATAGTCTATATTTATAAAACACTATAATCTTTACCAGAATCCTTTAATAAGGGTTTATCTACATACACACACAAAAAATAAAGCAAGTGATCTTAATTAATTCTCCAAGGTTATGAATTAGTAAGAATATTCTGTCTGACATGGCATGCTACCTTTTTAGGTACTGAGTGTGAAAACTGATTGCAATGCCCACACAGAATTAAAAAATAATGCTCACGATCATGGGATATATTAAGGAAGTTAACAGGTTATCTTTCATATAAAAATGCTCAGAATAAAGTTGTTCAGTCAGTATATGTTACAAAGTGTTTTAAGGCTGCTATGAAATGCCCCAAAGGTGTGCCACTCTGTTACAAACCTCATGCCAAAGGCACGCAGCTCCAGCCCCTAGGATTCGTGAACCCACGTCTCTGGATGATGTGCCAGAGACACTCCATTGCGGTAACCCTTAACTGGAAGGCACTCAGAGAAACCTCCTGGGTGAGCAAACCCAGCTCCTCAAATTAAGTGTCCAGCGCCCCCAAGTCTTCGGCTTTACTTGTTCCCTGGGTTGGTAAATCCACGGCTCTGTCTCATGCTACAACTCCTATGCTCTTCCAGCTGCTTCTCCGTCCCTCCTCTGCTGTCGGAGCTGAATCCTGGATGAAGAAGGATCTCTGTGCAGGTAGCTTGAGTCTTGAAGCACGGTTGTTGCAGCCCGCTGCTGGTGGGGAGAGGCTTACGTGCTGCTGAGTTGGTTCATTTATACAAGGAGAATGAAAATCACGATGGATCCTGCTAAAAAAGCACCTGAAACTGAACCCCATCATCTTCTTTCACCCAGACCCAAGTTACCAAGACTACGGCTAGAAGTGCCACATTAAATAATCATTTGTGCTATACAAAATGACCCATCATCTGTCTGTCAATTTGTAAAACTCTAGTGGCTAATGTGTTGCTGTGATGCTAGAAACGATGTCACTGATGTGCTGAATACCAGCAGGGTCAGTCAAAGCAATCAGGTTTTAGCAGAGCTTCCAGACTCAAAACAGTGAATGAAGAAGGCTGACCACTTCTGAGGAATTAGCCACTAAAAACCTTATGGACACACCAGCAGATCATTTCTAGATACTGAAAATACCTCAATAGCAGGACAATATTGTCAGAGACAATGGCACATGATGAGCTCTTCAAGTCTTAAGGCACTCAAAATATGATTAAGGAAGAGCTACGCTGTCAAGTGTCGTGGAGCATACTGACGGGTTATAGTAAAGTATCTGGAATTAAGCCTTTAGGATCGTTATTTCCTGCTGGAGCATGAATAAAAATGAGAAGAACCATCTGAAAATATCTATTAATAATTGTAAATTGAAATATATGAAGTATGAACCTAGGAAAATTGAAAGTCATCAGAAATAAGAGAATCTGTGTCCTAGACATTAGTGGGGTGAAATAGACTGGTACCAGCCATTTTGAATCAAGCACTCGTGTGCTTTGGTATGCTTGGAATGACAGATTCAGTAGGAATTGTTCCACCTTCATTGCCAAAAGACTACTTCAAGATCTTTCTTGAAGTGCAATGCTACCTGTCATGGACATTATCCATAGAAATACAAGGACTTCCAGGTAATGCAACTATTACACTATTATTCAGATTTATGCACAAACCACTAACGCTATTGATGAAAACATTGAAAAATGATTGCCAACATCTTCAATCTGAAAATGATCAAACATACAATCACTGTGGATTTATAATTATTGGCAATTGGAATTTTAACAAATGGAAAAGGAAAAGAAACAGTGATTGAAAACTACGGCCCTGATGACAGACACAAAGCTGGAGATCGCATGGTAAAATTTTGCAAGACTGATCACAAATGCATTTTTTGTACAATACTAATGGTAACTATACATGTGGACTTCTCCAGATGGAATACACAAAAATTAAATTGATTATATCTGTAGAAAGTGAGAATAGGAAGCTCAATATCAGCAGCTAAAAGGAATCCAGGGACAGACCGTGGAACAGACAATCAACCAATTACTGTAATGAAAGTTCATGTTGAAGGTGAAAAAAAAAAGAAAAAGAAATCTGTGAGAACCAAAATATAACCTACACATGCTCCAGGGCGATGATCAATAAGACTCTCTACCATCAATTAACCAAACATAGATAAAAAACATAGATCTAGGAGTGAATTTGGGGCTTACACTAAATCCTAGCTCCAATTTAAAAACACTTACTTCTTACTCCATGGCCTGCTCAATACTTGTCCTCATAACAACAATACAGATTATATGCGTGCTACAGCAAAATGTGGTGAAGACATTAGATGGTGCTCAGCTTTCAGACAGGATAGCATATGGGGTCTTAAAGGCTTGTTTCCAAACAAGCAGTCATCTAAGAGAGATGTCACAAAGTCCACAAGTAACCATACCAACATCCATAACCCATGGATTGTAAATTATATAATTCAAATTAGAAGGAGGGAATAGTATCAGAGGATAAGCTGTGAGATTCTGGTTTCCAGAATAGTATGGTTGAGAGTGGAAACTCAGGATATTTTTTTGAGAGCTACACAGAAAATAAGCCTGTGAAGTGTTGAGTTAGTTAATTGTGCCAGCCTGGCTGATAATCACATGTGGGTCTGGTTGAAAGGCGGAGGGATAAATGGGTGGTGAAGCCTCGCCTTTCTAGTTCTCGG
>NW_022111373.1:45101796-45111231 GCF_000313985.2 Echinops telfairi | reverse complement strand
GGTGTTGGGTATGGGTTAATGTTGGACTTGTGGGCTTGGGCAGCATTGGGTTGGGATGTTTTCGTGATGCACATTTTCTTTGCATTAAACTCTCTCTTATGCGTGAGTTGCTGTGGATTTGTTTCTCCAAAGTACCTAGACTAATACAAGTGTTTTCCTCTATCCATAATGGAGAGATGGGAATAAACTGGTTACCAAACAGAAAGTATTGGAGAGATGACAATAGGATATCAAAAGTGATAAACCTGACTTGAACATATAAAATGTTGTCATTTGATGCCCACTCTGTTACACATTGGACCTGGTCTGGTTTTCCACATTTTCTCTGTGTGTTTCATAATGTGGTTTATCTCTCATGTATTTTGTCCATGTGGGTAGTGCTCTTGATTTTTTTTTTTTTTTTTATGGTTTTCAGTATACGAAACCCAGGTTTGATGAACCTATAGAGATGACAAGTAGAATAAAAGTTCCTGGGGGGAAAAGTCGGGGAGTGGGGTGAATTAGAGCTGATATCAAGGAGTTCAAGAAGGAAGAAGATGTTTTGAAACTGATTATGTATGTGGATTAGTCTGAGTTGACTAGAGAAACAAATTTATACACACTCAAATGTGTATAAGACAGAACTTTATATAAAAGAACCATTATATATTGAGAAAACATCTCAGCCCAGTCCAAATCATGTCCATAAGTCTGATATTAGCCCATATGTCCTTTACTAGTCCCAAAATTCCACTTTAGACACACAGCACATGCAATGATGCCAGATGTAGGAAATCATAGGCCAGTGGGTAGAAGGTCTTGTGGCTCCAGTGGCAGTGGAAGCATTTCAGTGCTGGCATGGGTTTCCACATGTTGCCTCCAGCTCTCTGAGTGCCTCAGCAGCAGGATGGGGAAGGCAGAGAGAGTGGGTCTGGCCTCCTACTAGCTATTTAATTCCATTGCACCTCCAAATGAAGTCATCAAGTTGCGACCTAATTGACAGACTAGACTCCACCCCTTCACTCAAGTGGACAGGAGATTATGTTACTGCCAAAATAATAGCAGTTGTGTGATTGGACTATGGAATGACATGATATTTGTATCAGCTCCAAATAAAATGGTTTTGAAAGAAAAATCCAAGATTAAATCACACCTACATTTTGAAAATATTTCAAGAGCAGAAGAACTGAACACTGATGACAGAAGAGCTGATGAGCTCTGAGGGACAAAAAGAACATCATTAATGAAGAAATCAAAAGGTCAAAGTTCATGTCAGACTCTGTAAAGGCTCTAGTATGTGCTCTTATTCGTAAAGTAGCTGAGACAAATGGACAAAATGAAGTGAAAGAGATAAACAGAAAATGTCAAAGGTTAACTAGAGAAGACAAAGTAAAATATTATAATCAAAAGTGCAAAATCCTAGAATTGGAAAACAAAACTGAAAAAGACAATCAGCATATATTCAAAACTGTATTGATCCTTTTTGGTCTTGCTTATTCAATTTCCTTTCATGTGCATATGAGGCAATTAAAAATACCATGGCTTGAATCAAGGGCACCTTAGTCCTCAAATTTACATTCTTGCTTCTCAATGCTCTAAGAGTGCTTGTGTAGCAGATTTATTTAATGTAACTCATTTTTTTTATATCCTGACTGCTGATTCCATGAGTATTGATTATAAATCCAAGCAAGATAAAATCCTTGACAACCAAAAATGTTTGTCCACTAAGCATGATGTTAAGTGAGTTCAGTAATAAGAATTATGGTCTTCTTAACATTAAATTGCAATTCATACTGAAGGCTGCAATCTTTGATCTTCATTATCAAATGTTTCAAGCAACCCTTACTTTCAGCAAGCACATTTATGTCATATGGATGTCTCAGGTTGTTAATAAGCCTTCCTCCAATACTAATGCTAAATTCATTTTCATGTAATCCATTTTCCATTATTGTTTGCTCAGCGTAAAGTTTGAGCGAGTATGGTGAGAGCATGCAACCTTGATGCAAACCATTCCTGACATTAAACCGTGCAATAGTGCCTTGTTCTGTTTGCACAACTGCCTCTTGATACATGGACAAGTTCCTCAGGAGAACAGCAAATTGCTATGGAATCACCATTCTTTTCAAGGTTATTCATAGTTTATTATGCTCCATACAGTCAATTATCTCCACATAGTCAATAAAATACAAGTAAACATCTTTCGGATATTCTCTTCTTTGAGTCAATATCAAGCTGACATCATCAATAATAGTGCTCTTTATGTTTTCTCTTTGGAATCCAGCCTGAAACTCCAGTGGCTCTGTGTCAGAATAATGCTGGAATCATTTTTGTCAACATAATTTTACTTGCGTATGATATCGATGATATTGTTCTAGAGTTTGAATATTCTGTTGGTTCAATTTCTTTGGGATGCACAAAAACATGGATCTCTTTCAGTCACTTGGCCAACCAGTTGCCCTGCACATGTCCTGGCATCAACAAGTAAGTGTTTCCAGGCTTCATCAGCTTTTTGAAACACGTCACTTGATGTTGCATCAAGCCCTGGAGGCTGATTTAGGCTAATACTTTCAGTGCAGCATGAACGTCTTCCTCAGCACCATTAGTTCTTGCTAATATTCTACCTTCTGAAATGGTGTGATGTCAACGAGTTCTTTTTGGTACATTGACTCTGTGTATTCTTTCCATCTTTTCTTGATGCTTCTTGCACCATTCAATATTTTGCCAATGGCATCTTTCAATATTGCCACTTATGGCTTTAATTTTTTCCCTGAGTCATTTCCAGTTCAGATATGCTGAGCCTTTTCTTCCCCTTTGGTTTTCTTACTCAAAGTCTTTGCACATTTCAATATAGCATATGGCTTTGTCTGCTCAAACTGCCCTTTGAAATGTTCTATTCAGCTCTTTGACTTCAGTGGGTTTTTTGTTTGTTTGTTTGCTTGTTTGTTACACCTCATTGTTTGACTTCATCCTTTCCATCCATTTATTTTAGCGACTCTCCAAGTAAGACAAGTTTCAGCATCTCTTCTGACATCCACTTTGTTCTTCTCTTACTTTGCTGTCTCTTTATTGACCACTTGTTTTCTTCATGAATGATGTTCTGGATGTCTTACCACAACTCCTCTGTTGTTCTATCATCAGTCTTTGATTCTTCAAATTTGTTCTTTGATGTTCTCAAAATTCAGGTGGGATGACTT
Source organism: Echinops telfairi (assembly GCF_000313985.2). Taxonomy (NCBI): domain Eukaryota; kingdom Metazoa; phylum Chordata; class Mammalia; order Afrosoricida; family Tenrecidae; genus Echinops; species Echinops telfairi. The sequence continues at coordinate 45,108,058 of NW_022111373.1, read as the reverse complement.
AGATGGTGTTTTGGCTCTCTGACACTTTTAAAAATTTTATTCAGCTTTTTCCTGAAATTACGTATGAGCAATTGATGGTCTGTTCCACACTCAACCCCTGACCTTGATTTAGTTGTGGGTACAGAACTTCTCCAGTATCTCTTCCCACAGATATAGCCAGTTTGATAATTTTCTGTTCTGCATCTGGAGAAATCCAGATGTGTACTGTCACCTTTTGTGTTGTTGAAAAAGGCATTTGCTATGAACAAGTCATTGATTGTGCAAAATTCTATCAAGAAAACTCCAGTTTCATTTCTATGACCAAGTTCATATTTTCCAACTACCATTCTTCCTCTTTGTTTCCAACTTCTGCATTCCAATTGCCAATAACTATCAATGCATCTTAAATGCATGTTTGATCAATTCTTACTGAAGTCTTTTGTAGAATTCTTCAATTCCTTCATCATTAGCTTTTGTGGTTGTTGCTTACATTTTAAAAATAGTTATATTGTTTGGATTCTTGGAGACAGATTGATATAATCCTATTAAAGATAGCATTGTACATCATGATTGAATTTCCAAAGTCCTCTTTGACTGTGAATGTCTCATCATTCCTCTTGATTTCCCATATAATCTTTTAAATTAGTTTGTTTTGTGAATGGGAATGTTCAGGTGTGTGTGTGTGTGTGTGTGTGTGTGTGTGTGTGTGTGTGTGTGTTCCTGAAAGCAATCTCTTTAAAATCGGGAAAAGCATCTTTTCTGACCAGTATCACTGTCTTAGCATCCACAGCAACACCAAGTACCCCATCAGGATTAATATGTATTTTTCTTGAATAGATGAACACATTACCCTCTATATTTAATTTCAAGCATCCAACAATAATTTATTAGACACATCATGAGTGATTGCTAAAATAAAGATAAAAAGTGCATAACTTGTGGTCAAGGTGATGAGAAGCACATCCATATGTATTAAATAAATCTTTCTTTATCCAATGGCGAATTAAACATCTTACATGATATTATCTAAATGCTGTAATATTTTTTCTATTCTATGACATTATAATCTTTAGGTTAATCATGTACCCAGAATAGTTACTAAGTAACCATAACAAGAAAGAAAATGTCTTATTTGAAAAGTTGCATCTATTTTTTGTGTTTTAAAACATTAAAAATATATAATATGCACATAAGACCAGAATATTCAGAGTACCGTTTATACATATATTTCATTGCAAATTGCTTTTTGCTTTCCACACTCAAATGAGTCTATTAGATCTTTTCATCTTCTTAATCCTCTCCTAAACCAAGTGACATACCTGGTATAGAGGCAAAAATGATAGTGTTTGTCTGATTTTATTACCTAGTTTTCCTTCATGTAAATTTGCTATAAAATTGATTTTTAGCTAACTTGTGCAGTAGTCGTTCTCATCCATTAACTCCAATGGCACTGATTACTATGAAAAAAAATATGAGTTATACCTATTTTGCAGATACAGTTTCTTAAAAACATCTGATGATATTTAAGCTATTGCCCTCTATTAAAAAATAAGCCATATAGCCAGCCTTAATAGCATTTTGTGTAAATAAAATGCATTGTCTTAATTAAAAAAAAACAAAACCTAACAATAAATACTGAAAACGCTTTTCTAGAAATTAATTTTGAAAATATAATCTCAGTATTCTACAAATATAAGCTAACACTTTTAGAAACTTTAGGAAATCTGACATATCAGGGTTAGATTTCAAGGTTATTTTAGGGAATCTATATGCTGTACATAAGAGGGGGTGGGGGAGCAAAACTCAATGCCATCACGGCCAAGGATAGAACAAAATAGTTAATTGCTCACTTTCAATAGTCAGCAGATGGGAGCTCAGCCACAAGACCCAGCTTGATCTTGCAAACTACTGATCCTATTCCTTTTGCGCAATCAACACTCTTGTTTGGTATTTCATTATTGTTATCATTTATCTGCATATAATTTTAATTATTTGCTTGGAATACTAGTATTACAAAATAAAAGGATTACAACTAATACTTGTAGTTTTCAGACTAGTAAATATATTATCAGCTGATTCCAGCTTGAGTAACACAATAATCTGTACTAAGGCAAGTCAGGTTGAATAGGCTCTCACTAATTTGGGGGACTAAGTAAAATATTAGAGTTAAATTTTCAAAGGCCTAGAATTAGAAAATCAAAAAGGAAGAACATCCTCAGCATCCCTGAAATTAAAGAACTGAAAAAAAATCTAGCCTCTAGTGTCAATATTAAAAGATTCTATAGGCAAAAAAATTGAGTGGTGCAGGAAGTGTCAAAAGAAAGTGGAATGAATATACATAGTTACTGTAACAAAAATGAGCTATAAAGTTAACATTCAACCATTTCAAGAGTTGGAATATGGGCAAAAATCAATGGTACTGAAGGAAGAATTCAAGTTGCACTGAAAACATTAAGCAAATATAAGGCTCCAAAAATTGATGGGATGCCAACTGAAATGTTTTAACAAGCTGATGAAGCACTGGAAGTAATCCCTTATCTATGCCAAGACATTTGGAAGAAAGCTACTTGACCATTGGCCGGGAGAAATCCATATTTGTGCCCATTCCAAAGAAAGGAACACATAAAAGAACACATAACCATTTAGAAAGGAGTGAAATTGTCAAGGATTTTGTCTTGCTTGCATATGCAACAATGTTCATGGAAGGGGCAGTCAAGAGAGCAAATGATGCATTGCAGAGCCTCTTTCAAGAAGACTGGGGTTACTTTGAGGACTACAATGTGCCTTCTTTCCATCCCCTTATAGACATGGGGAAAAGTGGACATTGAATAAGGAAGAACAAAGAAGGATTAATGCATTTGAATTATGATGCTGGCTAACCACTGACTGCCAGGGGGTTAAAAAAGAGATATTTTGGAAGAACTACAGCTAGAATACTCCTTAGATGCAAGGTTGTGAAATTTTTATCTTAAGTACTTTGGGCAATTTGTCAGCAGAGACTAGTTTCTGCAGAAAGACATCATGCTTGACAAAGGAATGGGGCCAGTGAAACAGAACAGTCTCAAAGAGATGAATTGACACAGTGGTTCCATTGATTGGTTCAGCATAAAGCCATTGTGAGTATAGAGCATGACTGGGCCATGTGTCCTTCTGTTGTGCACGGGGTTGATGTGAATTGGAACTTACTCCACAGCACCTAATAACAACAGCAATGTTGGATATTAAGGAGCTCTGATGGTACCGGATATTAGATATTGGCTCCTAAATACAAGTTTAAATGAAGCTATGTACTTCAGTAATGCTTTACAGTCTTAGAAACCCTACATATAGTCATTATGCATCAGCAATGGTAGCATGTTCTTGGTTACTTTTTGCATTAATGTAGTCCTCAGGATGGTTAGCTCATACTGTCATCATAGGAAAAGTCTCACACTATCCCAGTTCACCATATTCCTACAGTCTACTCACTCTCACACTTGCCCAGTCCTCTCGCAACATATCCTCCCTAACCTTAATCCTCAACAAATTTCCTTGTTTTCTATTTATAAATGCCTCTGAAATGTTTTTTCTCCAGTGAGTGCCTTGATTTTTGTTAAATGTGCTTTCCGAAAGCAGAACATCTTAAATTTAATGAGATGTAGGTTTTTTCTTTCAGCAATTTTTATAACAAAAATTCATTACCAAATCTAAATTCGCATAAGTTTTCTTTTGTTTCTTTCTAGCAATATTATACGTTTGCAATTTACTTTATGGCATATGCATTTAAATTTTTTGTATTTTTGTTTTTGTAAAGTGGAAAGTATGTGTCCAGGTTCATCCTTACATATATGTCTAATTGTTTAAGCATTATTTGCTGAAAAAAATGATCTATTATTCATTAAAATGTCTTTGTACTTTTCTTTACAAATTGGCTAAGTTTATTTTATTTTTATGATTTTCAGTAATCTGTGATGTTTCTTTGACCTATTTGCCTATATTTTCATCAATACCGTGCTATCTTAAGAAAAAATGAATTAAGTGATTCATTCAACCCTGGGATATTTTAATTCAATAATTTGTTAGATATTATAGATTCTATGAATCACTAAATAAACTTTAGACTAAAAAGTCAATAACTATAAAATTGTTTTGCCAAGTGTTTGAGTACAATTATATTAAATTGATGTGTCAGGTTGAGAATAATTAAAATAATGATAGTATTGAGTTGTATACTATCTCTATTTAGATCGTTATTTTCTTTGGTTCACTGCTTTATAGTTTTATATATATGTACACTAACTGTATCTGTATATTTATACCTAATTACTTTTATGTTTTGTTGTTATTTTGGGGGTATTTTAAAAATAATAATAACTATATAATATTTTTCTCATGTAAACTAAACTAATCAATTTTTTCAATGAGTCACTATTTTTTTATCCTACAACATTTGTTTCATGTTTTGGTTTGGTTTTTATACTTTGGAGTTTTTACATAGAAACATAGTGTGTGAATTTTTTTCTCCCTTACATTCTTCATGGAATCTATATAGTTTTCCCTTAATTACACTAGAGGTCTCTCAATATAATATTGAAAAGGAAGAGTAGAGAGAATATAATTGCTTTGTTCACAATATTCTGGAGAAATATTTTAAACTCTCCCCATTAATTATGAAATGAAATAGTTGAGCTAACACATAACTAATACTACTGCATTGGGGTGCTAACCACAGGGTCACAGTTTGAAACTGCTGCTCCTCAAAGAAACATGTGGCTTCCTACTCCTGTAAAGAGTTACAGGCTTGGAAACACACAGGGGTGGTTCTCCCCTGTGGTAGAAGGTCACTGTGAGTCTGAATCAACTCCATGACAGTGGGGTTTATGTGTGTGTGTGTTTATTCATTAATTTTATTATGACTCCTCCAGGGGCCATGGATTCTAGCAATGACACAAGAAATAAGGGGTGAATTATTTACGTTTATAGAGCTCTGCAATATCTCAAGAAGAAAAACAAATAATATAATAACAAGGTGGACAAAGGACATGAATCAACAATTCACAAAGGACGACACTTGGATGGCTAACAAACCCATGAGCAAATGCTTATGGTTGCTAGTCCTCAGGGAGATGCAAATCAACACAAGGAGATATTATCGTACACCTACAAATTTTTTTTTTAAAAAGAACAACACATGCTAAAGATCATGCAAAGAGATTGGAATACTTACATTGTTGGTGAGCTTTTAAATATGTATAAACATTGTAGAAAGTGATATAGTGTTACCTAAACAACTAGAAATAGAAATAGCATAAGACCCAGCAATGCCTTTGCTGAACACATACCCCAGATAAATAAGAGACAGAACACAAACCGATGTATGGTCTCCCATGTTCATTGCAGCACAGTTCACAGTAGCTAAAGGCAGGAAGCAGTCCAAATGCCCATCAGTAGAAGGTGGAAATAAATTCTGGAACATAAGCATAATGGAATACCATGCACCCCTAAAAAAGCAGTGCTGAAACTATGAAACGCCTTTGACATGGACCTGTAAACCACTAGGTTGAGTGAAGTAAGTCAATCAAATGGAATATATTAGTCTGGTAAGCACAGTTCTGCCTTTTTATGAGTCCACTACTATAAGGATAAACACCAAGACAAAGGCAGGCCTTGGTTCTCAGGTTATGTAATCTTCACAGTAAGTCTCCCAAGCATCAAGGTAGACAGCCTGCCTATTGCCCATTACCATATTCATCGACTTTATATGTACAGCTTAAAAATCACTTCTCTTGGGGAGCTATAACCCCTGCTAGGGTCATTTTTCAACATGGGCAGAGATGGAGAAGAACATTCATTTTATGCCATATAACACTGTGCTAAGGTCATCCCAAATCAGCAGATACTACACTGGTAAGGCAACCTTACTGGAAATGCAAGTCAAGGTGCAATGAAGATGAAACAGCACATATATCTTAGAGAAGGTGATTACATTTCTGCTAAAAATGTAAAATGAATGAAGCAACCTCTCACTGGGAAAAAACAAACAAACTACTTAACAACACTAGTATTGTACCCAAGGGAGAAGACGCCTACTACTATGTTCCTAATTAGACACACTGCCTTAGTTTCTATCCAGTCCTTGGTGAATAAGGCTATGTGCTATACACAATACACTGGAATCTGAATTGTTTGTAATCATTTTATTAGTGGCTCTTACAACTCTTATCACAATCCATACATACAACAATTGTGTAAAGCACATTTGTACATTCATTGCCCTCATCATTCTCAAAACATTTGCTCTCCA
>NW_022111373.1:45091488-45100813 GCF_000313985.2 Echinops telfairi | reverse complement strand
AAGGTGAGCATCATAGAATGCCAATTTAATAGAAGAAAGTATTCTTGCATTGAGGGAGTACTTGAGTGGAGGCCCAATGTCCTTCTGCTATCTAATACTAAATCTATAAATATATGCACATAGATGTAAACACTCCTAAAGGCCAACAAACGATCCTTGAACAAACTACAAGTTTTTCTTTCTTGTGTTTTGTTTGTCATTGGTTCATTGCTGTTGTTCTGTTGTACAATGTTGCTTCGTTTTGCTCTGTCTTGTTTTTGTGCATGTTATTATCTCCGCAGGTCTGTCTAAATAAGGTAGGCTGGGTGAACAATCTGGAGGAGAAAACAATGGGACTGACAGTTCCGGGGGGACATGGGAGAGGGGGAGGTGTGGGAAAGGAAGTGGTGTTAACAAACCCAGGGACAAAGGAACAACAAGTGATCCAAATTGGTGGTGAGGAGGGTGTTGGAGCCCTGGTAGGGCATGATCAAGGGTAATGTAACAAAGAGGAATTGCTAAAACCCTGATGGGGACTGAGCATGATGGTGGGACAGGAGGAAAGTCAAGGGAAATAGAGGAAAGAGTTGGGAGACAAAGGGCATGTATAGAGGTCTAAAGACATGTATATATGCAAATATATTTATATATGAGGATGGGAAAATACATCTAGAATCTGAATTTTAAGGCACATGGCAACCTTCATCGGTGACACCAGAAATATTCAATGTGGAAACACTACTAAGCAATTTGGGCTTTATCTCAAACTCAATTGTGGAAGATGTAAAGAACCAACAAGCTCTCTTGAATTTAAGGATAACACACCTAGTGTGAGAAGAAGCAGATGACTGCTATACCAAGCTTTTGGAATTGATGGCCATTAGACTTTGGTTTGGATTTATTGATTTGAAAGTGCCTAATGATGATTGCCAGGGACTACCATATATTTAATATTGTAATATGATTATAACAATATCACATGCAAATAAAATTTTGTGGAAGATCAACCCACAATGGATGCAGCAGTAGATTAACCAAGAGCTGCCAGATTCAGAAGAAGACATGGCACAAGGAATGTCATTGTCAGAGGGATCTTGGCTCTAAGCCGAGAATACCATAAATATGTTTACCTGTGCTTTATTGACTATTCCAAGGCATTCAACTGTGTCTATTCATGAAAACTATGGATAACCTGGAGAAGAATGGGAATTCCAAAACACTTCACTGTGCTCATGCATTACCTGTACGTAGATTGTGAGGCAGTTGTGTGATTAGAACAAGGAAACACTGCATAATTTCAAATCAGGAAAGGTGTGTGTCAGCGTTGTGTACTCTCACCATATGATCATTATCTGGGACAAATAATAAGAGAAGAAGGTTAATGTGGCATCAGATTTGGAGGGAGGCTTATTAACAACCTACAAAATGCAGATGGAATAACCTTGCTTACTCTAAGTGAGAAGAACCTGATGCACTTTCTGATGAAAATGAAGGATTGCAGTCTTCAGTATGGATGGCAACTTAAGGTAAATCAGCCAAATCCTCACAACTGGACAAATGATGCATTGAGAAAACACCAAAAGTGTTAAGGATTTTGTCTTGCTTGTCAATGCTCATGGAATGCTGTTTTCAATGGAATGCTGATTTTTGAAAGTGACTTCATGGCACCTATCAACAATAATAGTTGATAGGCAGTACGTATGTTCTTCTTAAGAAGCACACAACTAAAGAAGTAGACAAAATAACAAAAATATAAAATAAATTCAAAGCATTTGTTACCTAGAGTTATAACAAGGCCTTAACATGGCCCACCTACATACAGATGAATATAAATATGCATGCTAACACCTATTTATATTAGTTTAAGTTATTCCTATAACATGACTAGCTGTCAGTAAAAGAATATGAAGCATTAAAAGAAACCAGAAAAAACATTGTTGAGAAAATGTGATTGTCAGGAATATATTCAGTTATAACATGAATGTTAGGATTACTAGAAGAAGAATTTAAAATAAATATGAATAATACATTTACCTCTCTAATGCAGTAAATTCACTCTATGCATGAGCAGATGGACAATCTCAGTAGAGAGATAAAAATTCTAAGAACAAAATATAAATACTAGAAATCTTTACCAGTATCAGAAAAAAGTACTTCACCAGATTGATCAAAACACTGAAATGGCAAAGGAATTAATGAATGAATTGAAATTATGTAAACAGACACACACCAATCTGATATCTGAAGAGGGAAGAAAATAATAGAACAAAAGAACAGTATCATAGGCATTTTTAGATTAACCTTGGTGAAAATATGTTTAGCACTAATCCAATATTTTTCCTAAGTCACCTATACAATAACCATCAATCACCACAGTTCAAACACTGCCAAAACAATTTGCCTTTCGTGTATTGTCATTATTATAATCATGCTTCTCAAGCAGCATTTCTATACTTAATCAGAAGACACACACACACACACACTCTCTCAACATGACGAAATATAAAAGATTTAGTACTTTCTTAAGTGAGCATGTGGGGAAATCAGAGGAAGTTGCAGCATGTTATGGTTTCTAACATCCTGTTTTAGTCTATTTCCAACTGTGCTATGCAAGTGTCTGCTTTTCATAGTGAGCTGTGCACAGTAGGAGAGCTGGCCAAGGAGAGAATTAGTAAGCAAAAATGGCCTAGCATATAAAGAGGTTCTGTGCCATAAGCGCTACAAATAATAATAACACTCACCATGGAGTTTCTGTTTAGTCTCAAATTTTTAAATATTTTTAAAATAGAAACCAAATCATTGATGACCAATTTTCAATTAATTAGAAAGCACACAGCTTTCACATTTAAAACAAGGATAACCCTCCACTGGAAGTGCAAAAGATAAGTATCCATGTTAATATTATTTAAAAAAACAACAGATAATGTTTTAAAAGGCAAATAATTCATTGAAAAGAAAAACAAAACAAAGATGCAAGAAAATAATGGGAAAGGAAAGTTGAAAGACCTGCTCCTATAAAAGGAAATGATTGGAACTAAACCTGATCAAAATTTTAAAAGCTGAAACAAATTCAAGAGAAACACTAATGCCCTGCATACAATGATCATAAACATGTCACAGGTTCAAAGAAGTTTACGTTTTAAAAGGGTTAGTTGAAACATCTGCTAAGACTTGGCAATAGAGGATAGAGCTAAAAAGTGTGGGCGGACATTTAATGGCAAGGATTCCTATGAAAATAAAAATAATCATAAATGGTTGAAGCACATCGTAAGCCTAGCGTGTAAATTCAGAGAAAAATCAATTGGACGGATTCTAGATATTCTCTTAGTATTCTAGATATTCTCTTAGTGGTTGACGTGAGAGCAATAGTGACAATATAATGTAATTCTAGATTACTCTTTTTATCATCTTTAGTTACAGCAAAGACACCAGTCAGGTTTTAAGAAATGAATATGCAGCAGGTCTGACAATGTGCTTGTTTCTTTTCTGGATAACAATATTTTATCTAGTGTGAGGGGAGTACATTCTTGTAGTTCTCACCATTGTATGAAGCATTGCTTTGTCTAGACCAACAATGAAAATGGACTCGCTACCATCACGCTAACTCCATCTACTAGTGACCCAAGACAGGGATTCTGAGACGTACATCCTAACAAGAGTAGTAACCTTATCCCTCTCTGGCCCTGTTACTGGTGAACTTGGCTCACTGACTGAGGTTAGCAGTCCAAAATATACTAAGTCTCAGCACTAGACTTCCTTTGGCCATTATTTATGGACTTGATGAACTTTGTGAAAAGTGTAAAGATAATTCCATCAATAAATCAGTGTCCTGATTTATTAAATGAGGATGACTGCTTGACTGATACTCTGAAATCTGAGAATGGTCTGAGCTAATGGTTTGAGTCATCAATATAAATTCTGAAGATTTTGTTGTTCCTTTTTCCTGATTGTTCATAGTTTCTTCTTCAAGCAAATATACAAAAGGTAAAAATGCCCTTTCGTGGAATTAAAATATAGGAGAGTGAATGAGGGTTAATCTGATTTTTTAAGTAGCCTGTAACTCTTTACAGGAGTAGAAAGTTCAAGTTTTCTCCAACAGAGAGGCTGGGGGTTTTTAACTGCTTTCCTTCCGGATAACAGCTCAACTCATAATTAGTATGCCATGAAAGCTCCTTATTTGAGAGAGAGAATGGGAAATAACAACTAATTCTAGGGATTTCTGTATCATATTTGTTGTTAGGTACTGTCAAATTTCTTCAGACACATAATAAGTACAACGGACCTAAACACTGCCTGCCCTGCACTGTCCTGGCGATGATTGTATGGTTGAGTCCGTGGTTGTGAACACTTGCAAGGAGTAACTGGGGTGTCCTTCTTCCATAATCGGTATATTCTTTTTGCCACTTCACAGTATGTTCTCAATTCTTCGCCAACATCAAAATTCAAGTCCACTAATTATTTATCTGCTTTTCATTTGCTGTCCAACTTTCATGTGCATAAGACAAATGAAAATACCATAGCTCGTGTCAGGAACAACTTAATCCTCAAAGCAAAATCTCTGCTCTTTAGTACTTTAAATAGTTATTGTGCCGAAAATATTCTCAATGGAATATCACCTCTGATTTCTTGACTTCTGCTTCCATCTCAGTGTTCATTGTGGCTCCACATGCGGTGGCATCTTTTATATTCATCATGAAATTTTTTGGGGTCCATTTGTTGGGATTTTTGCTTTGTTTGAACTGAGGTGTAATGGATACTGAAGGTTATAGTATTTTATCTTAATTGAAAAGTGTTTTAAGTTCTTTTGGCTTCCAGCCAAGAACAAAAGTCTGCATTTGCATGTTGCTCATAAACCTTCATCTTGAAGTGTCATCTAATATGGATGCTGTACTCTTGACATATTTCAGCTTCTTCCATGAGTGGCTCACATATTGAAGAAATATGATGAAATTATATCACCTTGACACACACCTTTCTTGATTTTAAACTATTTGATATCCCCTTGTGCTAGTCTTTGACCACCAGATTTTTTAAAATAGAAATTTAGTATAAAAATGCATACTATAAAGACATCATTACTTATGCTTCAAAAATGGAAGTTCACAGTACAGAACTCAAAGTAAGAGGCACCTTCAGATCCATGAACAATGAATCAAGAGTGAAGACAAACCCTTTAGAAGTTCACAACAAGAACAGTGGGTGAGAAGTGTGAGGTCCAGTGATGACATCACGATACCAGGGCTGTCAATGAAAATGCCCCCTATGGGTAAGAATGACTACTGTGATGAGAGGGCAAAAAAGAAAAGAAAGAAAGAAAAAGAAATCGGTTCCCATTTGTGGTGAAGCAGAGTTTGGGAAGGTTTGAAAAGGCTGAAGTGAGTTCGAAAATATGCAAAAGTATTGAAGGCAGTTATTAGAAAGATAAGCAATGGTGTGTATTGAATCATCTTTTGAGTTTGCTGTTAAGTCAATTAAAGGGAAATATTAATGCATCTTGGCCAATATCTGTAGTGATAAATGATTTTAGATAATAGAGTTGTTTTTTAAATTGTCTGTGCAACAGTTTATTTTATAATTACAAAAGCATGCCTTCATTAGTCTATCCTCTAATCTGTCTGAAAAGAGATATGTGTCAAAAAAGAAAAAAATATTACCATCTATATGTTTTTGAAATATGTTACAGAGAAAAAATTCCTTAATTTGACACATTTAAGTTATAGGTAAGAAAACAATTTGTAGCATTAACAGAGGCAAATTACTAGCCTCTGTTAGCTGGGAAGTTTAAAATGTATGTTTTAAAATATAACAGTTAAAATAAGTGAATTGAAACTGTACATCAAATGTCAATTATACATACAATGTATTTAAATAAAAGATTAAAAAATATCATCCAGGATTGTTTCCACAATGCTGAAGTTTGATAAAATAACATTCAATTCTGAACTTAGCACCATTTGGCACCAAAAAATTAGCAATAAAAAAATTCCACGTTATGGAAAGTGCATGCAATAGTTCAAAGTCTATAAATAAACATAGAAACAAGCAAAAAGATTGCCTACTGTCATAGGTGTTAGAAATAAATTTAAATGTGATTTACTTTAACTGCAAATCTCCTTGATTTCTTGCTGTGACATTTCTGCCAGTCAGAGGTCCAGCTCTCTGTATAAATAACTTCTTTAATGAGAATCTCACTAATAATTACAGAATTTAAAAAAATCAGTACTTTCAAACATCTTGTTGACATTTTTGTTTCTTTTGAATAAACTGCTTAGTATTTTGACTAAATTTTAGTTTCTCTAGATTCCCCAGGGAATTATGCTCAATCACACAAGAGTTAGTGGTTGGAGTTAAGATGTGCCTGCTAGTTCGGCAGGCATCACCCAAACATCTTTGACACAGTCAGATCCTCTTTTGATTTCAGTTTGTTGCCTCCCAATCAGCTTTTAAGAGTAACACAAACTGTTCAAAAAAGAAGTGCTAGTATTTTTTCATGTCAGCAATTCTTTGGAAACAGATCTCCGGGTGTGCTTCTGGCCACACCTCTGGGTGGATTCTTACTGCTGTGTTGTTGGTACTCTAGTGTTTCACTATTGTGCTTTGCAAGCCAAATAACATATAGTTAAATACCTTAACTCCATTTAGTAGCATGTACAAAATTTAGAAAAACAGGAGCCAAATATGCCAAAGTCATCAGAAGCAAGTAAATAATACATTAAAACAAACATAAATGAAACAGAAAACCAATAAGGAGTCAACAAGACTAGAAGTTGATTTTTGAAAGAATTAATAAAAATGACAAAACAATGGTAAACTTAACAAAGAAAAAGAAGGTTCCAATGACAAACATAGAATATGAAATGGGTGACGTCTCAACAGAACCAATGGTAATAACTGAGGAAGGTCAAGAATTGCAAGCTTCAATATGGATTGCAACTCAATATAAAGGGCACAACAATTCTCAAAACTGAACCAATAGGTAACATCCTGATAAATGGAGAAAAGTTTGAAGTTGTTGAGAATTTTTTCCTTGGAACTACAATCAATTCTCATGAAAGCAACAATTGAGAGATTAAATGACACATTGCATTGGGTAAATCTACTGCACAAGATCTCTTTTAAGTGTTGATAACAAGAATGCCACTTAGAGGACTAAGGTGGGCCAGTCCCAAGCATGGCATTTGCAATTACCTCACATGCATGTGAAAGTTGGACATTATCTAAGAAAAACTGAAGAAGAATCAATGAATTAGAAATATGATGCTGGCAACGAATACCAGAGAAAATACATAGACCACATTGAACATACTATACACTGCCAAAAGAGTAAACACATCTACTTGGAAGAAGTACAGTCAGAATGCTTCTTAGAAGCATAGATGATGAGACTTAACTTCATGAACTTTGGACATGTTCTCAAGAGACCAGTCCCTGGAAAAGACACAATACTTGGTAAATAGACTAGTAGCTAAAAAGAGAAGACTGTCAAGGAAATGAACTGACACAGTGACTGAACAATGGGCTCAAACATAAGAATTATGAAGCTTGTGCTGGACTTGGTGATGGTTCATTGTGCTGAGCATAGGGTTGCTTTGGTAATGATTTCATTTAGAAGATTTACTATCAGACTAATCCCAAAGAAATGGAGATCAATGTGCTGCAATTTCCCAACTCTTCCATGAGGTTATACAACTCCTTTTTCCTGAAGTATAGTCTCTCACATTCCAGAGTCAAGTTAATCACTGAAATGTTACACAGAAATTCATGAAACGTGAAGGAATTTTCTCCAATGGTTGTGGGAGTTGCTCTGTACAAAATCTGACAGTCAGGTAGGGGTTACCCAAAGACAAGAACAAAGCTAGAAGCCAAAATGTGTAAACGTCACAGTCATTCCTCTTTCTTCCACCAAGCCTCAGCCAGGAAAGAGGAGTGTGGCCTTTCACGGGAACTGTCAGAGGTTCAAGCCAGATTCAGAAGAAGGATGTGGAACAACAAATAGCATTGCTGATGTCAGATGAATCGCAGTTCAAATTAGAGAATGCCAAAAACATACTTACTTGTATTTTAATATCTATGCTAAGGAATTTGTGTACTCTATGGACCATAATAAATTATGGATAACCTTGAGAGGAATTGGGATTTTAGAACGTTTCATTGTGTTCCTACAGAACTTGTACATAGATCAAGAGGCAGTTGTGTGAACACAACAAGGAATACAGAATGATTTAAAATCAAGAACGGTATGTATAAGGGTTGTATCCTCTCACCTACTTTTTCAATCTGTATGCTAAGCAAATCATCAGAGAAGCTGAATTATGTGAAGAAGAATGTGACATCAGCATTGGAGGAAGGCTTATTAACAACACGAGATATCATGCTTGGTAGAGTGGAGGGGCAGCGGAAAAAATGGGCAACCCTAAATGTGATGGATTGACGCAATGACTATAATAGGCTCAGGCACTGGAACGATTTCGTGAGAATGGTGCAGGACCGTGAAGTAGGAACCAACTTGATAGCACCTAACAGCAACAGCATTTTCCTCCATTGGTAGAGAATGCTCTCCAAAATGGGGTTAAAGCCATAAGAGATTGTGGTGGAAAGAACCATGCTAATTGACTATAATTCAGTCACTATGGGTCAAATTGACTCCAAGGCACACAACAACAACAATATGAATATATAAGTCTAATGCATTCCCAACATAGTATCTATCATGCTTTTTAAAAGACATGGAAAAACTAACACCAGTTTTATATGGAAAGGAAAGAGACCCCAGGTAAACAAAGCACTGCTAAAGAAGAACACAGTAGGAGGCCACTTCCCTATCCCCAGACCTATTACACATCCATGGTAGTCAAAACAGTTTGGTACTGGGACATTGACAGAAATCTAGACCAATCCATTTTAGAGAATTGAGAATCCAAAGTTTATCTGTGTATCTATGGACAGCTGTCTGTTGTCACAGTGCTGGCATTCATTAAATGAGAAAAAGGATCATCTCTTTATCAAAACATGCTGTTAATACTGCTTATAATTTGAAGGAAAATTAAACCAGATCAATTTCTCACAACCCATACAAAAATGAATTCAGGACGAATCAAATACGTAAATGAAAAACCTGGAAAAAAGAACAACGATGAAAAAATAGGAAGAAATTTAAGAACTTTAAAAGTATTTGAGCAATAAATACCCTACTAAGCATAAAAAAGCATACTTAGAATAGAAGACAATTAACTGAAGCAATTGTTTAATTGAATCTTTGGGGTTTCTATATATATGATTATATCATCTACAAATAAAGATATTTTTATTTTTATGCCTATGTGAATACTTTGATTTCTTTTTTTTT